>NC_073691.1:27944662-28285834 GCF_029784155.1 Uranotaenia lowii | reverse complement strand
GAATAATTTTCTTCTAGTATTGTTTGTTTTTATTCAAATAACATTCAACTGATCGAACAAATAAATTAAGAATAAAATTGGTGTGCGTAGTGTTGCAAACCTTATCTGCTTATATGGGCGTCTTTGGATTTAATGCACATATTTTTGTTTAAAATGAATGCGTCTATTTCATTTCCAAATCACATTGTCGAGTTTCTAAGCATTTTTAGTAAATTAAGCATTAATTTTTGGATTAAACTTGGATATACATATTTCATGTAGCTGACCATAAAATTTGGTGACGTCACAACACAATGCTTTGCAAAACCGCGTTTTAAAAAATGGCACGTTGTGACGTCACGAAACTAAATCGCACTAAAATAAATTGAAATCAAAATTAAACATAATCAAAAAATGCGATTTGCTGGTAGTAAAAAGTTGATACTTTTCTGAAATTTTCATAAAGTTTAATCGAATAGAAGAGCAGAAAAATACGGTTTTGTAAAAAAAAATCAGAATAGTGGAGAAAGTGGCTCGATGTGACGTCGCGATTTCTTTTGCTTGTATTTTGATAACTATTCGTTCAATAAAAATTATTTTGATTCCAAATTGTAGCGATTTAAATTTTAAACTTAGATGTATATTTTTTTTCATTGTGCGCTATGACCTTACATACAATATACAAAAAAAATATTTTGCAAATATTTTGACGTCACGCTGGAATGGGTTATAAAGTTTTAATTGTAAACTCTGAAAATGACTTTTAAACAACTATAAAATATTTTGATTACAAAGAAAATCTCTGACCTTGATCACTGGCATTTTATCAAATAAATTTCAATCATCAAATCTATGTTCGACTAAATTTTCCAAAGCTCAAAATAGCTTAGCTTAGCTTAGATTGATTGACTACTCGTATGCACCTTAAATCATTTAACTCGAAATGCTTCATTTACAGTTTTTTTTTAATCGATACTTGAGGTACTTCGTATTTTTTACATTTGTTTTCAAACTATACATTTCGAGTTTCATGATCGCTCGCGTGATTAAGCAGAACAAGTTCCACGTCATCAATGGTTGCTACTCCGTGATCAATCGAGGCCATCAATTTTGCACAAAGTCCAAAAGAATTACTTATGCTAGGGTTTAGCAGCCATTCTCACTGTACAAAACTGATGCTCTCCCTTTTTTATATGATGTATATGATTAAAAACGGCGCCGGCCACGTTCTAGTAGTCAATGAAGAGTTGCTAGTAAGATACTCTTTAACCTTTCAAAGTCGTTCGTTAAATATCCGGGGAAATTTGAGTTGTAGTTTGATTTCGTTTTCCCGGCTGTGAATTTTAACAACATTTCAAAATAAAATCGATATGTATTACCGGGTTACCAAAACTGGTTCAGAAAGTAAAAGACCAAAAAATCTATTTTCTTTTTAAAAAAAATCATAACTTCTTTCAGCTTTTCTGTATTCAAGTCTTTCATTGATGTTTGAAATCGTCAAAAATCCACCTATCCGACAATGTATAGATATATTGGGGTCCAATGAAAGTTTTTACCGCTATCTCAGAGCTTCCGGTAGAAAAAAATCTTACTTTAAAAAAAAACGACATCCAATTTTGGCTTTGCTTAGCTGTATTTCATTTCCCAATGAACCGGTTTTCAAAACTCAAATTTTAATTTTTTGTCGTTAATTTGATCATTATTTTCTTAGAACATACTTAGTCTGTCAAAATTTCAAGCTCTTCAGTATATTGGAATGATGATAAAGATGTTTGAAATCTGCGCTTCGGGTCATATTGACCCGAACAGCTTTGGAGGGTTAAGTTCAACTAGCAACCTCTGGCTCCTGCATACTCCTTTGCCTCATATGGCACATGTGCACTCACATGGCGGTCGAAGCATCCATAATTAACTGTATCGAAAAATGTAGTGCCTCCTCAATTGGGTACTACTTCTTCAATACATTTAATTGGTGCGGGACAAGGAATTTAGTATGTGGTCAAGCTTCTATTTCAAACACAGTGTGTTTCGTAGAAGGACTTTAAGAAAAAAAAAAATACAGTAACGCTAATTTTTGCATGGGTAGAAAGAAGATCTTCTCCGGTTCATTTTCACCGAAAATTAAAATATTTTGTCGGTGACCCCCCATACACAATATTTTTTTTTTTAAATTTCCTATTTGAAATCTTTAAAAAATAAATATATTCTAAGTGTTTTATAATTTCAGAGGAGCTAATTTTCTTAGTTTTAACTTTTAATACCTTTAAATTAAACTCAACAATGTCATTAAAAACTTTGAAAAATTTTCAAATTTTTTTAAACTAGTTACAGAGCTGTTTAACATAAAAAATGCTTAAAAAGTATCTTCGTATCCTATCTTCGTAAAAAATTTAAAAATTGGCTGGCAAATCCTGTCAGTAGTCTGAGAGGGTCAAATTATCTGAAATTATTAGAATTATCTAAAATAATATGAATCCATTTTAATCCATAATTTTTAGATTTTTTTGATTGTGGCAACACTGGAGGAAATTTTATTGAAAAAAGCTCAATGATTAAGAAAATTAGTAAACACTAGGAACCGCTATAACTTTTTTATGATAACTCTTATCGTAATGCGCTCAGGAGTAGAAACGTTTGCCCTAATTTAAGCTTTGAAAAAATATTACGATAATGAATTTTGGAAAGTTAACGATACGTTAAAATACATCTTTGATGAGAAATTCGTTTTTATACTTCTCCTGAGTTAAATGTCTCAAAATTCCAATCGCACTTCAGACTCAGTGAAAATCGCTACAGCAGTTCAATCTAGCTTAAATTTTGCTTGTTTCTGTCTTTTGATAAAATTATCATTATAAGCCTGGAGTTTGCTTTACCCTTTTTATTTTTATTATTTTCTAGCCCAAGTTTTGTAACCCTGCTGCACTCTGTGATTCTTCCATTTTATTCTAAGAGCTAGCATTACTGTTAAGATTAAATAATTTTAGCTTCGACGATTTCCAACCCACTATATTATATCTCTTAAATTCATTGTTTTAAATAAAATTTTACAGTTTTTTGGAAATAAATTTATTTAATAGATGAATCTAGTCTAAACTGTGATAAATTTGGAATTTTTCTAAAAAAATGCATTTAAATGTTTTTGTCGATCTTACATGTACAATAATTATCAGAATTTTTAGCAAAAGTGAATGGCAGATTATCGATAGCAAACTACCTGCAGTGCGTCGGATTCATCATACTTTGTTCATCCCTTACTTATTTTAATTATTCTACTGTACACTGAAGGTCTCTTTATTATTAAATAGAACCATAATGAAGCATTTATGTTACAGTAAAACAATCATAACTTCTACAATTGTATACCAATTATGGCAAAAAGTATAGAAATCATTGATTTGAATAAACCATAGAAATCCATAAAAAACAAAAAAAAACGTATAAATCAGGTCCAAAGTCGACGATAAAATAGAAATTTCTCTAGAAAAAAAATCGTAAAAAAATCGTAAAATTCATAAAACAAATTCTCGGTGATTTCTCTCCTGAGATTAGTTTTCGAGGTTTTGACATCAGTTCAGAGTCAAGATTTTTACTATCGAATAACCTTACTTCATCATTAAATATGATAAATGATTAAAAATTTTGAGTGTAGAGTAGAATACCTCGCTTGCTTTTGCTGGACCTTCATGGGCGGAGGGAGGTTAACCACAAAACTCTCCCTCCTCCGTTCCTACGGCCGTGTTATGAAGATATTTAAAAATCAAACATGCTTAATTTTGACCCATCTCACTGATCCCCCTCAACTAGAATTTTCACACTCCATATAACCGATTTCTTAACACTTCACAATAATACACAATAAGCAATTCCCTCAAGCCAAGAACAATTTTTCTTATAATCAAGATGAGTAAAATTTGATTGAAAATTGATAAGGTAAAGGAAAAATTAGACTTGATCGATGGTGTCATATGTAATGCCATTCATTCATTCAAATTTCTAAATGAAATCCTCAAAGTACACCTGTCCCTTGCTCAAGTTATAACTATGCAAAACGATCAATCTGGAGAAAGTGTGATTTTTTCCAATCTCAAATCGAGCGATTAAATTTGACTCCGGTACATTATGGACACGTACCAGGGGGGCCCATATTGGGAACTAATCGTTCCAATCATTCCGGGGTAGTGACAGTTTCAGCGGGTAATGGCTGATCGTTGTCATCGTCGCCACTAGTTATTGTGATCTTCAAAAGGGGTTAGTGAAAGTGGAACGCTTCGAAGCATCGAAACAAAAACAAAAAAAAACTCAGATGGAGCGGGGTCCAATGAAATCATGAATCAACCATCCATCCGGGCATTAGCAGCAGCAGTAATTAGCATCGGCAATCAGCGACCAATACGTCAATGTCACTCGAAAGACTGACACCGTTTAAGCGCATCAGCTGACTAAAGTGGCTAAATGCGCTTGCTGCTGCGGTAGCGCGAAATAAACGCGGTAATCGGTCCAGCATTTGCAAGAAAGAAGATCCCATGGATCGGTAACCGCATCGCACTGCTGCTACTCCATCATAATCGTCATCTAAGTAAGGCCACCACTAACCGCATAATTAGACTTATCAATCGCAGATTGATGGTTGGTGCCGATCGGATGATGTACTAGCTACTATTTGCAAACGTTGCCATTTGGTGCAGAGCAGAGCCCGATCTCTTTCAAGGTTTTGCGCTCCAATAACCTTTAGAGTTTTTTTTTCTCTCTTTTTTTATTCGGCGATGCATTTTAAGTCCGTACCGAAGTCTTTGGGTTTGATTAACGCTACTACCAACTTGAATTCGCCACTGATTCGCTTTCCAAGTAAATCGTGAGAAAACGGTCATTTAGTCACAGCATCCCCTGGACCGGTGAGGAACAAAAAAAAAAAACAACAACTACAACGGAATGATAGGTTCGATCAACGATGAACTACTGCTGCTTTACTCGAATGGAGACGTTCATTCGCTGATTGACCTGCTTAGAGAGACCTGCCTCCGGGCGTCTGAGCGTCGTTGATTGCAGCTCATTAGCATTAGTGCGAGCACGAGACCCCGATCGGAAGAGCTGATCTGAACCCAACGAGGGGAGTCAATGATCTCTGACCGATTCCCCTCCTTTCCAAATTTCCAAACTGTAAATGATCTGTCAAATAGAATCGTAAACACCCCATGAATTGCGGTAGCTGCTAATTGATGAATACTTTTTCCCCCCAAAACGTAGCTAACTGTTTGGATGGGTCTTCTGGCAATCGACGGATGCTCCACATGGAACCACATACAGTATTCCCGCTCATTCCCGATTTGTGGGTTGAGACTGAAAAAAAAACAGTTGGGAAGCCGGGAGAGCAGGTAATTGTAGAATTCAGAGCGGAACGTTGAATAAACAGTAACACCTAGCAATTAATAACCGCCAGATTGTTGTGTGATGGCGAACGCACGCCATTCCGCCAGTAGAGCCGAGCCCTGTATGTAGGAGCATCGTTTTTTATTCCACATTTGGAACTGTCTAGCTACATACATCTAGCTAGATGCGTCTGGAACCAGAAAACCAGACGGGAAGAACCCGTGTAACGTGATGGGGTAGTCGGTGCCGGAACATTGGCCTAATTGATGGTCAAATTTAAAACAAACAACACAGCGCTTGGCTGTATATGTACATGTAAAAAGTGATCATCATAAGCACGCAAATGCAAGAAGGGCATCTACATATAGCAGGCAATCTAACGATCTAACGGTTTTTAACGTAACTTGAATCTGTAAGGAAGTAAGTGTTGCTAGGGTATATGTTGTTACAGTTTATCTATGAGATGTTAATCTAAATAATCGTCTAATCTTTTATTAGTCCTTACATAGAACATAGTCGGGCTCATGCAGGTAACTGATCAGAATGTTTTCTGCAGCAGAATCTAGATGATCAGGATTCTACGGTCGTATGGGATGAATGCTAACACAATTTTAATTTATTTAGTTACTAGCTGATCCCGTATGAACTCCGTTCCACATTTAACTTTTAATATGTAGATAATGAGGGGTTTGTGTTTGAATAGTAATTAGGATTCATGTTCACGACGATGTAGCATAAAATTTCTATACTGTTTTTTAATCAACGACCATTTTACTTGCTGATATTTAAAATAAGAAATTCGTCGAAAAAAAAACACCCGTGTACGAATTTTCGTCTTATTCGGATGCATAATAACGATTTATTGAAAAAAAAATCAATAAATTCTTGAAGTCTTTAATTTTATGGAAGCACCCTGAAAGCCCAGGAAAAAACTCCCTAATCAGACCATGAGTGTTAATTTGACACTCTTCGCTTAAAACTGCTGTATTTTTCTTGTTTCTCAACCAATTTTTACAAAATTTATAGTTTTGGAAACCTCGTAACGTAACTCAAATTAGTTCTTAGACAATATTTAGTTATAACATTTCTTTCTTTTCGTTATTAAAAGTCTAAGAAAAAAATGCGAAAAAAATGCTTCTGAAAAAAGACTGTAGATCTGCTAAGCAAGGATCAAAAAAATTTCACTTTGTGTCCAAGTCTGAAATTAGAAGCTGTACATTGCACATCAGGATATTTTATTTTGAAATTTTTTAAGATCATGACCACACAAAATGTAAAAAAGTGTTGTAAAAACCTTTACTGTTCAAGCAATGAACCGTCAAAATTGTTTAAGACACACCAGATAATTTTTGAGAAGAGGATTGGAAAGTTGACGTAATTTGGCACATTTTTGCATTTTTAAGCTAGTCAAAATACGAAATGCCGAATTTTCGACGAATTTTCAAAGGTAGCTGTTTTTCGTACTTTTGTCAATTAGCAATTTTTTTCTCAGATTTTCTTGTACTAAAATTCAACTTTGCACTGATTTTGAGTATATTAACTTAAGGTTTCCACAATAAATGTATATTCACCAGAAAGTCAATTTCATACCGATTGTAGTGGTGTAATTACATAAGCGCTGGGGTACTTTAAAAAAATATGATGAGAAACATATTTGAGTTTCATTACGAGCTTTGCAAAACTATAAATTTTGTAAAAATCGGTTGGGAAACGAGAGAGATATCTCACGTGAGCTTTCATTACGTCGTATGAAACAAAATGTAAACAAACAGTTTTATTATGAAAAAATACAAAAACTGACATAAACTAGTCGCAGTCTCTTTCCACATAGAATATTTGTAGCCTGGACAACATATTCTATATGTGAAGTATGAATTTTAATGTTGTTTTGATAACTTTTGCAGCAAATTTCTGTGAATTCCTTAGATGTTTCATACGACGTAATGAAAGCTCACGCGAGATATATTGGTTTTAGTCAGGAGTGTCAAATTGACACTCCACTGTAACGGGTGAAAATTTCAGGGACGAGTGAGGATTATCATATTAAACCTCATCCGTCGACCTCTTTCTCTGTAATCCGATACAAAATTTTCAATCAGGATAAGATCCTCCGTCATGTACGAATTTTTGTCTCGATTCTATGTAAAGCAACACAATTATTATAGAAACATAAAACAGTTGATATGGACGCCCCTTTTCCGGTCTGTTTTAACCCAGGAATCGATAGTCTGTTTTTGTAAAACTCCCGTGTAAAAATTTTCGTCTCCATCCCATGCATAATAAAGCAATTATTTCTAAAACATTATACAATTCACATGGACGACCCCTTTTCTGTCGTCTGTGACAAAGTTGAAATCAGAAATCGATTTCTCGTACTGCAAAACTCTCATGTATGAATTTTCGACTTAATCCAATGCCTAATAACGTGATCATTTAAAAAAAAACCCTAAAAAATTAATATAGACGACCCTTATTGCCGATCGTTTGCCCAACATTTTTGAAATCAATTGCCCATGCCGTAGAACTCCCTTGTGCAAAATTTCATTAAAATCCGATGCTTAATCACGGCACTTTTGCGAAATCAGTGAATAAATAATATGGACGACCCCTGTTTTGGCCCCCGATCCTCAATTGGACACATGCAATCGATTGCCGGTCCCTCTAAAAAACCGTGTACAAAATTTCATCACAATCTGATGCATAAACACGAGAATATCGAAAAAAAGAGTACAACTGCAATGGACGACCCCTTAGGCCGACCCCTGACCCCAAACTTCTTTGAAACAATTGCCCGTCTTTTAAAATTCATAAATAAACTTTCACTTCAATACAATATACATATATTAGCGTCTATATCGAAAAAACATTGAACAGTTAATATAGATGATTCATTTGGCCGACCTCTAACACTGAATTGGATATTTGTAACCAATTGCCTGTCCCTTAAAACTCCCATGTGCAAATTTTCATCTCAATTCGATGAATAATGACGTCAATATTGCTTAACCCTCATCCGCATTAGAGTGTCATTTTGACACTATTGCAAGTTAGAAGGCTTGTAACTTTTTTCAGAAGCTTCAAAATACAAAAATTTCTTCGGGGACCCTAAATGAATTCAAAAGTTCTTCAATATTGCATCTTTACTTTATTTATGGACGAACCCTAGAAGCCTGGACAAAAAAACTCCCTTTTCCGACTTAGAGTGTCATTTGACACTCCAAATGTCAAATCAATTTAAGTCGTTTGAATTATTATGAACTTCATATAAAACTTATATCAATAGATACCTTGTAATGTCAGTAAAATATGTTTAGAACATTATATATAGCTAAAGTTACTAGTTTTCTCGTTATTCAGCATGAAAGAAAAAAATCCGAAAAAACATGCCTCACGAAAACTGCTGTAGTTCATATGTTACACGTCCAAAAATATATTTGCCTTATGCATATGAAAGCTGAAGTTAATGCCTACATCATGAAGACAAGAAATATTTTTTAAAATTTTTTTTAATGAAATGGTCACAAAAAGTTCAAAAAAGTGGTCCATAAAACCTACTTTTCATTCGATTGCTAGTAAATACTGTTTGAGCGATGGTAGAGTTTTGAAAAAAATATGACTACAAAATGTATTAAAATTACAACATTTTGCTGTCTTTAGATTTATGATGCAGCAAAAATTGAATTTACTGGAATTTTTCAAAGTTCACTACTTTGCGCGATTTTTTTACAAACTGAAATTTCATCTGTTTTTGTGGTCCACCGTCAGGTTGTACCCGGATTTTCAGTGCTTTTACTTTGTTTGGACCAATCAAAAGTATATTCATTGGAAAGCAAATTTAATCTACATTCTAGTGAGGTGCAACAAATCACGCTGTGAATTTTCACAAAAATATGAAAATTATAAACGTAAAATCATTCCTGAATTTCTAGAACTACAAGCAGCGGTCCAGCAAAACGTCTTTGTTTGCTCTCCAAGTAGGTACGGTGGGTGGTGATTTGGTCAGAGAGCGAAGCCGACAGACGAAGAAATGCACGACACGCATCATTATTCGTGCAAAGTAGTGAATTTTGAAAAACTCCAGTAAATTCAATTTTTGTTGCATCAAAAATCTAAAGATAGCAAAATGTTGTAATTTTAATAGATTTTGTAGTCAAATTTTTTCAAAACTCTACCATCGCTCAAACAGTATTTACTAGCAATCGAATGAAAAGTAGATTTTTTAGTCCACTTTTTTGAACTTTTTGTGACCATTTCATTAAAAAAAATTTAAAAAAATATTTCTTGTCTTCATGATGTAGGCATTAACTTCAGCTTTCATATGCATAAGGCAAATATATTTTTGGACGTGTAACATATGAACTACAGCAGGTTTCGTGAGGCATGTTTTTTCGGATTTTTTTTCTTTCATGCTGAATAACGAGAAAACTAGTAACTTTAGCTATATATAATGTTCTAAACATATTTTACTGACATTACAAGGTTTCTATTGATATAAGTTTTGTTTAAATCGGTTGAACACGCCAAAAGTTAGAACGATTTAAGCTTGTAGTGTCAAATTGACACTCCTAGTGCTGATTAGGGTAATGAAATCTAATGCGGATGAGGGTTAAACAGTATTTTTGTTCTATGGACGACCCTCTTCAAAAAGGAGTCATCCGAAAATCTGAGAACATTTTTCATCATTCCTGGTCTTAATAAGCACTCATGCCAAATTTCAGCTTTTTAGGTCTTAAGAAGGCCGAGCCTATAGAGAAAAAAGAAACAAACCAACTTGCAGAATTGTTTCTTATATGAAAACTTTTCATTTTAAAAGTAATTTTCCTATGTTTGTTTGTTTGTCTTCAAAAGGCTCAGTCGTCTTAAGACCGACCTAGTGAGCTTAAGTGCTCATTACGATCAGGAACGATGAAGGGGTCCCGCATTTAAAGGGGTCATCCATTTTAAATGATTGTTGTTTTTGCAATACTGACGTTATTCTACAATGGATTGTAAAACAATCTTGCACATGGGGCTCTTGAAAGACGGAAAATTGAATTCAGGTATTAAATTTAGGATCAGGGGTCGGCTAATGGAGTCGTCTATATCAACAGTTCATTTTTTTCTCGTTATATTGAGGTTATATTTCTTCGGATTGGAATGAAAAATTTCACATTTGGGTTCTAAGGGTGCGGGTAATTGATTTCCGGTGTCAACTTTTCAGTCTGAGATCGGAAAAAAGTCGTCTATATTAACAGTAGTTCACTGTTTTTGTAATATTGACGTTATTATGCAATAAATTGGTTGAAAATAAGCGCACGGTGGTTTTGAGAGACGGAAAATCGATTTCAGGTATTAAATTTTTTGTAAGAGCTTAAAGTATTTTTTTTTCCATTAATTGCGTTAATTTGCAATGGTTCGAAATGAAAATTTATTTAAAGGGTTTGCTGGAACGAACAATTTTTCATGATTTCAAAGTTTGAGTCAAATGACAGGAAAAAAGGGTCATTTATATTATCTGATTGAATACCGGATCAATAGAAAATTCATGTACAACAGTTTTTGGGACAGGCATTAGATCACTGATTGTGCCAGACGATAGAAAAAGGTATCGTCTATATCAACTGTTCAATATTATTCAAAAATTTCTGAAATATGAATCCGAAAAAGCATCTTGAACAGAACATGCTTCGCAATTATCATTTTAAAAACAAATATGTGATGAATAACATAATAAAATTAAAAAGCGGAACGGAGTTCGTACGGGATCAGCTAATCGAATTTAAAAAAAATCAAAACTTCAATTGATCTTCTTAGTAATATTCAACAGTTCAGCCAAAAAAGTGTTCAAAAATTGTAGCTAGGTACTTAACCCTTTTTAATAAAGTTAATTCTTGTCCCTCAAGAACTAGAGCTGTAAGAAAAAACAATGAGGTAGTTGAATGTTTGAATTCTGCGCTCTCAAATAAGTCAAAATCAGCTTTAAAACTCTTGGAATCTCTTAAAAAAAATTCTACTCAGTAAGTACTTTTAGATATTTCCAGGTTTCAAAATTGAGCTGAATATTCATCCTTTTAAAAAACCTTAATTTGGTAGAAAAATGTTTTCGAAAGAAGTTTTTCTGTTCTTTCCTTTTAGTGTCACCACAGAACAAACTCAACAGAAAGACTCTAATGACGCTCAGCTTGAGAACGACGTGGCTTCGCTTTAGTTCAGTCGGTAAAACGCTTGTTTTCTGTACCGATGGATAAAATTTTTAAACTTGTACCAGACCTGTGTGGGATGTTGTTTAGCCAAAATTTCTTCAAATTATTTTTGGGATTTTACATCCAAGCTTTCTCACTGGGCGATAAATTTAGGAAACAGTTGTAAATCTAGCTTTAGATAGAATTGGAACAAATACAATTGCTTGTATTTCAGTTATTTATTATTGAATTCAAGATCTTTTTAAATACAAGTATAGCGTTTTCTTCATACTTTTAAGAAAAAAAAATACAGATAAAATTAATCGTCAAGGTTTCGAGGAAGTTTTCGATTTTTTCCCTGTAACACGGCTCATTTAGGCGGCACACACCTTCTTCGTCTATCGTTTTATCTGATTGATTTCTTTGACAACCTTTCCCTTTGCCTTGAGCCTCCTCTTCATGATTTCCTAGTATTTCTCAATAGGGGGAACTGAGGGTAGATGAGTGGGTTAAGGTTTTTCGGAACAAACTGGACCTCTTTCTCTGCATACCATTGTTGCACGACTTTGCTGCAATGACAGCTTGCCAAATCTTGCCAAGACATTACGGGATGGTCGTGGGATCGAATGAACCACAAAACTCGTTTTTGGACATACTCTTTTTGGTATAGTTCCGACGCCAATGTCTTATTTGTAACGAAAACTTTCGTTTTTTTTTGCCACAGCTGCAAGTGCCCTGTCAAATCATAAATTTTCGTGCAAATTTGTCAGCAAAAACAAATTCAAATTTGGCTGGAACATTCCCCCGAGCCGTTGCCAAGTAAAATTTTTGACCTGGGATTTGCGCGAAGTCAAGTCAGACTTGACATAGGTTTCATCATCGATCAGAAAGACACCTGTCGAACTTGGTCAGCACCTGGTCCTATAGCTCCCGAGCACGGATTTTGGCCACACTATTCTGTTTATGGTCCGATTTGACTATTTATTTACTAGCTACTTGATTCCTTACCGGAGTCGAATTCTCGTCCCGGTACTATGGATAGCATCGAATTATCTGGCCAAATCATGGTCCGACAGATTGGAATTCCTCTCAACCGTCTTCAAAATCTTACCACGCAGTTTCCGGTCGACAGTTCCACTCCGACGATTGGCTTGAAGCTTCCGAATCGTTTTCGATTTTCCTTATACCGTTTTATAACGCGCCATACCGTATTTGGGCAATTTTCGCTGTTTAGCTAGTCTAGATGCAGACCACAATGGATTTTCCAAATATGTGTGCGCAATTGTTTTTCCTTCTTTCGGCTTCCATGTTGATTGTTTTTAAAGTACAGTCAAACTGAGGAATGTCAAAAATACATACGTGATGCTGACAAAATTCCCGACACGTGGGCGCCACTTCAAAACCCGTCCACCAGGAGCGCCCTAATATGAGCAACAGTTTGTTCCAATTCTAAATGAAGCAAGCAAGCTCTAATGGTAGGATTTTCCTTATTTGAACAAGTTCACCAAAAAAAAGCCTGGCGGAAATTTTCACGCTCATGCTTTACCTAAAAACCTGGTAAAATAAAATTATAAAAAAATTGCAAACCAAAATAAGGGCAAATATTGTTTAGTTGTAGGATAAAAATTAAAACATTATTCTTTTATAGATATACATCAGCGGATTTAGTATTATAGGTTTAAAATATTTTTTGATAAAACTTGTTCAAAACTATTGGTAAAAACTGTATTACCTGATTTTTAGTTTTATTTGGCAAATAAAGTGAGTAAGACCGGGCAAAAACCAGGTTTTTTTTCAACAAATTCCGGGCAGTCTGCCGTTTTGGATCTTCTCAAGTTTTGTATCAAATTCGAATATCCGGTAAAGTCCGGGTAAAATCGGACAATCCGATAAGGTTAATCAAGACAGTCGTATATATGAAGGCATTTCGATTTCCCTGAGTATGAGCTCTGTACCGTACTGACTCAATGAGTATAACGCTTTTAGAGCTTTAGTTTAGAAGATTAACATTGAAATCAGCTACCTTTCGCTGTCAGTGTAACCTTTCAGTGGTGTTATTTGCCTAATTTCAATGCCTTGTACAGTGGGAAAATTTGGACCTCATAACCCAAAAAAATTGAAGCCGAGAGTTTAATGGCCTTAAAAAATACTTTTTTTTATAGTAATTCTTTATTTGAAACGGCTAATAAAAAATAATACTTTTCTTATGTGAAATTTACTCAGGAGCTCAAATCTGCCATCAGATTTGACCGGAGACATTTGAATGAGGTGAGCCTTCAGCTCCTTAAACCTGCGGCTTAATTTTTTTGAGATTTTTTTTTCAAAATTTTCCATTGTGCTTTGTCACAGTTTTATGAATTCTCACACGGTTCGCTCAAACTGAAATAAATCATATGCATTATGTTGGCGCTTCAAAAATAATAACAGTTTCCGCCTCTCAGTTTTCCGAAAAAAAAATTCCGAAATTTTTCACGTTCCACCTGAAATACACTCTGGTCGGACGATCAATCGCCCTTGTGACATAACATGACACATCCGGTCTTCCGGGGATCGTACTACTGGTAGTAAGCGTTTTGGAACACCTAACGCATCGCAACACCGTATCGCCATAATGTATGCTGCCGACCTCGTGAATCATTCCGTGTCCGAGTCGACCGAGTAGAGTTTGAAGAATCGAATGTAGTGCCCTGGCCTGGCCTGGCATCGCCAGGCCCAATATATCGGGGTAGATTCTTCGAGCGAGTAGCCGTACGTTGCCGCACTCGTGCTCGTTCCGCCATGTTGATTTTGCTGCCGATGATCGTAGAAGGATGACCTTAACCTGAAGGAGAGACTCTTCCGATCGATCACCACCCAACTCAAATCAAGTCGGCATCGGCACCAATACACATGTGAGGTGCTGCAAGGTGTAGCAAAACTAATTACAGAAATTTTTTCGATTTCGAACTTTGGAAAACCTCTTGAATGGTTTCGGTTTCGGTTTGATTTGTGTTAGTTGAATTACGGCAATCATCGCCTCGTCGTTGATTTCGTCCTCGCGATGAGCTTTCGGTTTTTCCTTCTAGGTCGAGCACTTCCATCATTTTTTGAGGCGATGAAGAGTAGGTATGTGATCGGTTTTCGGAAAGTTGACAGCGGCGATTCAGTTTCGCCGCGACTTTTTGCGCTAAACGATGTGACGCGCTGAATTTGACCGTTCGTGGGGTTTTAGGGGGACTAGTGAACGGTTGTCCTGGATTATCCCGAAGGGTTTCCACCTGGTTTCGAAGTTTTTCAGTGAAAAGGAAAGGATAGCGCGTGGAGTTGATCCCGGGGTGATCAACTCCCGGAAAAATTCGTGGCCGTTATGTGTTGCTTCCGGGGGAAGGAGTGCTCTCAAGAGGAAACTAGAGGAAGTGTTTTTGGGCACCGGACGCTCCAGACGCCGGACGCCCTAGTTTATTGCCAAAGCGAAAAAAGACGATCTGGTTCCAGTGGTTTCATTCGAAGTTGGGGCCGTTGCGGCCGTTGCCGTTGCCCCGATGTTGCCACCCATGGTTGGGGCCCTGCAATGTTTTGCATCGAACATCACCACCTTAATCCGATTTATCGTACGTATATCCCAATGCAGCCAAAAAGACTGGTAATCTGTAAGAAGAGGGTCTCTCTCAGTATGAAATCAGGCCAGAAGAGCTCCCCAATATTCTGGAAAGGGTGCCAGTCGTGACTCTTTTCCTCGATATACAACTTTATGTGACAACCTCCCTCTACTTGGAGATGACCTTTCCTGTTGGGTGTTCCTATTGCGCATCAGCAACGACACCTCAAGTCAGATCTACCTTCTACATCGACAACTTAGTTTGCTGCAGATGAGCTGCTTCCCAAATGATGGAATAGATCGATCGAGCCCTCTCCTTCCATTAGAAGCCTCCAATCCCAATTACAATCCAAAAGACGAGAGGCGTTTTCGAAACTTGGAAAAGCCAGTTAGTAGTTACATATAGGTGGCGTGATCACGTTTCCCCATATTAACAACAACAACAACCATCTAGGTATTTCTCTCTCTTCAAACGAACGAACGGTTGATTGGGGAACAAGAAGTGTCGTTTGCACGATATCGCGATACCTCTTTTCCTCCCCTTAACAGACGAACCCCCCCGTTTTAATTCATCATCCATCAATCCGACCTCGCATATTTCCACAACCGTGTAGTTTGCGCCGAAGTCGTAACAAGACAAGAAGCAGCCAGCTCTAGCTAGCGGCCGTTTTGATTCGACTAACTTCATACAGAGACACCAACACATGAACAATTCGAACCGTTACGGATGAGAGATTCCCTCGTTCCATGGGGTAGTCAAAACCGTTTCGTTCCGCGGACTCCAGCCAGGGACACACTCTATCTATATGTAGCAGCAGCGAGCGATCGAGGAATTCCGCGAACCGAATCGAACTTCTAACTGCTGCTGTTTACTGGTTGTGGTTTCGATGTTGTTGTTGTTGTTGTAGCCCATCTTTATCGGGTGCAATGGCAGCAGCATTGATTCGACGAAAAATTAGCAGTGGCGTCTGGAAGGGTTTACATTTATGGATTTTTTTTTATTATCTGTCAGTTTGCGCCGGAGGTCTTCAGATCCTGCCAATTTGCCAATCGTTGCACAGCTAAGCACATGATTTTGGTGTTTATGCTGTATTTTAGTCATTTTAATCAAATTTACTCGATTTTTTTTTGTCGATGCACTCATACAGGATTAGTCAACATAATCCAAAAGTTCAAGTGTTTGAAAAAAGTGACATAAAATTTTAAAAAATCATTTAAAACAGCTTGTTTGTGCCCAATAGTTGCACAGGCAAATTTTGTTTCGTGCATAATGTTGTCCGATTTTTTCCAATGGTTGCACATCTTAAAAATCAGTCACCATGAGGCCGAATAAGCCGATTTTTGTTACGGAAGCTTATTATGAGAACTTCTAGTTGAAATGCAATTTAATTTTTAGACGGCCCCTTATGAAGAGGGGGGGGGGGGGGGGGGGGAAGTGTCTTCAAGATAAACCGTCCAATGCACTTTCAAATTCCAATTCGGCCCCAAAAAAACACAAAGCCGCCGGTTTGAGTGTCTGGAATAGCATTTATCACACGAGAAGTTTTCTCAGAAACTCAAATCCACCTCTTAATTTACCCGAAGCCATTTGAGTGGAGTGCTATTTAACCTAATTTGTCCAGTGTTGAGCCTTTTTCTTAATATGTTCTACCTCTAGCAACATAAAATTTTATGTCTTTTAAATCCCATAGAACGAACTGAAAGGTATTTAATGTTTAATTTTTAAGTGGCTATAAACAAGTGAAAAGATTAGAGAACGTGATCTGTTTTGCCCCCTTTTACCCCTACGAAGAAGATGCGATTTTATAAAACAAATATTTAGGACTCACTTGGAAGTCGATCGATTTTTACATAATGAATCTCAATTTAAAACTTGAAAATGGACACAATCACGCCCAAAGTATCAGATCGTTTGACTGATTTATGCTCATGATATACAATTTTGTATAAGAATGTATTTTTCGGAAAGTTAATTGATTAAGATATCTTTTTCATATAAGTGGGTTTATTTGTAATTAATGTAACCTCTGAAGCATTTCATCAATTTTCAGAAAACAATCACATCCTATAGAAATGCTTCCCAAGAGTTTTCCGGTTGAAAAACTGTTTTGGATCAAATTAAGTTTCACAAAGCTATGACTGTTTATTTTTCTGGATGATAAGGGCCAAATAAAGCTTCACATAGATGTCTCCAGTGACGGCAACTCGACGGCAGATTAGAATTCCTGAGAAATTGCACGTCAGATAAGTAATATTTCGGGTCTTCTAACCATCGACTTCTAGTTTTTGGGATTAAGGGTCGAATTTTTCCTCTCGTACAATATTCTGGCCATATTAATAACAATATCAAGAAGATCGCTGTTGACTTGGATTAAAATTCTTTTAGATTTTTCGTCACGAAATTAGAGAGGAGTTGAGTTGACTTTGACACTTTTCAGACAATGCAAATTGCCCGACATTCATACATACATAAGTTTTTTCAACATGTTTAATAATTTCAAAACTTCATTTTTAAGATATGACGGTAGACAAAATAAACTTATGGATATATAAAGTGTCTTTGAATTATTGAATAAATTATTAAAAATTAACATGGAGTGCAAAAAATGTGAAAATTCTTAGTGGAAAATAATTAATTAAAGCACAAAATTTACTAAAATTACTATTTAAACGTAAATATCCACTTATTCAGAAAAAAATATGTCATATCAATAGACAAATCGAGTTGTGTTAGTTGCATGTAGTCAATGAACGTGTTCAATTTTGTATGACAATTTGTATGCAGGAAGAACTTTTCGCATATACAAGAAATTTAAATAAGTTTGTAATTAATTTTTTTTTAAATTATTGATTTTGACCATTCTTAAGATTAATTGTTTGTCAGAATGAGAAGAAGCAAACTATTTCATGAAAAAAGTTATAACCATTTCGAAGTAAAAAATAGTGATCCATTGAAAAGTATTGTAAAATTGCAGGATTTGCTTTCTGAAGCTTTCAATAATTTCATGACATGTTTTTGCGAAAGTTTTAAAGCATCAAACTTATTGGCTATGCAAAGCAGTATAATGCGATTCTTATTTTCATCCGGTTAAACAGCTTTCAAATTAGCTGTCAAAACACTAAAATTAAAAAATATTTACTTATTTTGAATTTTTCGTATGCAAAGGAATATCATTTCTGGGGTACAAGTTAGGTTTAGTTTTTGTTCACATGCAATGTATTGCAAGAACCAAGAAATATTTAAAAAATACAATATTATGTTTTTTGAACTTTCAGTACATCTCTGATGGTTTTGAATGAAAATTTGGATTTTTCCTTACAAGTCTCCTTACTAATTCAAAACACGTTGTTATAATTCAGGACTTAATCAGTCGCTTCCAAAATTTTTATTGTTATTTTTAGCTGTAAAAACAACTAAACAAAGTTATTGGAGGTATACGAATTTATAAATTTGAAATTTCCTAACAAATTTTGCAGCGGAATTATGTACAACAAGGGGGCAGGAGGAGATTATGCGGACCAATTGTTGCACGATCCAACATATTTTCTGGTTAAGTATGGATCATAATTTTTTTTTCAAAATCATAATGTTAAAATTGTCCAACAAACGTTCCGTATAGAAAACTGATACGAAAAATGTTTTGTTCTGACGTCAAACCTTATTTTCCGTAGAAGGAATGTTAAGGTTTTCGTTAACAATTAGCACAAAAACCGTGCGAAAAAAACAAGAAAAATTGAAACTGTCGTAAGATACACACTTTCCAGCAGAAAATATCACAAAAGCCTCATTTCATCAGAAAACATTCCGAATTACATGATTCAGTATAATTTTTGAGGAAAAGTAGAAAAACAGCTGAGATATTGACAATTTAAGTCATGCTGTGCAACAATGGGTTAGGGGACAACGATTGGCAAATCACCCTATCCCAAAATTGAAAATTCATTTTTACGACTTGAAAGCATATGTATTTTCTTCAGATTTCTAACATTTTTATTTATTGATTCAGATTCGATTAGATTGTTTTGTAAATAAAATAAAACCTTATTTCAAAGCTCTAACTCTGTTATTTTTCACAAAAATCACACAGCACATCAAAACGCAATAAAATTTTATCAGCTTTTCAAATAAAATTTTTTAATAATTTTGAATCACGACCTTTAACATGAAAAATTGTAAATAAGCTTTAAATAGTGTCTAAAAGTACCGACTGCATCACCAAATATTCTGTAAAAAATACCATTGTATAGTCAATTCATGATGCAACTTTCATTTTGGGGAACATCTAATGCCTCCGGCGTAAATTGTCTGATAAAAAAATCCCCATATTTCGATATATTTTTTCTAAGATTATTGTATACTTATTTTAGATAGTTTTCTTAAGGTACTGAGGCGAGCAGAATCTTGGCTGGAAAAACACCATTTCAATATCATTTGAACCGAACATATCGGTTTATATATTTTTTTACAGATTTATTTTATTACCAATTTGTTCGATATCCCGATAATTTAACTATAAATTCAATTATAATTTATTTCTTTTTAAAATCTGGACAATTCAAATCATTAAAACAGCTTTTAAAATAATCAGGACAAATCAGAACAGTTAAAAAAAAGCAGGACAAATCCTGATTTATCAGGACAACTGGCACCTCTGGTTCTAGTTCTGACGTTTCTTAGTATATTTTCCATCAATCTAAAAGCTCACAAAAGAAAAAAATGCGCAGAGCGTGCTTTTGCCAGAGCGTTGCCTGATTGCAAACTGTTCAAATCCGTAGTGAAAAATATAGTAATTTTGGAAAAATGAAACTTGATGACCTTTCCTTACGTCGTCAGGTACAATTTTCGTTTATCCGTTATTTTGTCTATAATCCGTAGAAAATCCGTAGAAAATGCTGAAAATCCGAAGATCTACGGAGATATCCATAGATATGGCAACGCTGCTTTCGGCTATATTAGCTTCCACTCTGACTCTCTGCACCCAGTGCTTCATGCAAAACTCTGAGATTTTTTTTGTTATGCGTGAGTGAGAAATTATTCTCAACGTTGTAAGATCCGATCAATTTGAATCGGAATGCACAACTTATCGAGAACGAATTCGATAGCGATAGGTATTGGTATGGTTCGCTTGTGGCCAGGGTTAAAAACTTTTTCTTTCAAAAATCAGGGAACTGGTGAAATAAAAATCAGGCAAAATCAGGCTACGTTAAGGTATTGGCGATTTGCAGCAAAACTTTTTGACATGCAGCGCCAACTGATTTTCACTTTTGGTACTAACAAAAGGGTGATGATAGCTGTTTTTTAACACGGCAGTGAATATAAGTTGTTTTCAAAATAGAAGTTTTTTTAAAAACAGCTGAATTTCATAAAATTAAAATGACATGAACTTGTAAGAAAATCTGCAATTAACTCATTTAAATGCTTTTTGCATAAGAAAATAAAGTTTTTCATGGTTATTCTTAAAAAATTCATCTTTAATTTTTTTGGATTGAATTATGTAGATGCTGTTACGATAGCTAACGGTTTTGTAGATTGTGTTAGACTGCGTTAGACCATATGTTCGGTCAATTTAAGATAGATCTACTATTTATAATTTGAGAGAAAATTTCAAAAAATCATTACACTGATGTGATGTTATTAAGTTGAAACTTTTTCTCTAGCTATGTTTAAATTTACTTTTGCTGAATCCAAAGCACTGGAGAGAAAACCGCCAGTTAAAAAAAGTTATTTCCATATCCAGCGTTTCCGCTTAAGATTAGATAAATGAAGCAACATTTCCGTGAAAGGCTTTTTATTTCCTGTAACTACGATTGTCCAACTGATGTTCTTCGGCAAGCTTAATACGTTCAATCATTTTAAATCCAGTGTTTTTTTTTTTTAAATTTATGAATGAAAAAGTTATAATTCAAATTTTTTTTATATAATTTATTCTTAAGGAACACCTGATTTTTGTTATAATTTTCTTTTTCGGATTTGGTGCTAGGGGCTATAGAATTTGTCTAATTTTTGTATTCATTCAGGATTTCTAAATCTATATTATTCATGACTTAGCAGGACGTTTCTTCCATAAAAAATCGCATCTCATTTTTAAAACATAATTGATTGCCTTTGTTCATGAATCTGCTTTCGATCTGTGGTACATCATGGTATGCAAATGATAATTTTAAACACTTTCTCCATTTCACCAAATGCCTTAAGGTTTCGGGGAAGCAACCTTATACACGCTTTTTTATGGATTGTTTTATTTTTTTCCAGGTATATTTCTTCAAGACTCGGTACGGATCTAAAAATAATTCAGAAACATTTTAAATTTGTTTTCAAAACTGATCAATGTTGAAGATTATCATTTTAAGGGTGGTTTATTACCAGTTCTAAGAAAATCCTTTGTGATCTCAATCGGATAGATTCTAATTCCGGGCAGGCTTTCCACGCTGTTGCACAGTGGCACTGCAGAGTTTTTCGTCAACTGAAAATTAACGTATATAAGTTAAAACAGGGCTTTTAAAGTATACACGATTACGTAGTTTACTTTTTCTTACCTTATTCAACAGTTCAATCTCGAATAATTTACCTCTGAACGCCGAAATTCTACAATTTTTCTCTTTGTTTTGAAAAAATATTATGTAGCTTGACGTTTCTATCCATAATATCACCCTTTTGATCGCAGGGCCCTCTGAGAGTCGTTTCGAGCTGCAAATCGCCAATCGGAAATTTCGCTTTTTTGTCATCGCTCCACATTGTTAATCTAATATGTGTTGTGAGCCTACTTGGTTGAATAATTCTACTGAATCAAAGCAATCGAAAGATTCCCTTTATTTCCCTTTTTTTAAATAAGAATTAAAGGGAATCGAAGCAACCGAAAGATTCCCTTTTTTAAATAAGAATTAAAGGGAATATTTCGATGGTTTTATCACCCATTTTTCATCACATTCGCAAAAATCAGGCATAATCAGGCATATTTGAAAAAATCAGGGAAATTCAATGGCTCATCAGGTTGTCAAGCTGAGCCTCGAAAAATCAGGCAAATCCTGAAAAATCAGGCACATTGGCATCTCTGCTTGTGGCTGAAAATCTTTCTCGCTTAGTTTTTACCGAAAATTCTAGTGGATGAAATCGATTTTTTTGTTTCCCTGCTAATAAGCAGTGTGCATACTAACTTGAATCATTTTGGTTAATTTTCGATTGTTTTGAATTTTTTATGAATTTTCATCGAAAAGCATGAAAATATTTGTGTGTTCGTCGGTCTGGATTTACAAACTAGTGAAACACTGTCTTTCTCGTTTGCTTATTCATCAAACTCATTTGACTTTTTCCATAAACTTTTCTCAGACTTACTCATCGATTGAATGTATCTCTCCTACTTAATTTCATTTTTTTTAATTATTCTCATTTACTTAATTTATTATCGATTTCTCTTCCCTACTCAGTCTCTATTTTCTTAACCCAACTCTTTTTCACGAATTTACTCATCCCCACACTTACTCTCGTTCTCTTTTTCATTCGTTCCCCATTCTTTATTCTATCAAAAAATAATGAATAGATTTACATATAGGTTTTACAGTGAAACTTCAGTTTTTTAACAGATTATTTTTCCTTAGCACTAAGCGTACATCTCTCGAGAATATGATGATTAGCATCTTACAAATGTTTCAACCACCAGCCCTTAGAAAGAGTCCTATGCATGCCGTACCTTTATAATTTATCGCTCTCAATTTTTTTCATGCTCTCTCAAGCTCTCTCTCTCTCTCTCTCTCTCTCTCTCTCTCTCTCTCTCTCTCTCTCTCTCTCTCTCTCTCTAATATTTAAGGTATATCATTTCAACATGCTTAAATAGTAAACTTTACTTTTGACTAGCAGAGAAAAACTTGTAATTTTTATGAAAAATTATTCAAACTCAGATTAAGAAACTGAATTTGACTAACTTTAGATTCAATTTATATGTTTAGATTTTAATTTAAGCATCAAGATACGGATTCTGTCTTAAGATTCGAATAACTTTTTTTTCAAACTATTAATTTTAGATCAAGAATTGATAACTATGTATAGCAATGTAAAGCATAGTAAAACAAGTAATGTACCAAATAATCTATCTTATGAATTCTAATATAAAATAGTTTGGGTCTGACTTAGAATTTATATTCCAAACTAGCTCTAGGCTGCAGAAACGTAATGGAAATTTGAATTTTGGCTTAAAAGTGTTTTTTAAATTGTTAAAAAATTTGGCTATATAGTAAACAGATTAGTGTTTTTAGCTTGAGTTGAGATTACGAATTTAACATTTTTCGAATTAAAAATTTAAATATGGCAAAATATCGCGTGTTCCCTATTGGAATTCACATCTCATGCCTCTCTAGAGTCCATGTAGTGTATTCTACGATAGCAGATCACCTGGCATCAGCATCTCAAATAAAAGCAAAAAAATATTTAATTATGTGTTAGATTTTTCCTGAATTTATCTATAAAGTGTTCAAAAATATTTTACGCTAGAAGAAAACCCTTTTGATAAACATTTAAAGGTTTAACATTAGATTAAAGTTTAAAAGGAAGTTGAACACTAATGTAGACTAACTTGTCATCATGTACCCCTCTGCATCGCGCGATTTTATCAATAATAACGTCTGTTTCTACTGTTACTTGCTGCTTCAGCTTCAGCTTCTGTCATCAACATCATCAGCCACCGATAATCATAGAGACAGAGAGAGAGAGAGAGAGAGAAGGACTCATGTGTGCCGGTCGTCTGCACGATATGTTAGCAGCTGCAGTAAATAGTGAGCGCTGAGCTCATGAAGTAATGAAAGATAGACAGATAGAAAAAAAAAACCACCGCGCACCGAAGAAGTGTCAGGAAAACCGTACAAATGGGGGCTGAAAGCGAGCCCCTGTTGGAGCTACTTAGTGGGGCTGCCTGCGAATAATTGGATTTTTGCCCGATGTGTGTGCTTTTATTTTTGCTTTTATTTATTACGACTAAACCAAGCTGATCGTGAAAACATATCAAATAATTCGTGATGGTGCTTTTGCGAGTTGAATGAAAAAAAAAAATCAACGACAACAACACCATTCACAATATAATAAAATTGAGCAATAGGGTGCGGTTCAGAAACTGCTTCTAAAATCCATCGGTGGCTGTTGCAGTTTTGTGTTGATGTACGTTCAAGTAGTTGTAGCCAGCTGAATGTCCCCATCACTACTTACTGCATTCATGGACTATTGCTAGAGCTAGTTAGTGATTAACGGTTACGACGATATTACCTCGCATATCCATGAGCTTGCTTGCTTGCCATCTATCGGATTCGATTAGATCGCTCGCATGACTTTGAAAGAATGAGTGATCTTTGGCGTGGTTGTTTCCTTCTGCTGATGACGATGATGGTGATTGTCGATTAGAGAAACCTTAACCTTACTAGATTTTCTCCGCTTATCGCCAGCGAGCGACATCATTCGGTTTATATCGGGATTGTTTAACGAGATAAATCAGTAGAAAATCTTAGATTTTGAACGATTATGTTTCTCGAAGAAATAATTAATGCAAATTTTGCCTTACATGAGATATTCTAACCGTTTTTATGCCAAAACTTCAAAATTTAAGAATGTAGTTTTGAGTGTCCTCAGGAATTCTAAAGAGTACCCATAAGAAATCAAAATAGTCTTTCCAGAAATCAAAAGAGTTCCCTTCAGGAACTCCGAAGAGTCCCTTCAGTAACTCCGAAGAGTCCCTTCAGGAACTCCGAGGAGTCCCTTCAGGAACTCCGAAGAGTCCCTTCAGGAACTCCGAAGAGTTCCTTCAGGAACTCCGAAGAGTCCCTTAAGGAACTTCGAAGAGTCCCTTCAGGAACTCCGAAGAGTCCCTTCAGGAACTCCGAAGAGTCCCTTCAGGAACTCCGAAGAGTCCCTTCAGGAACTCCGAAGAGTCCCTTCAGGAACTCCGAAGAGTCCCTTCAGGAACATCGAAGAGTCCCTTCAGGAACTCCGAAGTGTCTCTTCAGGTACTCCGAAGTGTCCCTTCAGGAACTCCGAAGAGTCCCTTCAGGAACTCCGAAGAGTCCCTTCAGGAACTCCGAAGAGTCCCTTCAGGAACTAAGAAGAGTCCCTTCAGGAACTCCGAAGAGTCCCTTTAGGAAATCCGAAGAGTCCCTTCAGGAACTCCGAAGAGTCCCTTCAGGAACTCCGAAGAGTCCCTTAAGGAACTTCGAAGAGTCCCCTCAGGAACTCCGAAGAGTCCCTTCAGGAACTCCGAAGAGTCCCTTCAGGAACTCCGAAGAGTCCCTTCAGGAACTCCGAAGAGTCCCTTCAGGAACTCCGAAGAGTCCCTTCAGGAACTCCGAAGAGTCCCTTCAGGAACTCCGAAGAGTCCCTTCAGGAACTCCGAAGAGTCCCTTCAGGAACTCCGAAGAGTCCCTTAAGGAACTCCGAAGAGTCCCTTCAGGAACTCCGAAGAGTCCCTTCAGGAACTCCGAAGAGTCCCTTCAGGAACTCCGAAGAGTCACTTCAGGAAATCCGAAGAGTCCCTTCAGGAACTCCGAAGAGTCCCTTCAGGAACTCCGAAGAGTCCCTTCAGGAACTCCGAAGAGTCCCTTCAGGAACTCCGTAGAGTCCCTTCAGGAACTCCGAAGAGTCCCTTCAGGAACTCCGAAGAGTCCCTTCAGGAACTCCGAAGAGTCCCTTCAGGAACTCCGAAGAGTCCCTTCAGGAACTCCGAAGAGTCCCTTCAGGAACTCCGAAGAGTCCCTTCAGGAACTCCGAAGAGTCCCTTCAGGAACTCCGAAGAGTCCCTTCAGGAACTCCGAAGAGTCCCTTCAGGAACTCCGAAGAGTCACTTCAGGAACTTCGAAGAGGCCCGTCAGGAACTCCGAAAAGTACCTTCAGGAACTCCGAAGAGTACCTTCAAGAACTCCGAAGAGTCTCTTCAGGAACTTTGAAGAGTCCCTTCAGGAACTCCGAAGAGTCCCTTCAGGAACTCCGAAGAGTCCCTTCAGGAACTCCGAAGAGTCCCTTCAGGAACTCCGAAGAGTCCCTTCAGGAACTCCGAAGAGTCCCTTCAGGAACTCCGAAGAGTCCCTTCAGGAACTCCGAAGAGTCCCTTCAGGAACTCCGAAGAGTCCCTTCAGGAACTCCGAAGAGTCCCTTCAGGAACTCCGAAGAGTCCCTTAAGAAACTTCGAAGAGTCCCTTCAGGAACTTCGAAGAGTCCCTTCAGGAACTCCGAAGAGTCCCTTCAGGAACTCCGAAGAGTCCCTTCAGGAACTCCGAAGAGTCCCTTCCGGAACTCCGAAGAGTCCCTTCAGGAACTCCGAAGAGTCCCTTCAGGAACTCCGAAGAGTCCCTTCAGGAACTCCGAAGAGTACCTTTAGGAACTCCGAAGAGTCCCTTCAGGAACTCCGAAGAGTCCCTTCAGGAACTCCGAAGAGTCCCTTCAGGAACTCCGAAGAGTCCCCTCAGGAACTCCGAAGAGTCCCCTCAGGAACTCCGAAGAGTCCCCTCAGGAACTCCGAAGAGTCCCCTCAGGAACTCCGAAGAGTCCCTTCAGGAACTCCGAAGTGTCCCTTCAGGAACTCCGAAGAGTCCCTTCAGGAACTCCGAAGAGTCCCTTCAGGAACTCCGAAGAGTCCCTTCAGGAACTCCGAAGAGTCCCTTCAGGAACTCCGAAGAGTCCCTTCAGGAACTCCGAAGAGTCCCTTCAGGAACTCCGAAGAGTCCCTTCAGGAACTCCGAAGAGTCCCTTCAGGAACTCCGAAGAGTCCCTTCAGGAACTCCGAAGAGTCCCTTCAGGAACTCCGTAGAGTCCCTTCAGGAACTCCGAAGAGTCCCTTCAGGAACTCCGAAGAGTCCCTTCAGGAACTCCGAAGAGTCCCCTCAGGAACTCCGAAGAGTCCCCTCAGGAACTCCGAAGAGTCCCCTCAGGAACTCCGAAGAGTCCCCTCAGGAACTCCGAAGAGTCCCCTCAGGAACTCCGAAGAGTCCCCGCAGGAACTCCGAAGAGTCCCCTCAGGAACTCCAAAGAATCCCCTCAGGAACTTCGAAGAGTCCCCTCAGGAACTCCGAAGAGTCCCCTCCGAAGAAGGTCCCCTCAGAAAGTCTAAAGAGTCCCCTCAGAAACTCTAAAGAGTCCCCTCAGTAACTCTAAATAGTCCCCTCAGGAACTTTAAAGAGTCGCCTCAGGAACTCCGTAGATTCCCGTCAGGAACTCTAAAAAGCCTCGTCAGGAACTTTAAAGAGCCCCGTGAGGAGTTCTAGAAAGTCCCGTCAGGAACTCAATAGTGTCCTCAAACTTCAAAGATTCCCCTCAGGAACTTTAAAGAGTCCCTTCTGGAATTCCAACGATTCCCCCCAGTTACCCCAAAAAGTCCCCTCAGGATCTCCTAAGAGTCCTCCCAGGAACTACAAAGAGTCCTCCCAGAAATTCCAAAGAGTCCTCTCAGGAACTCCAAAGAGTTCCCTCGAACTTTAAGGATTTAAGTTGATCTTTATTTCTTAGAATGTAATTTTTGCTGAATTTTCCTCATATGCCATTGTTTTTGCAGACTTCAATCCGAAAACCTCTACATGTCTGTTTGTGACTGTAGGCCTCAAATATCTGTAGATCAGTTGAGAATATCTTCTTCAAAAGAACATCTTTATACGAATGTCGGCAGACCTTTTAAGCCGTCGTCATTACGCGACTGGGTACTGTTATTCCAATCGCTCAAAAATGGTTGATTTGATGTCGGTGAAAATCTGTCCATTTTATGACGCCTCGCGAACGTCTTCGAAAGTGGCTATCGATCGATGTATCGCGCGCATCGTCTTGTCTTGTTTCTCCATCAACGCTATCGATCGATGCCTCTGAAAGATTCGTTAATGATGGCAGTTTAATCGGGATATCTATTGGGCCGAACCTACAAGAGAAGTTTTTTTTCCTGCTCTCAGCTTCCCTTGTCAAAAAAAAGCAAAATACCCGAAGAAGGTCACCTTTCTCTCCAAAAGGTAGGTCCGGGGCTTTTAAATAAAAAAAACTGACAAGCCTCAGAAAAAAAAATCACAAAACAAGAAACCGTTCAACGTTTTCCTTTTATTTTACATCCACCAGAAAAACGGTTCGCGTGAAAAAAAATCGACCAAAACTGGTTTTCTGTGGAGATTCATGAAAATTCAAAACTTCGAACCCAAAAAGCAAGCTCATATGGCCACAGCTAGCTTACTTGTGGGTGCATATCAATTTTTGATTCATCGCCTTACACGCGGACGATTCGCTTTTTTTCCTTCTTGGGTAGTGAGGCTGCCTGTGACCCCCTTTTTTTAAAATGGGATGGGGAGGTCCTTTCGTTTTTTTTCTCTGATTTCACCGATTCCAAGGAAACAAGCTCTGTAATCGGAGTATACTAACGCATATCATTTGAGACTTCGAGCTGTAAAAAATCAACTCGGGAAACAGCTGCCTCGAATCGAGGAGAAGGATATCCAATTGAGGGAGTCAGAAAACAGGCAGTAGGATGCAGAGTTAAAAGATCGAACCGGTTTTCGTTAGGTTGATGTTTTTTGCAAATCGACTTCCAACTCCATTCATCGCTCGAATTGAGTTGACTTGATATGGGCTGAAAATGTCACCGCAAAGGGTTGTGCTGCCGGTTGTTGTACCTTTTTTGGTGGCGAGTTTTACGAGCTGATGTTGCTGCAACTTTGTTGCTTCTGATTATTTCCCCAGCTTGTTTCGTTTGATCGATGCATGGCGGAGCTTTGGAGATGTTTAATTTGTTTTTACGAGAAGCAATCAATAAGTTTTTTTTTATTCAGATTTCACTGTTGCTTCTTATCAGGTAGCGGATCGGGTTTAAGGACGAAATCCATTGAATTTTTTTTTGAGAAAACACGCAAAAAGATAAGCATTTGAAATCAAGTAAAGTTTTTTCAAAATTGGACAAAATCTTCTTCATTTCATTCTTACAGTTTGAATCAATTATTATATTAAAAAAAACCTCAATTTAATCACAACTGATAAAATTTATTAACTTTTCTTTTTTTTCCTCTCTTTCCAGGTACGTAATTTTTTGCATCAATCATCGGATGTACCAGCTGAAATGCAACTTTACGGAGGATTGATCCTCATACCAGTTATCTTCATCAACAATGAGTAGTCCAATTGATGTATAAATAAACAACCTCAAATCGTATCGTATCTTGGTCCTCTTGGAACTCAAGAGGGTCCTCTAAGAATTTTAAAGATACTCTCATGGACTTTAAAGGTTCTCATCAGAAACTAATAATATTTCTCTCAGGTACTCTCAGAGAGACTGAGGACTTCTCAAAGAGTCCTAAAAAACTCGAGAAAGTACCTTCAGAAAATCGAGAGAATCTCTTCAGGAACTCGAAAGTGTTCATTCAGGAACCCGAGAGTTTCCTCAGTAACAGAAAAAATTCTCCCCCCTCAAGAACTCCGAAAAATCCCTCCAGAAATTCTTAGAAACTCGAAAAAGTCACTTCGTGAAATTCAAAAATCACCTCAGGAACTCTAAAGAGTCCTCTTGAGAAATCTTATGAGTTCCCTTTGGAACTATGTACATATAAACATTCACAAACAGTCATCAGAAACTCTAATGAATTCCCATCAGAAACTCTCAAAAGTGCCCTCAGCAATTCCAAAGAGTTTCGTAAAGAACTCTGTAGGGTTTCTAAGGAACTTTGAAGAGTTCCCTGAGGAGATCTGAAGAGTCCCTTCAGAAACTCTAAAGAGTCTCACACAAACTAAAGAAAGTCACTTCGCGGATTTTCTCAGGAACTCTATAAAGTCACTTCACGAAAGTCCTCACGGACTCCAAAGATTTCGTTCAGGAACTTCGAAGAGTCCCCTCAGGAACTTCGAAGAGTCCCCTCAGGAACTCCAAAGAGTCCCCTCAGGAACTCCAAAGAGTCCCCTCAGGAACTCCAAAGAGTCCCCTCAGGAACTCCAAAGAGTCCCCTCAGGAACTCCAAAGAGTCCCCTCAGGAACTCCAAAGAGTCCCCTCAGGAACTCCAAAGAGTCCCCTCAGGAACAGTGCAGAGTCCCCTCAGTGCATAAAAGTGAGAATGCGATAAAGGATGTTAGAGACAATATTCGAAAGATTGCGGGAGAGAATGTGAGGGTGAATGTAAAGAGTGAAAGATGAATTTTTAGGTAATAGAGAGTATGATAAAGAGAATGACCAAAGCATAAGACTCTCTTTTGTTAGAAAAGAGTTTGCCATGTTCTTGTCAATTTATTTTGCATTAATCTTTTGCATAGCAAGTATTAGATTGCGGAATCAAACGTAATGCAACTCCTTTTTGTTTTTCCTGAAACCTTTAATTCTTCATCTGAGGCAATAAATTTAAGATAGCTATCTCACCGAGCACTTTTGAACTTTTGCTTCTTCTGTTAATTTTATCACCTGTTGAAAACCACACGTTCTACTTTGCTCTGTCTTCCTGCCAATCTGTGCCTAACTCCAAGGTTGCTTCAGACAAACGAACGTTCTCAAACAGCATCTCTACTTCAAAATCCAACCAAGAATATTATGTATGGACCACCTCGCGGATCGTAACTTTAGGACTTCGCCGGCTTGGCATTCATCATAAGTTGTATGTACGATGTGAAACGCCACGATGTAGCCATCATTTCGGAATGTCAGTCAGCCATTCAACAGTAAATAAAGTGTGGCCGCGCACATATCAGTCAGGGGGAGGGTTTTAATCGGTCGTTTGTAGTGTGCTTTAACATTCTACACGTGCTTGGGGTTTTTTTCTCTGCACCGGCATCAGACGAAGTTTGAGCCACAAATTTTGTTGCCATAAACTTAAACTGAAACTACTGTGAGTTTTTTTCTTCATTTTCTGCCTTTTAAGAGTGTCGAAAACCACCATCAGCGGGAAGGTTTTTTCTCTGGTATCGAGCACATGACTACGATGACGAAGAGTTTTAAACGAGCGGCTTCTTGGCTGACCCGGCGGGTGTATGATTTGAAAGTTTGAACCGAAGAAAGAAAAAATAACCGGCGAACGTGACCAACGTGCCCCCAGCTTTAGAAACGCAGCCCTAGCGGGAACTCTAGCCGGGACACAGACTGATAAGGCAGATTTACTGCTTGGTGTACGTTTTCCCAAGCGTTACGTTTTTTTCCATTCACTTCAATTTTAGTTTGTTGTTGATCAGAAAAAAAAGGTAGAAAGAAAGCTAGATTTTCAATTTCATGTATCCTTGAGAGTTAAAAAAAAAAGTTTTTTGATGTTTTTGAGAGAAACATTGAGGAATATGAGAGAGAGTAAAAAAGAGAGAATATGGGAGAGCGCATGAGAAAGAATGTGAAAGTGAATATAAAAACTCTAGAGAGTCCCCTCAGGAACTCTAGAGAGTCCCCTCAGGAACTCTAGAGAGTCCCCTCAGGAACTCTAGAGAGTCCCCTCAGGAACTCTAGAGAGTCCCCTCAGGAACTCTAGAGAGTCCCCTCAGGAACTCTAGAGAGTCCCCTCAGGAACTCTAGAGAGTCCCCTCAGGAACTCTAGAGAGTCCCCTCAGGAACTCTAGAGAGTCCCCTCAGGAACTCTAGAGAGTCCCCTCAGGAACTCTAGAGAGTCCCCTCAGGAACTCTAGAGAGTCCCCTCAGGAACTCTAGAGAGTCCCCTCAGGAACTCTAGAGAGTCCCCTCAGGAACTCTAGAGAGTCCCCTCAGGAACTCTAGAGAGTCCCCTCAGGAACTCTAGAGAGTCCCCTCAGGAACTCTAGAGAGTCCCCTCAGGAACTCTAGAGAGTCCCCTCAGCAACTCTAGAGAGTCCCCTCAGGAACTCTAGAGATTCCCTCCCAGGAACTCTAGAGAGTCCCCCCCAGGAACTCTAGAGAGTCCCCCCCAGGAACTCTAGAGAGTCCCCTCAGGAACTCTAGAGAGTCCCCTCAGGAACTCTAGAGAGTCCCCACAGGAACTCTAGAGAGTCCCCTCAGGAACTCTAGAGAGTCCCTTCAGGAACTCTAGAGAGTCCTCTCAGGAACTCTAGAGAGTCCCCTCAGGAACTCTAGAGAGTCCCCTCAGGAACTCTAGAGAGTCCCCTCAGGAACTCTAGAGAGTCCCCTCAGGAACTCTAGAGAGTCCCCTCAGGAACTCTAGAGAGTCCCCTCAGGAACTCTAGAGAGTCCCCTCAGGAACTCTAGAGAGTCCCCTCAGGAACTCTAGAGAGTCCCCTCAGGAACTCTAGAGAGTCCCCTCAGGAACTCTAGAGAGTCCCCTCAGGAACTCTAGAGAGTCCCCTCAGGAACTCTAGAGAGTCCCCTCAGGAACTCTAGAGAGTCCCCTCAGGAACTCTAGAGAGTCCCCTCAGGAACTCTAGAGAGTCCCCTCAGGAACTCTAGAGAGTCCCCTCAGGAACTCTAGAGAGTCCCCTCAGGAACTCTAGAGAGTCCCCTCAGGAACTCTAGAGAGTCCCCTCAGGAACTCTAGAGAGTCCCCTCAGGAACTCTAGAGAGTCCCCTCAGGAACTCTAGAGAGTCCCCTCAGGAACTCTAGAGAGTCCCCTCAGGAACTCTAGAGAGTCCCCTCAGGAACTCTAGAGAGTCCCCTCAGGAACTCTAGAGAGTCCCCTCAGGAACTCTAGAGAGTCCCCTCAGGAACTCTAGAGAGTCCCCTCAGGAACTCTAGAGAGTCCCCTCAGGAACTCTAGAGAGTCCCCTCAGGAACTCTAGAGAGTCCCCTCAGGAACTCTAGAGAGTCCCCTCAGGAACTCTAGAGAGTCCCCTCAGGAACTCTAGAGAGTCCCCTCAGGAACTCTAGAGAGTCCCCTCAGGAACTCTAGAGAGTCCCCTCAGGAACTCTAGAGAGTCCCCTCAGGAACTCTAGAGAGTCCCCTCAGGAACTCTAGAGAGTCCCCTCAGGAACTCTAGAGAGTCCCCTCAGGAACTCTAGAGAGTCCCCTCAGGAACTCTAGAGAGTCCCCTCAGGAACTCTAGAGAGTCCCCTCAGGAACTCTAGAGAGTCCCCTCAGGAACTCTAGAGAGTCCCCTCAGGAACTCTAGAGAGTCCCCTCAGAAACTCTAGAGAGTCCCCTCAGGAACTCTAGAGAGTCCCCTCAGGAACTCTAGAGAGTCCCCTCAGGAACTCTAGAGAGTCCCCTCAGGAACTCTAGAGAGTCCCCTCAGGAACTCTAGAGAGTCCCCTCAGGAACTCTAGAGAGTCCCCTCAGGAACTCTAGAGAGTCCCCTCAGGAACTCTAGAGAGTCCCCTCAGGAACTCTAGAGAGTCCCCTCAGGAACTCTAGAGAGTCCCCTCAGGAACTCTAGAGAGTCCCCTCAGGAACTCTAGAGAGTCCCCTCAGGAACTCTAGAGAGTCCCCTCAGGAACTCTAGAGAGTCCCCTCAGGAACTCTAGAGAGTCCCCTCAGGAACTCTAGAGAGTCCCCTCAGGAACTCTAGAGAGTCCCCTCAGGATCTCTAGAGACGTCTGAACGAATGTTCCCTAGGGAAGCTACTTAGGGACCTCAATTTTTAACTTTCTTATCACCAAACTGAATGACCAGTTAAAATGTACTTTAAGAAAATTTTCAACATTGCATGTACTAGTCACTCTACTAATATATGTAGTTGGCTGCTATTCATACGGATCGAACTTACCCATATAAATTAAAAAAATTGCAAACTTGACAGAATAAACCTTACACCTTTCAGGCCGACCAATTAATTTCCATCCTTAGAGTAGCTCAAAACAAGAAAAGTGGCTAAGTGGCACACTAACTGACAGTAATAAATCCAAATAAAAATAATGACCACAGGTTCACTCAATCGAACCATCAAAATTTGATTCACCGGCGTCCTTGTCGCGGGTCATAATTCATCGGGGATCCACTTGTGAATGCTACGAACAACGAGAATCACTTAAAGCGCGTCGTGCGTCTCGTCTCGTCTGTCTGTCTGTCTTCTTACATTATAAATAATAACCCTATTTCCTTGAGACAGTTGGCTGCTGAAGCCTGAAGATGACCGGTGTCAGATCCGATTTAATTATTCCTACTTTGAGGCAAGTTTGTTGGTTTTAGATTCTTAAACATACATCATAGGAGCTTCGAATAGAATCGAAAATTTATTTTTTTTTGAAATTTGCACTTCCACACACATTTGATTCAACACAAGTGTGTTGCCATAATAACGTAGGAGGTTTTTGAATGCGCCAAATAGTTTGCGCCAACTGGAAGCGGAAGCAACGGTTTTATTATATACTTACCAATTTTTTTTCACGAGTTGCTCCTCAACCGCATTAATTCGCAATTTTCAATAGCCATTGTTAGCCAGCAGCAGCAAATTGTTTTCTGTCGAATAATAATTGCTGAGGGGAACGCGTAAAGCGCGACAACGATTCGCTCGCTTGGACACGGAGGATGTCATAAGTTTCAGCGTTCAAAAATGTTCAATGAATAAGCCTCGCCCGCATTGATCGCACGACGTTTTGCGTTCGATTATCGCGATTGTTATGCTTCTGTGAGCTACCTACCTGCATAAGCTCGCACTGATGACGGTGTGCAGTAGATTTTGAGGTTATCTGACGATACGCAGGCCGACGACGGTTGTGTAACATGCATTAGTGATACTCATATTATTTTTTGTTTCAAATAACAATGATCCAAAGCGGATTAAGGAATTCAAAGTTTTTTATTCTATTTTTTTTTTCAACGCTGCATACTCTTCTATGGACAGAGCCCGGTCAACATGCTGATTGTTTATAGAGCTTTGGTCGAAGGTCATAAAGTCGAACGGTCATTATGCCGAATGTAACCTGAGTCTGAGAAGTTAGTTTATTTCCATTTAACATAAGGTCAGGTCTACTAGACTAAGTGAGACCGCTGAATTGTGCATCTCGTCGAATAGGTTATAGTTTTATCTGTCATCAATTAGGCTTAATGACTAGTTCGAAATAGTGATCTATCAGGGCTAGAGTTCCATTTGACCTAATTTGCTTTCGCCCTAGGATCCTGTTTATGGTTCTGTCCGATTTTTAGCTTTATGATTAATCGGGTCTAGTAAAACATTTAGCAAATTATACATGTGTGTATAATTTGAAAACATATAGGGTGATTTGCCAATCGTTTCACAGCTAAGACCATGATATTGGTTTTCACGTTGTTTTTTTATGATTTGAACCAAATTCGCTTGAATTTTTGGGATTGTATTCATACGGGATTGGTCAACAAGATCCAAAAGTTCTACACCCATAGACGAGGTTGCAAAAATCCCATGCCTTTTAGCAAATCGCTAGCTAGCCAGAAGGTGAACTCAAGCCTTGGAGCAGTTGTGGACAGTCGACGCATCAATTTTTTCCTGAATTCGTTCGATTCGTTCGATATGAACAGAGTGGTAGGGTGCTCAAACTGGTGCCGCATATCCAAGACACTTCGCACCAAGGATCAGAACGCTGCTTGATACGTCAGACCAAGGAGGTTCTGGTTCTAAAAAGCTGATACAATTGCACTTATCGACGTTTACGTCCATCCCATGTTTGGCACACCATGCGAGTAGACTATTGATGTCTTCATGAAGCGCAGCACAGTCCACTCTCGAGTCAACGATTCTGTAGAATATCAAATCATCTGCGAACAGTAGTTTTGCCGTTTGAAGGAAAGTTGCTAGGTCGATTATGAAAATCACAAAGATAAGCGATCCTAAGTGACTTCCCTGTGGACACCAGACGGCACAAAGAATCCAGTAGAATAATTTCTACGAATATTTATAAACTCATATCCATGTAACAGGTAGGAATGCAACCATTTGGTTGCACATTCTGGGAATCCGTAACGCTTAAGTTTCTCCATCACGACCATATGAGGCACTTCATCAAAGGCTTTGGCAAGGTCGACATATATTGAGTCCATCTGCAGTTTTTTATCAGTTGCAGCATGCAATTCACTGGCATAGCACACCGAGTTGGGCAACGTTAATTTTTTCCGGATGAACCCGTACTGGACCTCGGCAAGTATTGAAATAGTTGCTTATGAAAGCCTTTCGTCCATCAAGACTTCAAGCACTTTTGAAAAACAGCAGATAATTGAGAATGGTCGGTAGTTCTCCACACGATGAGCATTTCCAGACTTAGAAATTGGAGAAATTGAAGCAATTTCCCAACGGCTAGGACAAACACCTTCTGAAATCGATCGGTTGAAAACCAACGACGGTGGAATTCCATCTGGACCAGGACCATTCGCTGGATCGAGCAAAATGAGAACGTTGATGACCTCCTAGCAGCGTATCAAAATTTTGCTCGCGCATCGCGAAAATCCGAGCTACTCGCACGCAAAGCTAGCAAAATAGCTAAAAGTTGCCAAATCAACCGTTACAAATGTAATTAAAGTGTTTGGGAACGTTTGTCGACAGCCAGGAAGTCTGGATCGGGGGAAAATCGAAAATTGGAAGCCGCTGAGACGACAAAGCGAGTTGCCAGTAGTTTCAAGCGAAACCCTAACCTCTCGCTCCGAGATGCCGCAAATAAGCTGGGTGTATCGTCTACAACCGTGCATCGAGCCAAAAAACGAGCCGGACTATCGACTTACAAGAGGGTAGTGACTCCAAATCGCGATGATAAACAAAATACGACGGCCAAAGCGCGGTCCCGGAGGCTGTACACGACGATGCTGACGAAGTTTGACTGCGTGGTAATGGACGACGAAACCTACGTCAAAGCCGACTACAAGCAGCTTCCGGGACAGGAGTTTTATATGGCAAAAGGAAGGGGAAAGGTAATAGATATTTTCAAGCACATGAAACTGTCAAAATTCGCGAAGAAATATCTGGTTTGGCAAGCCATCTGTACCTGTGGCTTGAGAAGCAGCATTTTCATAGCTTCCGGGACTGTCAACCAAGAAATTTACGTGAAAGAAACACGGTTGTTCCGTACTGTTTTGGCCGGATTTGGCATCTTGCCATTACGGTAAAAAGGCCATGGAGTGGTACGCCGCCAACAACGTGCAGGTGGTTCCCTAGGACAAGAACCCTCCCAACACGCCAGAGCTCCGCCCAATTGAGAAACACTGGGCTATTGTCAAGCGGAACCTAAAGAAGACCAAAAAAAACTGCTAAGCACGAGCAGCAGTTCAAGGCAAACTGGCTTTCTGCGGCGATGAGGGTGGACAAGGTGGCTGTACAAAATCTGATGGCAGGGGTTAAGCGTAAGGCCCGGCAATTCGGATTTGGAAAAGCGGAAGCCTAACTGAATATTTTTCCTGAATTTTATACTAATTAAACTTGAAAAAGGAATTTAATTTGATTTATTTAATAAACGATTTCACCGATTTACACGCGTTTTCCCTTGACCAAATTTTGACCGTATCACCCTTTAGGATTTAAGATTTCCGGGCTTTGCGAACAGAATTAAGGCTTGTTTGTAGTTCATAGCCCAAAAATTTTCGAGTATCTTCACTTCAGCTTCAACATGCCCAGAATATTCAGCTGCTTTTTTTACAGTTTCATGCCTATTCGGCTCATTTTTCGAGCTTCGCTTGATAGAACTACCTTGCCTCTACTATGGAAGGAAGCTTACATGTACATTAAAATGGAGATAGGAGAGATGTTAACAATTATCGTGGAATCTCTGCCTTATGTTCGATTGCCAAAATATTTGAATTGGTTGGCTTTTATCCTTTTTTCACGTCCTGAAAAAATAACATCTCCAATGATCAGCAAGGATTCATGCCCAAACGTTCTACGACAAGTATCTTGCTAACGTTCACTTCTTTTGTGCATCAAAGTTTAGCTGCCAAATCTCAAACTGATGCAATCTATACCGATCTGTCCGCTGCATTCGACAAGGTGAACCATGAAATTGCCATAGTAAAACTCGAACGCTTAGGATTCTGTGGTACTCTACTTGGCTGATTCCGCAGTTACTTAACTGGTCGGGAATCATCTGAATCGTTGCGTTAAGTCCCGCGCGTGTGCCGTGACAGGCGCAAGTCTAGAATAAGCTGCTCTCGATCAGGCACACGATGGGCAAGGTGGCAAACCTCGAACCCTGAAGATAAGAGGTCGGGCCTCGAGTCGTTAGAGAAGAGGTCAGACCTCAAACCTTCAGATGGAGAGGTTTGTGTGGTCAACCCCGAGTCTTTATGATAAGAGGTCGGGTCTTGAGTCGTAAGAGGAGGGATCAGGCCCCTTACCAACAAGAAGCGGGGTACAAGTGGTCACCTCGAGGAGAGGTCAGATTTCAAGTCGTTAGAGGAGAGATCGGGCCTTGAATCGTGCAGAGGAGAGGTAAACCTCGAGTCGATGCGAGTAGGGGTCGGATCTCAAGTCGTTAGAGGAGAGATCAGGCCTCAAGTCGTTAGAGGAGAGATCAGGCCTCAAGTCGCGAAGAGGAGAGGTTTGTGTGGGAACCTCGAGTCATTGCGAGGAGATGTCGGTTCTCAAGTCGTTAGAGGAGAGTTCAGGCGTCGAGTCGTAAGGATGAGAGGTTTTGCTGAAAGTGGTCTTGTTAATGAGTATTGCCTTGGAGCGCATTAGCGCGAATAGACCTCCCACTATTGAAGTATAGTGTTCTAAACAGTTCGAGGTGGGAACCAGGTCTGCGGCCTTAGGTGAACTTTATGGCGTAGGGGTACTTAGTATCATGAGTCGTCCAATTGCACCCATGGACCCAGAGTAGCAAACTGGGGGGACTCGGTTGCTCGCCGTGCCTTGAAATGGAATCCGTAAAAAAGGTTTACCACCTGGGTGATCACCCGGTGTGCCCCAAGGTAGCCATCTAGGACCGATTATTTTTCTAGTTTATTTCAACGACGTGTAGTCACCCCTCGGCGTCCCCAAACTTTGCTATGACCTAATACTGTTTTACACCATAAAAATCATTTGGATCAACATGTGATCCGTCGATCAGAAATAAATAACAAATAGTTCCACCAAGGGACCTCAAACGGTTTATGTCGGTTTGGTCGTCTAGGAGGGGTGTTCTCACGTAGTATACTTCAAAGTTAGTCATAGAAGGTTAAAGAGACCATACTGATTGGACACTCGATTTTGTTTGCTGGGTACTTTTTTCAACAGTACGCAATGTCGATTCCAGAGTGCGCATCGATCGATTTGAAGAAATTATGTCCCAGTTAGAAAGTGCCACTCAACTTTCAAAAAAATATGGGCAATTTCTACGATAAACATGTGCTCAACAGGGCATTCTGTGCTGTTCCCTACAGGGCATTTTTTTTGTCAAATTTTGCTGGATAATCTCTTTTTAAAAATTATTTGATGAAGAAAAACATTGAAATTGCATATATTTCTATGAAACATGAACATGAAAACTTTTTTTTTTCATAAAATAGAGTACATCGTTTGAATTCTTAAGATAAAAGCTTTCATTTGAACCGTACAAAATTTTCACACACTAAATTCTTCTATGAGAAAAATGAGTAAATGATCAATTTGTTCAAAAGTCAAAAAAATTGAAGGCTAGTTAAAAAAAAGTCCCTCATTGTTCCAAATTTTTTCACCTTTAAGATCTAGTTTTTGGTCCAAATAACACAAAAAGAGTTTCCAGGCACCTTAAAGCACCGTTTTTTGAGTTATAGAGAAATAAAGCTGAAAAGCATCATGCAAATGGGTAACTTTCACTCATTAATGAGTACAAATTCAACAATTTTGTAACTCGTTTGACATTAATTTTTTCCTCATGTTTAATCATTTCACATGTTTTTCTCTCAAGTTTCATGAAATTTCTTGACAATATTAATCATTTAATTACACTAGTTTACAAAATTTAAAAAAAATCGTGAACTTGATTATCTGACCAACATTTTTAATGTAAAATCGGGCGCTGAATCCGAAAATGAAATTCAAAAAAATCTAAGTAGAACCATTTTTGAGTCATGCTCTAAATTTGAAATTTTGGAAAAATTAAAAAAGTTCTTGTATTTAGTTTAAAATATCTCGGACGGCACAACAGTGATTTGAAATCCCTCTTTTGCATATTAAAGGTGAATAAATTTTCTATCGATCATCTGAACACTAATTTTGCGTTTGACCAACAGTATTGTTGATATTAGTGACTTTATGAGAGAAAAAATTATAAAAAACGCATTTTTTTTAAAGAAAATTTTATTTCAACGAAAGTTTTAGACTCAATAGTAGCATTCAAAAAATCTGATTTTCTTTTGCGCTTAAATGTCAGTTAAAATCAAATATTTCAAGTGGTTGTTGCTCGAAGTCGGTAGAAAATTGAAAAAGTTATGGCTACTTTACCATAACTGTAATTTTTGTAGTTTTTAATAATTTAACGAACCGCAGTACACTTATAAAAGTATAGGAAGAATAACACATGGTAAATCTCACTCGCTCCAAGTCAACATTATTTATTAGCTTACCAGAAGGTCACATGCCAAGTTTCAGGAAGATCTGATCATAGGGAGCGGTTGCTTGAGTCTGAAACGTGAATAAAATTTTAAGGTTTTCTGCCCGGGAGGAACAAAAAATACTGGTTTTTCATCAATTACTTCTTTCATCACCAGCCGATTGTTTTTTATGGTTAATTTTTTTGAAGCCTAAGTTGAGACAAATATTTCACCCGAAGACTGCAACACGATTGGACTTGAAGTAAAAAAGTTAATGCAGTTCAAAGGCCGCAAATTTTGTCCAACACGCAATGAGTACTTTTTACGCATTGCGTTTTAAACGAGAATTTTCGCCCAAAATACAATCTTTGAACCGCAATAACTTTTCTGTTTCAAATCCAATCGAGTTACAGTCATCGGGTGAAATATTTTTTTCTCAACTTAGGCTTTGAGAAAATTAACCATAAAAAACAATCAGCTAGTGATGAAAGAAGTTATTGATGAAAAACCAGTATTTTTCGTTCTTGCCGGGCAAAATACCTCAAAATTTTATTCAGTTTCGAGACTCAAGCAACCCCTCCCTATGGTCAAATCTTCCTGAAACTTGGCATGTGACCTTCTGGTAAGCTAATAAATAATGTTGACTTGGAGCGAGTGAGATTTATCATGTTTCATTCTACCTATACTATGATAAGTGTACTGCGGTTCGTTAAATTATGAAAAACTACAAAAAATACTATTATGGTAAAGTAGCCACAACTTCTTCAATTTTCAACCGATTTTGATAAATAACCACTTGAAATCTTTGATTTAAATTGAAATTCAAGCGCAAAAGAAAATCAGATTTTTTAAATGCTACCATCGAGTCTAAAACTTTCGTTGAAACAAAATTTTCTCTAAAAAAATACGTTTTTTATAATTTTTTCTCTCATAAAGTCACTAATATCAACAATACTGTTGGTCAAACGCAAAATTAGTGTGCAGATGATCGATAGAAAATTTATTCACCTTCAATATGCAAAAAAGGGATTTCGAATTACTGTTATGCCGTCCGAGATATTTTAATCTTAGTACAAGAACTTTTTTAATTTTTCCGAAATTTCATATGTGGAGCATAACTCAAAAACGGTTCCACTGAGATTTTTTTGAATTGCATTTTCGGATTCAGAGCCCGATTTCACATTAGACATGACCTCCAGTTTACTGAGTTCAAAAATGCTGTAATCTAGTGTTATTAGTTAGTCTAATAAACAAATTTCTTTAGAATTAAAAAGTTGGGTTGAAAATAACAACAATTACCTTACTTTTAAAGTTTTTTAAAACTATTTTTGTATGAAAGTCTCTCTAAATTAGATAAAATAGTATTTTTCATTTGAATCGGACAACATTTTCTTAAACCTTTTTGATGTTTAATGGTGGTACGATAACCTAACGTATTTTTTTTTTCTTTCAAAAAATGATGAACTCACCTTCGAGCCGTTCGTTTTCGTTCAAAAAAGGGTGGTTACCGTGTTGCGTGGTAGACTCGAGGGGTCCTCCCCATAAAGAAGTTCATAACTAAAGAACTCCACCGGTTCACTCACGCGCGCGCCTAATAGAACTGTGTGCAGCAATTGCCAAGTCTCATCACATAACGCGACTCCTCCGCTTCTGAGTAGGTTCGTTCGTGATTGCGCTTCCCACTTGTCCGGTTTCAACAGAACTTCCCCGGAGGAGGAGGATGATGATGGGAAACCTGCTGCCGCCTGCCATTCCATTCCGTTCATTCATAGAGGGGGACATCCCCGGTTAATGTTCCTACGATCCGGGACCCCGACAAACCTTAACTAAGTACATGAGGTGGGAGGTTTCCACACACCAAATAACGGCGACGACGACGACGGCGACCCAACTTTAATGGAAGTGATGAATCAGCCCTGCAGCAGCAGGTCTCACTACTTCAAACCTTGGCCGGGTGTCTGAACGTGTGTAGACAGGCGGTTCTTGTGAAATTGTTGTTATTATTAGGTGGAGGTGTACTTTTTAGATATTAAAGAGTGTCTACTTTGGACCTTAAGGGGGATGTTCCAACGTGGCCGTTTTCGTTGCTGCTAATCTATCTAGGGGGGGATGGGGTGAGGTTTGCAGTTTAACAAGATGATGATATTTCATTTTTTCGCTTCTCTCATACTCCTCCAGGGTGCTTGTTGGTTCTCCATTTGTTTTATTTCTTCCTCGCGAGATGGGATATTAAAGCAAAATCCAAAATTGGGTTTAGGGAAACCGGTGCGTTCGTTGGCCTCAATTTGCTGCGCTGCGCGATTAGCGCAACCGTTGTTCTTGAACTGGTGCTGAGAGTCTACGGGTTTTTTTTCTGCTGTTTTCTAATGGGATCTAGAATAATTGGTTTTATATCGAGAACAAATTGGCTCTCAAAACATGGTTCTTCCCATAGTTGAGCAAGGCCGTCGTCGCCTTCGAAATTTAAGATCGGGATAAAGTAGTTTCGAAAAATCCCGCTACGGGAGCAGTATCGAATAGCTAATATTTCCTGCCGCCCTCTGAATAGATGCCAGAGGTGCGATGACGGCGCGATGATTCCGCAGGAATCAGCTGACTGGAACTAATTGGTCGTTGGGGTTCGAGTGCTCTGGTGGAATGTGTTTCCTGGTTTACTGTTCAAATTGGTTGCATATTTTTCCGAACTTTGGATGCGTTTCATATTTGTCAATCAACTGGTTATTGGTTGAATGTCATTCAGGAGATTTTTTACGGACATTTTACGAGCGGTCAATAAATTTAATGAAGTTCATGAAAAATCTTGATGTTCCCTTTTATCGACTTGACCATTTTAAATGTCACATAAGAACTCCGAATATTAAAAAAGTCATTCCAACCAAAAGTTTCTAACTCAAAACATTAGCTAATAATAATAATAATAATAAAACTAATATTTACCCTTTTCTCTCTGTTTCAGGTGAGTTGAAATGATACATTATGGTAATCTTATAAGGCATTGCTGAGTTACATTTCATGGACGATCCATCGGCCTTGGAAGCTGTCAATTTGCACGACCAACCATACAGACGAGTTCACTCTCTGCCTTCGAGACGATCAATCGCATTTTCCAGAGTGTGCTAGCTTCGAACCCAAAAGGCAAAAGTTTTGTTTTTTCATTCAATGTGTGAATTAAATAGTGAAGATATGAAAGGTCCCAGGTGACAATTTTGGTCGGACCATCCCCGAATGAATGGACACAGAAAACCTGCGTGGACGACTTTACTATACACATTTCTGGTAACTCTGTGAATGTAAAGTATTAGATAATTCGACAGCTTTAAATCATCTGTTTTTATGTTTATTCCGGATATTTAATACTTAATTTGAGAGCAGTCCGGCCCGACCTGGTTGCCCGGATTTCATTTAAAAATGCCCGGACTTTGCCGGATTTATTCACTTTATTTGGCAAATCAAACAAAAAATTAAACAAATGCTGTTGTAAATTTTTTTAATTAATGCCCTTGAAACGAAATTTTTTGAGAAAGTTATTTGTAAGCCTAAAATACATTTTAAAATTTTGTTGAAATTTCTGGGTTTTAAGAAAGTTTGACCGGATATTGCCCGGATTTTTGGTCGTTAATTTTGAAATAAAATGCCTGGATTTTGCCAGGATTTTATATAAATCTGGTCGGATTTGTCCGGCCCGGATACGTGCGAAAAATTTTTAGCTAACCTTAATTTACGTGCTAAACCAGGCCATACACTTCCCAAGAACCCTTTGGAGCCCTTTGTTATTGGAAAGTCGGTAGAGGAGTATGCGGAAAAAGTGTAAGGAGGCTACTTTAAGAGGGCAGTTGGCTCGTGAGGGTGGTGGGATGGTTTGATGACATTTTTTCCTGTAACGTTTTTATACCTAAAAAATAGTAAAAAGAAATGTAGCTTCTTTATAGTTATTCAGATTCAAGTTATCACTTAGTTATAATTTTCGATGATGAGTCCTAGAAGTCGTTTTTTGATGAAACTTTAAGAAATAAATAACAGATTTCGAAGGCTTCATTCAAAAGTAAAACTTTTAGCATTTATGTACATAAATGAGCAAACAATAAGCTAATTTCTTAAACCACATTCGGAATCAATGTAAGCATTTGTGAAAATGTATCAAATATTCAGAAGAAATAGTAAGAGATAAAGATTCCAGTTCCAAACAGATTTATTTTATACTCTTGTAAACTCGATTGAATTTTAGGATCAAAGTTTAAAACGAAAAATCTGCAATAAATATAATGTAAAAAAATACATTTCCAGTTGAATTGTTACCTCAAAATTGAGTACAAGTTCTTTTATCAACAAAAAATTATCATAACTAATTTATTGCGTAATTAATATACGAAATCTTCAAACTGAACCCGGATCTCATTTAATTTTTTTTCTCATTTCCACCTGGTTTGTGTTTCCTAACTGACTCTCATTGAATAAAAAAAATAAATCAATCAAGCATCAAAATTATGAAACTGCAATTTCCTGCCATTTGAATCCCTAATGAAATTCTCAGATTGAGATTTCAATCTTTTAATAAAACTCAACTTCGAGCTGAATTTGAATCTGATTTTCGAATTGAAATTCTAAATCTAAATTTTGCATTTTCAACCTGAATTCATAGTATGTAAAGTCTGTTTTACATAGAATCTGGTCGCATCTTTTCATTTACTGCAGCGCCCCTAGTTGTCACATCGCGAATCTATTGACAGTGTTTTGATCCGGATGGTTTGTTTACTTAGTGGTGAAAATTTCATCAAGATTGAAGCAGTTAGTCAAAAGTTATCGACGATGGAACGCGAAAGGCGAGAGAAAATTCTGCACACTCACGTAGAGAAACCAACGTTGTCAGGGGTAAAGTTCGCGAAATTCCTGAAATTTGCAAAATCGACTGTAAATTCGGTGCTGCAACGTTACCGGGAGACCCTTACGTTGGATCGAGCAAAACAAACCAGGCGTAAAAGTGGAACATATGACCGGAAGCTGCGAGCAAAGGTAATTCGATCAGTTCACAATAATCCTGGAATCTCGTTGCGTGATTTGGCGAAAAAGTTCAAGACGAACCACAGTACAGCTCGACGAATTTGTTTGCGAGAAGGCTTGCGATCGTATCATGCAAGCAAACACCCCAACAGGACGCTGAAATAAAACCTGGTTGCCAAAACCAGGGCAAGGAAGTTGTACGAGAAAGTGTTGACCAAGTACCACGGATGCATTTTGATAGACGACGAAACTTACGTCAAAATGGATTTTGGACAAATACCCGGTAACAAATTTTACCTTGCGAAGCGTAAAGGGAATGTTACGGGTAGATTCAAGTTTGTTTTCGCAGATAAATTTGCTCGTAAGTTGATGATTTAACACCCGAAATACCCGAAATCTCAACACAGACCTTATTTTCTTATTTTAATAATAATTTGGAACCACAAAGTCTGAAATGATTCTCACCTAAGCTTATCAGTTACTTGTCCACAAGGCTATTTCATCTTGCAAAACTCTTGCCAACTTTTATACCTTGCTAAATTCAGGCATTTCATTTCAAATGATTCTCGGCCAATATCCAGGCAAATTTAAGAATTATTCAGTGAAAATCAATAAGAAAAACACTTGTAATTTTTCTTAATTCGAAGTTTTGGCCTTAGTTCTGAGTCCAGATTGTTACTCTTGAATCATTATGGGCCGCCATCAAATTTTGATTGACAATTTGAAATTTTGAGTTTAACTTTCCTTTACGGTTGAAAAAAAGGACAATTAGCCGGTTATTGTTATATAAACCCGGATTACTATTTTGGCTGTATCTTCATGTATGTGAAAGAAAAAACCAAGAATACATAGATTACGATGTTTTCCATACAAACATCCGTCCAAAAAAGAATGAAATCGTCTGCTGGGCGATAATGAACCTCATCCTCAACCCGGCACCACTTTCGGTCACGTTCATCGATTCTGACGAAACCCGGCCTGGTATTAGATCAAACATTTTTACATCTTTGGACCAAATTTCAAGATTTTTCAATGAAAATTGCCATAGATTCAGCCAATCTAGTGAAGCAACTCCAAATTTCCCTTTTTTACGGGAGAAGCTGTAGCTTTGTTTCCCGTCATTGAATAGACTTCAAATTTTGTGGAGTGTTAGTTGGATAGTTGAACTAGATTGTGTGAAAGTTTCATGAAAAAATATAATTCGAGAGAGAAATGGCAGCTTGTCAAAATTGGAAGAGGGTGCACAGCTTCATGCGATTTCATTCTTTTTTGAACGCAACTATACTTCAGATTGGGTCCTTCACTATGTTGATATTCTATGATTGATTACTGGAATTGGTCACCCTATCAGTCTTTGCATTATTAATTCATCACTATTGGTTGAAATTTAATGTAATTGAACAGAATGGCATTTTTTTCCATCAAAATTCAAATTTAATCCTTATGAAAATTTTGTTATGAAATCATTGAAATTTTTTTATTAACTTTTCAAATAACCAGCTGTGGTCTGTGAAACCAAGCACTTTTATTATTCAATTAGATCTCTCGATCTATCTGAATTCATACCAATCAAAAAATTTTCAATAGAACTTCAACAAAATCAGTAACACCCAAGGACCTTTTGGCTTTAAGGTAGCTTTCTGGAGACCACAAAAATCAAAACTCAAATTTTATGATAATCTGATAGCAGACATTTGGACGATTTCAAAATGGTAGTGTTTATGAAAATCGGTTCAGTAGTTTAGCTTTTATAACCAAAACAATAATCTGGGTCTATATGACCCAAACCGGCTTACAGTTCTTTTTTTTGCTGGGTGACTCTGGTAGCTCTATTCAAAAATCTTAAAATGATGAAATCAAAATTTAAAAATTAAAAATCCAAATATCTGTTCATCAATTGAGATTCTACCTTAGGTTGTCCGTTTTACCCGACTTTACTATTTACTTCTTCTCGATGATTTTTATGACTTTCTATTCAAAACTAGTAGGGTAGATACTCTAGATTTCGACAGAAGCTAGTTTTCGACGAATTTTTAATGAAAAGCTGTTCTTTCTATTTGGTGGCTCAAGCTATCTATGTTCATATTTTTCTATTTTTGTTTTTCCAGTTTAGTATACGTTGAATATAAAAATTCTTATAAATAAGTTGTTTAATAGTAGTAAATCAATAATTAAAAGGTAACATTCTAACTCACATGTGAATTTCAATGCTATCGACCAAATAAGAATGATTTTGAATCTTGAAAAAACTCCCCTTTAATTCGGTTGAAAGCAACATAAAAGGAATCAATGGATAGATAAGGTTCTGAAATCAATCTTTTCGGTAATTTATTTCATATTTTTGCTAACATTTTAAGAAATTTCAACTGCTTTTTGAGCTGTCGAAAACTAGCGCTGAAAATTCACCTTATAATCTATTTTTCGGCACCCATCTTCCTTGGTATGTTTATACTGTTTCCATGGTGTAAAAAACGCCGTGAAGTAGACAAGCGATCCAATATGCAAAATTTTATATTCCTGTGCTAACAAAGGAGGTGGAAATGTTCTTGTCGAAAACTAAAACTTTTTGTGTCGAAAACTAAAATTGAATGTCGATAACTAGATCATCGAAAGGTTTTAGGAAGAGGATAATAAAAACTTTTTCTATAAACTTTCGATCAATAAAAAAGGTAGAGAACGAAGAAAAACGTCTGATTCATAGAACCAATCATATTTGAGATGAAAAACTTGGGTTAATTAATATATTCACATGGTTTTTCTGACAAAACGAGCAAAAACTGTCGAAATCTACGTTTTTTACCCTAACATTGTTTGTTAAATACAATCGAAAAGGTTAAAAAATCCGAGGGCAAATTTTGGTCGCCTTCTTGAAAATGACTATGTATATAAAAATTCGTTACGATTTGAGTATAGTTAAGTTACACAAACTAAAACTAAAGGGTGTAACTTTTACGAATCACAAATAGCATAATGGGATCATTGTAAACAAAATGTAAATCCCTATTTGTGTTTCCACAGGTGGTAGAATAATTTGCCAACTCTGTTTTCGGTGCTAGTTATTCAGTAGTCAAAATGGCCTCCACTCACGGGTAATGACGTATTAAATTTTTGCACGCGCACTAAGAATTTATTTGCATAATCATTTAGCGAAATCGCTCAATTTGCCTCTAAAGACGTTGTCTAAATTCCAGAGTTCTAAACGGTGATAGAATTTCGTAGAAGTTAAACACTTTTCGGTCGGTCCACCCGAACTGAATTAGTGAAAATCGTTTTAGTGATTGGAAAAAGCTGTTCGAATGTTAAAGACCCCACTGTTTCTGACCTTGGGTCTCAGAGTTGGTAACATCTAAAAAAAATTAAACTGTGCTTTCTGTGCCGAAACGCAAAATGAAATATCATCCTTTGTGACAATCTCATGCGTGTAATTCACTAAAAAACCCTCTGCTGCCTTTCCATAATTGAAAAAATAATATAAAAATCAAGTGGAGAGAAAATGTGAAAATCCAAAATTTTCTCATTTGTCAATCAAAACCAATCAATCGGCAGATTTGCCGCAAAACTGAAAGATTCCCCGCGGTCCAAAAAGCGCCAGTGCGCACTTCGATTCAACACCTTCCACTTTTCTTCGGGGGAGGTAAATAAGTGCCGGGTACTTATCGCCACTTAGCGGTGTGGCGGCCGGATATTGGCGGCGGCATGCCATTACCTATCGATTTTTCCGTCAGTTGTTCGATGTGAAGTAGTAGTGTGTGCTCTAATTAGCACATACATTGCGCAAACAATTCGTACGTCTTAGCCCCCACTTTTACGTACATTACACTAGCAATTGCATTTCACTTCAAGTAGTGAATGATGAAGTCGAAGATTGGGTCTCTGGGGGAGGATGATTATTTTGGTGTGTTGGGTCCTCTTATTGAACCAACTCGGCTTCCGCTGAGTGCTTTGTATCAGTTTAGTTTAGTCTGTAATAGACCAGCTGGCGCTAGGCCTTACTTACTAGCTTGTAACTAAGTCCATCCGAAAGGAATGTGATGATTGGGGGAGGGCCCTTAGCCTCTCAACAGATCATCGTCTGTTGATTCATGACTCTTTTTTTCGTGTCTCATGGTGGATTCATAGCTTCCGGCAGCTTTCATCGGCCACACGCGCGCCGCCTGATTCAAGTGTTGAGAGAGTGAAGGAGTAGGATGTAATCAATCAATCTATGCAGCTGTGGAATGTTTGGGAGTTCGCTTAGTTTGGAATGGCCCTTGCCTTTTTAAAGCGATAAATAACTCTGTTCGCGAACCTAAAAAAAAAATTCCCGAAAGGTTAATAAACTAATAATTTAACCTTTCGGGAATCAACTGGACAGTAAACAAGATAATCCACTTTTTTGATTTTTGGAATATTTATCTGAAATCAAATGGTTTGGTATTCGGTTGAATTAGCATGAAACGTACATTGGGGTGGCAATGGATGTGGGGAAAAAAATTTCATCATCGAATTTCGTAAACGGATCATTTTGTAGATTAGCCCAAAAAACTGAACTTTGCAAGTTTCACCTTAATCGAACTTTATTAAGGGGTGTCTCAAAGCTCTCAAAGTTTCGATTTTTCAACCTTGAAAAATACGCATAAAAATCGATGCTCTAATTTTGATGTCAAATGACTGCATTAAACATCAAGAACTGGTATTATTCCTTTAAAAAAATGATTGACCCAAAATCAACTTTTCGTACGTTATTTTAAGGTAAGGTTGCCAGAATTTTTCCTAAAAACCTGGCAAAATTCGGACATTTGATTTCTAAATTGGCGACCAAAAATTCCGGGCACTTTGCAATTTGCCCGGATAATTTTGTCAAAACCCAGAAATTACTCAAAAAAAATCAAGATTTTTGGGCTTCCAAAAAACCTTTCTTGATTTTTTTTGGTAGATGTTCCTCTAAAAATTTCGTTTCGGAGGAAAAAATAAAAAAGTTTATAACACATTTTGTTTTTTCTGTTTCATTTTCCAATTAAAGTGAAAAAATCCGGGTAAAACCCGTGCTTTTCTCAATGATATTCGGACAACCGGGCCGTGCCGAACTGTTCCGAACTGGCAATTTGGCAACCTTATTTTAAGGAACTCCGGTGAATCTATACGGAACGTTTATAAATTGGGTTGTAAAATAAATGACAACTTGCTACAAAACACATGTTAACCATATGAATGGTAACCAGGGACCTTTAACTTTTTTTTAAAAATAATTTTATAGAACCCAAAAATAGAAAAAAAAAAATACTTTAAATTTATACTATTTGTATCGGAAATGCTTGGATAATCCATTCGTCATATGAGCTATATTTCACTAATGATTTCTAATCTGTTCAAATGGCAACAATTTCAGTTAACACTACGATTTAGCCGATGCTAGATGCAAAACAAACAAAAATTACAAAACGACAAATTTAATCTTTTCAGTGGTTGTTTTTGTTTTTTTTTTATTTTATTTTTTTTTTAATTTGTTTTTAATTTTTTTTTTCAAAATGTTTTTATATTTGTCAACATTCTCAAATGGTTGCAATATTTTATGTTTTGGAATATTTTCAATGCTTTCAATTTATATTTTAAATTTTTCTTGTGGGAGTTCCTGCTTGTAGTCTTTTTTAAAGCAAAAACGAGTTTTATTTTTAGGAATCAAAAGCTTCTTTTCGTTTCGGATTTTGAAAAAAAAATTTTTTTTAATATTTTGCCGATATAAAAAGTTTCGTTTTCTTGTTCAGGTCGACTTAGTTGGTCATGTAAAACTGTCTATTAATCTATTATTAAATGTTTCCAAATTAGTTCATATTTTTAATATCAAAGATGTGATTACCTTGCTGTGAATATTTTTACATGGATAAAGTTTGTTCGTCTGGTGTTTTTGAAATAGTTATCCCCCAGCAAAAAATAATCTTTTCAAACCCTTCCATATTCAAAAACGAGGAGCTCCCATACAAAATTATCAATAATTTGACACAATTCGAAAAAAAATCGGACCCTACTGAACCGATAAACGTTAAATTTGGTGTATGACCGTTTTCAAGACTGGGACTGGTTTCCATAATACTTTCAAACTTCTCCGAATCCACAAGAGGTTCGTATACAAAATTAACATAAATTTGACACAATTCTGAAAATTTTCGAATTTCTTCAGTTCGAAACTTTTGAACCGATAAATCGTAAATTTGGTGTGCAGCCGTTTTCAAGACCGGAAATCATTTCTATAATAGTTTCATACCTCTCCAAATCCAAAAAGGGGAGCTCCCATACAAAATTAACAAATATTTGACACAATTTACAAAGACCGAGATGGTTTCTATAATACTTTCGAACCTCTCCGAATTCAAATTGAGAAGGCTCCCAGGCAAAGTTATCGAAATATTGACACAATTCGAAAGATTTTCGAAAACTACTGAACTGATTAACGTGAAATTTTGTGTGTAGCACTTTTTAAGACCGGGATTTGTTTCTAAAATACTTTCAAACCTCTCCTTTTGGCAATTCTTGATGGAATTTTATTAAAAATTGATAAACCTAGGCGTTTTGACATAATGAGACGATTAATTAAAATGACAAATAAGTTTTGACAAAATAAGTTTGATAGCCGCTTCTCATTTTATTGAATGAAGACTCTTATATTCAAAAAATCTAATATACATATTATTAACAAAACGAATGTCTTTGTGTTTTCACAAAGTTTGGCACACTTTTTGATTATGTTCAAATTTGCCTTTATTTAAATACCCCTCTCGCTTCAGAAAGGGCGGTTATTTTTAATTCAAAGGTTTTATTTATTGTATTTCAGATCCCTCCTATTTCTTAATGGTGGCTTTTTCAACCTTCGAACTTTCAAGATACTTTTAGACTCAAGATAATCTATAAGCTCAGATACCATGAAAAATAGTTCTCTTTTGAAAAATGTTGAAATTTAATTTGAAAGGAAGTTTATTTTAACTATCACAATTTTAACGAACTTATTTTTTTTTTCCATGAAAGGGGTAGCAAAGCACACCGGGTCAGCTGTTTTTTTTTTAATAAAAATCCCGGCAGAAAATACAAAACGGATCGAACTGAGTTTTTCCCAGGGGGTCGCCTAGCGAATCCCCTTGAAAATCTTCTTCAGTCGATATCGAACTTTTATAGTTCCGATTACTATTACTTAACCACTTTTTTTATAGCTTGTGTTGTAAGATTTTCGTTATGTTTGGTTCAAAAGTGGAAGCTAGTTCGATCTTCAAATTGGTAAGTCAGATAACTTGGGAATACAAAAAAGAATTTTTTATTGAAGGCATCATTTGTGGATTGATAGTCGATGGAATTGGAAGAATGGCGACCTGTACAATTCACACTCTTGATGAATTGATATTGTGCTAACTCCACCTAAAGGCAATTTATCCATAACGGTCTTGAAAAGACTTGTATCCATACACAGAGAAATTATTAAGTTGGGGAATAAGTCCGAAGGGTTTTTAGATTTTGTTTTGTTTGCAAAGATTGGTTCACTTTCGGGAAAAAAGGTGTATATTATTTTGTATTCAAACCAAAGTTTAAGGAAAAATACGCTACAATCTTATTCCCGAACCTAAGAGATCAAAAAAGTGTTTTTTTGCCCTTTCGCTACACCCATAGAAGAGGTTGCAAAAATTCAATGCCTATTTAGCAAATCTCTGTGCCGAAAATGCGCTTAAACTTGTAGGGAACTTTGAGGGAAAGGGTATACGAGTGGGTATGGAATGGGAAATAAGAAACTATTTTCTATTGCCGGCCTGTTTACATACACACGCACAGCTCATTTTTTTTTTAGTTGGTAACCACAGGTGGTAAATCCCGGTTTACGGATTGTATTCCAAGGTACGGCGAGCCCCTGCGTCCCCCCAGTTTGCTACTCTGGGTTCATGGGTACAATGGGAAGACTCATGATATACTCCGTGTATACCCCCTACTCCCTAAACTCCACCTGGGGCCGCAGACCTGGTTCCCACCTCGAACTGTTTAGTACACTATGCTTCAGTAGTGGGAGGTCTATTCGCGCGAATGCGCTCCAAGGCAATACTCATTAACGAGACCACTTTCAGCAAAACCTCTCATCCTTACGACTCGACGCCTGAACTCTCCTCTAACGACTTGAGAACCGACATCTCCTCGCAATGACTCGAGATTCCCACACAAACCTCTCCTCTTCGCGACTTGAGGCCTGATCTCTCCTCTAACGATTTGAGATCCGACCCCTTCTCGCATCGACTTGAGGTTTACCTCTCCTCTGCACGATTCAAGGCTCGATCTCTCCTCTAACGAATTGAAATCTGACCACTTGTACCCCTCCTCTTGTTGGTAAGGGCCCTGATCCCTCCTCTTACGACTCGGGACCCGACCTCTTATCATAAAGACTCGGGGTTGACCACACAAACCTCTCCGCCTGAAGGTTTGAGGCCTGACCTCTCCTCTAACGACTCAAAGCCCGACCTCTTATCTTCAGGGTTCGAAGTTTGCCACCTTGCCCGTCGTGTGCCAGATCGAGAGCAGCTTATCCTGGACTCGCGCCTGTCACGGCACACGCGCGGGACTTAACGCAACGACTCGGATGATTCCCGACGAAGACGTCATCCTACTCCGACTCGAATTGCTCACCCGGCGTCGAGAGCCACTCTACCCGTGGGTATTCCCCGAACGTGGAATAACCCTTTCCCAACGATTTCCACTGCGAAGAAGGTCAAGTCTTATCCCCGCAGCTTCTGTCGTTGAGAACCGCTCTACTCGGATACTCCCCGAAGGTGGAGCATCCTACGCACGAACGCGGCGCATCCACGGCATCCGTTACGCAGAAGGTATTGTCTTATCTTTGTAACTTCAAACCGTGGGGTCGGACGCACTCTACTCGACAGCCCCCCGTCGACGGGGTCTACTCCGACCGTTGTCCGGTCTTCTTTATCCCCCTTGGCTGGCAACCCTAGGATTTTTGGCCCACGGATTTTCCTGCACGTTGTGTGTCAGATCGAGAGCAGCTTATCCTAGACTCGCGCCTGTCACGGCACACATTCGGGACTTGGAACGCTACGACTTTAATGTTTCCCGACGGTGACGACATCCTACACCGACTCGAGAGGCTCGCCCGGTGTCGAGAGCCTCTCTACCCGTGGGTATCCCCCGACAGTGGTTAACCCTCTTCCCTCGAGATCCGCTACGAGGAAGGTAAAGTCTTATCCCCGCAGTTTCCCTCTTAGGAAGCGGCACTACTCGGATACCCCCCGACATTGGGGTATCCTACACACGTTCGCGGCGCACCCCTGACCTCCGCTACGCAGAAGATGTTGCCTTATCTTTGTAGCTTCGATCAAGGGATCGGACGCACACTACTCAGATGCTCCCCGCCGATGGAGTCATCCTACACCGTTCGCGGACTGCAGTTGGTTCCAGTTCCTCAGCAGGGCAGTCATGATCCGGGTGAACCCATCGCTGACCGCATGCCAAGTGTTGGAATCCGCACACATCCTTTGTACAACGTAATCTGCTGTCGTGTCAGGCCCACAGGCGGCAAATATGGAAGTACGTGCCGCCGCAAACCTCGGACAGACAAACACCACATGCTAAGGTGTTTCCTCTTCTCCACCACAATCTGGGCAGTATGGCGAAGCCACATGTCCAAACCGATAGTGGTACTTCATGAAGCATCCATGACCAGTCAGGAATTGCGTCATATAGAAGTCCACTTCACCGTGCCTTCTTCCGATCCAGCTCCCGATGTGCGGGATCAGACGATGGGTCCACCTTCCACTCGTTGAGCTGTCCCACAGCTGCTTCCAGTTGGACATCGAGTCCTCATTGGCAAGGTCTCGTACATTGGGCGTGTCTTTGTTGTCGTAGCAATAGACATCCTCCTCAAGCAAAACCAAGATGGGCATAACACCCCCTACTACACAGGCGGCTTCGGACGACATGGTCCGGTATCCGCTGATAACCCGCAGGTTCATCAGCCGCTGAACACTGCTAAGTCGCTGCAGGTTACAGCTTCTTCCCAGGGCCTGCCTCCAGGCCGCTGCTCCGTACCGCAAGATCGAAGTGGTCACGCTTGCCAGGATCCGCCTTTTGCTGCTTTGGATGGCCGAGGTGTTCGGCAGCACTCGTGTGAGTGCGGCCGTGGCCATTGCCGCTCTCTTGCACACGTATTCGACATGGCTCGTGAAGCTGAGTCTGTCGTCAATCATAACCCCTAGGTACTTGATTGCGCGTTTGGACACGATATTGCACGGTCCAACGGCAATGGTACCTGTTTGGGGTGAGATCAGGTTGGTGATAAGCACCATCTCGGTTTTGTGGTGGGCTAGACGCAGGCACTTGGAGTGCATCCAGCTTTCCACTGCCTGGATAGCTACCGTGGCCAGTAGCTCAACCTCCGCTGTTGAGGAGCCTCTCGCCAAGAGGACTACATCATCCGCAAATCCTACGAGTTCAGCTCCCGATGGGAGGCTCGTTCGTAGGAGTTCGTCGTAAGTGATATTCCACAGAACAGGGCCTAGTATTGACCCCTGTGGAACACCCGCCGAGACCTCTTGTGTTCGCAAACCCTCGCCGGTCATATACTGCAGTTGGCGATTGTGGAAGTAACTTTCCATAAGCCTATACAGATATGCCGGGATCCTCATTTGGATGAGCTACGACGCAATCGCTGTCCAACTGACACTGTTCATTTTGGCACAGTTCATATGCGAGGCGGTTGCGCTGGGAGGACAATGCCAGTTATAAGAAAGCTTGTTAATGCCAGTCCGGCATACAATCTTATACCGATAATTACACCTCTAAGGAAGTTCATTATTGGAATAGAGTCTGATTTATGGGTGTAGAACAAATGGTATCACCATCCCAAAAAAAAACTTGATTCTTTAACTTATAGAGTCGTCCATTAGAGTTAAATTTTTGAATGGTGCCTTCTATTAGGTTATGTGAAAAAATAATTCCAGTTTAGTTCACTTCCGAAACAACCTTTCGAATGTCGATGATTCATCTGTTTTTTTTTTTTTTTTTAATAATTTGACTAGAAATGTATACCAAAACTTTCAACCGACAGTTTCCATTCGAGATGCTGTGGGGACCGCGAAACGAGGCGAAAGAAAAACAACGAATGCAGATCACCTTCTTGCGTATGAGACCTCATCGCCCAGTTTCGCTTTCCCCAAACGCTCTTCATCTGTGAACAGCCCCGAGAAAGTGATTTCACGATCGTGTGCTAAAAAGGCCCCGGACGAATTGATTTAGTTCAACCGGTAGACTGGTGGATGCGTCTGGTCTGGGTTGAGAAGGGTTGTTTTCGTTAATCGAGAGCTGATAGTGACTGGTTTAATTTGAATTTGTGTTTATACTCTCGGTTGACCAGAGTTGCCGCTCAATCTTTGAAGTGGCACACTTTCAGCTGAAATCGATAAGCGGATTCTCTTATCAGCTCGCAAGGCTCACGTTCATTGAAGAATGATTGAGGGTGCTGCCGGGACTTAATTTGACTGTGACGCCGCCGAAAGAAAGTGATATGAAAGTTTCGCGAAACTTTCACTCTTCAAGGTGAATACCATGGATATTCGAGGATGCTGGACAATCCGGCTGATTGATGAGATGAACCGGGATGGTGGAGAGTTCGATGACTTTCTCGGGAACGAAACAGTAGTACGCAGTTATTCAGAAGTCGTACGCGTATCACCAGTTATGGTGCACACAAGTGCTTACTTCCTGGAATCGAAATCGCCACATTTAGATCATATGAATGGGTCCCCAGTAGATTGTAATGTACCCCATTCGGAATACATAAGCTGACGCACGGTCTATTCCAGATGCCGATGCCAGACAAGAAGAAGCTCGATCCCGAATCCAAAAGCGGTCGATCGCTGTGCGATTGTCCGGAACAAGTTGGCTCAACTCCGTTCCTACTGTCTGAATCCGTAAACGTGATCCATATGGATGTAATTACACACCGGCCAGTTTCCAGGTTTGGAAGTTGCGTGTTCCAACAGCAGCGGTGCCAAACACTTATGGATGGACCGAAGATTGGACCGGGTACTGTTTCTTGTTAAATTTTGCTGGTTTGGATGATGATGGCGAGACATTTTTTTCTTTGGTTTTGCCTAAACCGTGGCCATCGTCGGCTGAGTCGTGCTTGAAGCTCAACCGGCTTAGTCATCGTTTGGGTCGTTAAAGTAGCAGCAGCAGCAAAATGGTACGTGCTGCTGGTACAATTAAACGTGGTCTCCATTTTTTTGGCTTAATGTTTGCCGCGGGATTTTTAAGATAGTTAGTTGGGGGTCAGCTTTTCTCCTAACAATCTTCAGAGATGAACTGATGACCTGACCAAAAACAGATTTGTCAAATTCAATCTTTTGCACGAATGTCAAGCCGTGGATTGGATTGAATCCGAAGTCGCAGCTCCAGCATAGCAAAAAAAAACAGCATCACTTCAAGGTACAAAGTTGTGCCTAAAAAAACTAAAATTGCATCGTCACCAAGGGTGACTAACTTTTTTTCTAACAGAATCATAAATACTATGAAATGAAATAGACTTCATCCAGTACCTTGATACATTTGTCAGCAGTAGTGAATTTTTTTCTCCAAGAAGTCCAAGGTGGGGTCAAGTTGTGATCTTTGAAGTTTCGTGAAGTTTGTGACCATTGCCCATGATTTTTGTTTTGTTAACCTTCAAGATTCGAAGTGATAATTCTAGATAAAAGCTCAGATCCTCCGAAAATGAGATTGTTCAGTTCATTTTCTTGGTTCCTGAACATGGACATGAACCTTGGAAAGTTCCACGGTTGACCAAACCCTAGACGTTCCAAACTTCGGGAACACTCTGCGAGACGAGTGCTTCGACATTAACACTTTGCTGAAAATTTCGATTTTCCACATTTGCTCTTGGACCTAAGATACCGTATTTCTACAAAAAAAAACGGATTAAGCTGATGATCATTACTTGGGTAGTCGGTTGAATTGATTCTCTCCAGTCTAGCCCAGTTTTGAAGTGTAAAATCCCTACGGAAAAAAAGTATTCCTTCTCGCAAGTTCGTGAGCAGTTCGTTCAAGTTAAGGGGTAAAATATTTAAACCAAAAAAAAACTTCTCGCTGACCAGTCATCTGCGCCATCACGTTTAACTACGATACAGGTAAATACAACAAAACACAACACATGATCAAACGAAGGTAATCTTGAAATTGAAGACTCGATTTCATCGAAATACAGTAAATTTTCTAATTCGGATAGATCGATTTGACTTAAAGGACGAACAGGGCATAAATTTTTTACCATAAAAATCATCCCCATATTTCACACTTTCTCATTGATGTGTATTATTTACGTGTTGTCAAATTCGAAGTCGTGTTTTTCGATTCAACAAAAATGGAGGTCTAGAATCGAAAAATCCCAACGTCTCAAGCCGCGATTTGGCTAAAAAGATTTGCATGTCGCAGAGCTACGTCCAGAATGCAAAGAAGAAAGCTGGACTACATACATACATACATACATACAAGGTACAGAACTTCCCAAAGCGCGATGGGTGGCAACAATCGACGGCTAAAACTCGAGCACGGATACGAGAAGATGCTGACAAAAAATGGCTGCTGTGTGATGGACGACGAAACGTTTATAAAAGCCGATTTTAAGCGAATTCCAGGGTTGGAGTTTTTTCACCAACAAGAGCAAGTTCGATGTGGACGACAAATTTATGAAGAAGAAAAAGTCGAAGTTCGCCTCAAAATATCTCGTATGGCAGGCCACCTGCTCTAGCGGACTGAGGAGTGAGCCTTTCGTGACAAAGGGCACATTAAACGGCGAGATCTGGCATCACACCACTATCCTAAAAGAGTCCTGGAGTAGTGTGAGGCCAATTCTGTTCATTTTGTTCCAAAGGACATGAACCCACCAAACTGGTACCGGATGACACTGTAAAGACTTTGATGGAGGCATAAAGGGAAAATGCGTTCAATTTTACACTCAAAGCTCCATCGATTAAACTTTTTTTTTGATTTTTTTTAAACGAACACAAACACATTCATACAGGATCTCAATGAAACTTGATGTTTCCTCGAAGAGATTTCTTTTTCTTTACTCTAAGCGCACATCTTTCGAGGATATGATGGCTAGCATCTCACAAATGCTAAAACTACCAACCCACAGAAAATGTACTATGTATGCCGTGATCGGGATTCGATCTCATACCCTCTGGCTTAGAAGACTTGAAGGCTATCCTCTACGCCACGTGCTGCGGCAAGTATATGAATTATAAGAAAATCACCATGACATTTTCGGTGCGGCAATCATTTCGTGTTCATTCGTTCAAACTATTCCTCCAATTCTCTGAAATCAGGGCAAATTAGCAAATATATAAGCCATTTATCAATGCAGATATAGTGGGTTAAGCTGAACGCACTCTCAATCAATAACTACACTGAAATAAACACAGCCAGAAAACAACTGAGTTGCACATTATTCCCGACTTTTTGGGGCTTCATCTTCTCAAGCCTCATGTTGGTGACATACTCCTTTGACGACCATTTCTTGGGTACCTCAAAAGTCAAATGAAAGCTCTGAAGTGTTGTCCGATGATAGACGAGGATGTGTTGATGTCCTACATGGCGACCGAGACAGAACTTCTATTTTTTAAAATCCTTCTGATAACCTTTAACACCCCCAGTGGCTATTACTGGCTTTGGATCTTCTGCAGAGCAGAGCTGAACGGTGCACATCATATTGAATTACTATCTAGCTAGCACATATGTGCACTAGAACCCGGGAAGTTGCTAAGCTTCGAAGCACTCTTGCAACTCGAAGTAGGTACAAATATTTCGGCAGTTTTTCGATCAATACACTTCGTAAAACACACGGGCTCTGTTTCGGGCCTCAAGAACATCCAACGAGGATCTTAATCTTTTTGGCCCTTTTTTCTTAGACAATCAAAAGTATTTTCACAATTTAGGACAGTTGCACAGTGGTCTAAAACTCGAAAAACGTGATCATGGGCCTTTTGAAAGCTTAAATGTCAAAATAGCTTTATGATATGTTCTACAATGTTTCATCATTTTAAAATGCGCACAGTTTTTTGTAATTTTTTTCCTGATCAATTCACCTTTAAGTGAGATTATTTTACATTTTTTTTGTATTTATAATTTTACCACTATGACGTCTTCAGAAAAGTTGTAGATCATCAAATTTTAAGAAACTTCGTTGAAGACGTTATAGTTTTAGTTTTTGAAGCATCATGTTTAAAAGACATTTTTTCAAGAACTAACCTCAAAAAACGAAAGATTCCTATAACTTCTCTCGAAGTGAGATTTGAGACAAACTTTGTATGAGAGAGTTGTGACAATTGTAAAACTGCACAACTGCATTGAAGGTGTCAAGTCACTATTTTGAAATTTAATGGTACTTTTTGGGAGATTTCTTTTAAAAATGGCATGTTTTCTTTGTTCAATATCTCTAAAAGTTGCAAACATACCAAAACTTTGAACTTTCATGGACATATAGTTTCACGAATTTTTCGTTTCTTGAGGTTAGTTTTTGGAAAAATGTTGTTCAAATATGTTGTTTCATTTTCTTTGACGTCTTCAACGAAGATTCTTAAAATTTGATGATCTACAACTTTCTTAAAGACGTCATAGTGGTAAAATGATAAATACAAAAAATAGAAAAATTATCTCACTTATAGGTGAATTGATCAGGAAAAACTTTACAATAAAATATGCGCATTCTTAAATGATGAATCATTGTAGAACATACCATAAAGCTATTTTGACAATTAAGCCTTCAAAAAGCCCATGAACACGTTTTTCGAGTTTTAAATCACTGTGTATTGGCGCGAAGTAAGGAATTTACATTTAAAAACACAATCCAAATACGTAGGATACAGCTTCTTAAGATCTGATCTTCATGATAACGCAATTTCTTTTTTCATCCCTATTTTTGTTAATGCCTGAAAAAATATTTTCAAATACTTGACATTGTGAATCCATCAACATGGCGTCATTTTGTGCCCATCGGCGTTAATGCTTAATAGTATTATTCTGGTCAGATAAATGGCTAATTTGTTTTATAATGGTTTTATGAGAGCCATACAAATAGCTAAAATTTGGCGTTTCTCTCACAAGCCAACCAATAACACGCGTAGGATGAGTTCCTCATTTCTGAGTTGTAAATCATTAGTACAGTAAATGAGGACAGACTTATTAAATTAAATAAATTGGGGATTGATTGTGAATAAACCCGTGGAATAAACCATGAGTTGAAGTCGAAGTTCATTGTCCGAAGCCATTTTGAAATCCAAGATGGCGGCTCCCGTTTAACTTTAAAATGTTGACATAAAATCGCATGAAACCTCCACAATATTGTTATTGGATGAAAGGGCGAAACGAGAAGAAGTCGAATTTGGTTGTCTGGCGCCATCTTGGAATGCAAGATGGCTTCCACTAAGCTTTCAATGCTGTAAATGACTAGGAATCGCATTAAACCGCCACAACATGGCTATTGGGTGAAAAGGCTAAACTAGATGAAGTAGAATTTTTCCTTTCTGACGCCATCTTGAAATGAAAGATGATGGCTTCCGCTGAACTTTAAATGGTGTAAATGACCAAAAATCGCATGACAGTTTCGTGCGCGCTCCCGACCTGTTCGATTATGATTTAGTTATGTGTTGATTTGAGAATCTATTTACGATCGAGATAGACAAATTGTTTGGTTAGGTTGAGTGAGCGGAAGAGCGAAGAAAAGATAGAAAGGGGAAAATAGAGTAGCGAAGACCGTCAAAGCATTGCCTACTATGTGTCGTTTAAAGTAATCGGCAGTTGTGTGGAATCTGTGAGGGAAGAGAGCCAGATTTGAAATTCGGCTTCTAGTTTAGCCTTTTCACCCAATTCTCATATTGTAGAGGGTTCATTTGTTTCATTAGTTTACAGCATTCAAAGGTTCAGCGGCAGCCGCCATCTTGGATTTAAGGATGGCATCAGATATCGAAATTCGACTTCTTCTAGTTTAGCTCTTTCAACTTATACCCACATTCTGGGGCTTTCACGCGATTTTCAGTCAATTACAGTGTTTTCAAGATAAGCGGAAGCCGCCATTTTGGATTTCAAGATGACTTCGAACAGCGAAATTTGACTTCTATTCGTTGAGCTCTAACCTTGCAATACCCATATTACGAGGGTTTAATGCGATTTTCAGTCATTTACAGCATTTTCAAGTTGAGCGAATGCCGTAAATTTGGATTTCAAGATGGCGGTGGACAGCGAAATTCGACGTCTACTTGTAGCCCTTTCACCCAATACCCATATTGTGTTTCATGAGTTTTTCAGTAATTCACAGCTTTGAAAAAAAAGCGGAATCGACCTTCTTGGATTCATTATGGCGTTGAGCAACAAATATTTCCTCATATTTATTCTCATGTCTACTATTTAACTCAAAACCAACACTCATGACTCATCAAAAATGTGTAAAAATATGAATTGCAATTAAAATATGTGCAATCTAGCCTGAACGTGCCCTGTTTTTATAACTTGATCGAGAACTGTCACCTAATTTTATTAGGGTTTGAATCAAACTTCTTTCGGAACTCTTCCTAAACAACTTAAATAATGTATTGAGTAAAAGCTTTAAATATTATCGTTTTCAGAACTATTTAAAAAGGATGTGTGAATAAAGAATCTAAGCATTTCTCATGACCAGAATAAAACAGTTTTAAAACTATTTAGCTGCATTTAAAATGCTGTAATAAAACCATAATAAAACTTCCTAATGCTGGTTGGCTTAATCTGTGTTCCTTGAGTAATCAAACCCTTTGAAGCATAATTCTTCACTCTCAGTGCATCCTGCTCTTTTGAAACTCTGATACACAACTTAATGTAAACTGTTAATGTGCTTTAACACAGTTCGGCGCACACAATAATGTGAAAGTATGCTCTACTCTAAAGTCCTTTTATTTCTCTTCGCTTATAGCCGGAGAATCTCTCTACCGCTTGCAGATCTTCTGATGATCTCTGAACTACAATCTAACTTTTCCTTAGGTTCCGTAGTCCTAGCTATCCGAATTCAGAATTCACCTTGTGAAGAGATTTTGAAGCTTCTTTCTTCAAAAGTCGTTTGGGTTTTTTTTTCGTCTTTATCTCCATTAGGGTGGCAGCCCTGTGCAAAAATTCAGCTTAATTGGACTAAATTTGGCGGTGCCTCAAAGCGCTCAATGGCCAAAAAACGGTTTTCTGGGACTGTTTGTGGAAAACCTGAAAAGTTTCAAAAAGTCGATTTGTGTCCAAACAATTGTTTTCGAGATAATACCAGATCTTGAAGTTTTATGCCAAAAAAGCTATTTGACATCAAAATTAAAACTTAGATTTTCCCGATTTCTTAGAGGTCTTACCTTGGGTGATTTTTTAAAATCCCAGAAGCCCCAGAAAGTCAATTTTTTACCAAAAAAAAGATGGTTTTTCGATATAACACAAGAATTCAACGTTTTATGCACTTTTTGGCCATTTGGCATCAAAATTAGAATTTTGATTTTCCTTTGGTCCTTCAGGTGATATTTGAGGGTCGAAAAATCGAAACTTTTAGCGCTTTGGGGCACCCCTAAATCTAGTCCAATTGAGCTGAAATTTTGCACAGGTCAGTTTTTTGGTTCAATCTACAAAATGTATACGGTAGGAAAAGATTTATTTGAAGTAAATTTCAATAGCTGTACAATCGTAGAAATTATCTTTCTGGAGCTTCATTTATTGATATTCCAATTCTTTCAACCGACACTGAAATCGACCAGCTTGACGCGGCGGCCCAGTTGGGATCGGCTACGAGATGCTGCTGATGGTTCAATTTCGTCCAAATTCGCTGCGCATGCTGCTGCACCACATCATCATAAGCTTGTTTCTTTCTTTCTCTCTTTTCTGAATGTAGCTAGTTGGTAGTAGGACGCCAAACGAGCCATATAAACTGTGTCAGTAAGTCAACGCACATGCATGTCGTTGATTTTGACGTTGAGCTAGACGAGGGACACCTTGAGAAGAGACAAACAGACCCTTCTCGAGGGAAGAAAACTACTGAGTTTGAGGGAAATTTGTGCCCAAGATATTGTCAACTTGGGCTTCTTGGGTTTCTCGTTTGTCTCTTGAGGTGGAAAGACAGAAAGTAAGCAGACAGAGGGTGGTGTTTGTAGATTGAATGAACTAGATGTGCCTTCTCCTGGAAGGCGAGTAGTAGTTAGCTTCTCACGTCGTTCGTTGTGTTTGGCGAATTGAATCAACTTCATTCAAGGTTTGATCTGCTTAAGTGGTTGATTGTGGGAGACGTCAAGCATTGGGTCGTGCAAAATGAAGTCTGTTAGATTAAAGAGATATTTAGTAGCTACTCGCAGTTTAGAGTCCAGTCTTGAAGGTTTGAGATCATGTTTTGGATTGGTCTATTTACAAAACGATGCCGTTATTTAAAATTTCGAGTTTAGTTTAACATCTTTAAAATGTATGACAGGGCGGACCCATACCCTTTTTTTACATATTTGTTAAAAATTTCTCTTAATAATTGAATAAAATTGTCTTGGGAGACACAAATCTTCCCGAAGAAGCATCTACATAGTCATAGATGTGCCGCCACGTGTCTGACGATTAGTGGCAATAAATATTAATCACCTAATGCTAATAATGCTGTCAGATGAGTTTGTTTCAACACGTTTCTTCGAGCTTTCCGGTGCTTTGGAGACCCAGTTCCATGAAAATTAAAAACGCTCCGAAGACAAGTTCACTTCCATATTACCCTCTCAGTTTCAGTCTAGAGCTGAACAGCAGCGTAAGGGAAAAGCCAATTTTCCCCTTATTTTAATATGTGAGCGAAACTGATTTCCATTTTTCATAAGCTGTCGCCCAGCTGGTACACGAGCGAGACTAAGTAGCGACTCGAGGCACTACTCTACTAGTTGTTGTCCCAGCCGGGTGTTGACATGTTGCCATATGTCAACACGCGTCAAGTTTTCTAATGGTTGTTTGGCGAAGCTGTTACTTCAGTAAGCTGTACCTACCTACTTGTCCCCAGAGGTTGGGTGCAGTGTTTAGTAAACATTTATCCAACGGGCAAGGGCGAAAATTGATGAAAAAAAAAACGGATCCTCTAAGAGGGTTCACTATCAAGGTCAGTTGACGGCTGAGGGGTTTGTTTGCGACGTGTTCATTTTTCTAGGGTTGAGATTTTTTTTTTTGTAAACTTCGAACGACCCTCTGAAGTTTAGGTTCAAATTTCATGAATTGCTACTGTTGTCTGAGCCATAATCACCCATGGTCTACTAATGGTTGATTGCCCAAGCACAATGCTGCACATGGATAAACTATATCCGTGCTAATGAAACCTTAAATTGTAGACAACATGATAATTATGTCGGCAACCTAACCTAGAATTGAAACCATTCTTCAACCACTTTTAAGAGCACATTTAAGACGCCATAATTTAAACTGAAGCACAGTTAGTCAGCGACCAATAGCCTACAATTATTTCTTGGCTCCATCCAAGTTTGCGTGGTATTGATTAGTTTAACAGCATTTTTGCAGTCAAGGTATACATTTAGAACTTTCTCAATTGTATTCCTAAGTTTTCTCAAAAAATTAAAATAGTTTTTGGTCAGCTTTGAAAGACGTGAATAAAAAAACTGGATTTAAATAATGATGAAGGCAAACATAGTAAAAATCTAAGATACTAAGAACTGATAAAAACACAAATATAATACAATAAACATTAGGAACAAATTCAAATATGTAGTTAAAGAATAAAATAACATGTGCAATTGAATGAAGGAAAAAGAATATATAATAAAAAAAAAGCTCTTAAGAAAAATTCATTTAAAATAGAAAATAGGAAACCAAAACAATAACATAAAAAGCAAAACAGAAGGAATTGAATAAAAGATTAAAAGCACACAGACAATTTGAAAAAAAGGCAAGATTGATTAGCAAAAAATCTGTGGATTAACATAAAGTGTGCGAAGAACAAACTGGAAAGTCAAAAAGAAGCAGAGTATGCGCAAACTTAATAAAAGCACTGAAACAAACCGATAAGAGCAAGATTGGAGTAAACAGAAACTAGTTAAAAGCCAAATAAGAAACAAGTGGACAATAAAAAAAGAGACTGTAGAATAAACAAAAAAAAAGTCAGAATTAACAAAATAAAAATGATACAAAAAAAAACGAAAATATTTTAATTAAAAAAAAACTGAAACGAATTATCAAATTACTTAATAAAAATATAAAAAACATTCCAAATAATAAAAAAAAAACAAAATAAAAATTCTAAATTATTAAAAACGAAAAAAAAAACAAGAATGTGATCAAGAAAGTTATGTCATTTTATATTTTTGAGGAACCAAGACAATACTCTTGAAATCATGAAACAAAAGAAAAACAATAAACTACACAGATGAAAATTCGAAAAATAAATTTAAAATAAATGAAAAGGGACGAAAACACGTACAAAAAGTGGATGTTTAAAAACAAACATAAAAAGGCACACTTTATTGAAAAACATGACAGATGTCAAATGTTGGGGAACCAAGAAAAATCAGAACAAATAAAAACACATTTGAAATTTGCGCAAAATAAAAAAAAATGAGTTAAAGCAGAGAATAAGGAGAAAAATGAGAAAAAGATAAAAAATGGAAAAAAGCGAAAATAAAAAAAGCGCAAAAGAATGAATAGGGGGAAAACAGCAAATCAGAAAAGTGAAAATAATGGAAAAGCTAAAAGAGACATATCAAATATAAAATCAAGAAAATGAGAGAAAATAAATAAAAAAGTGAAAAAGGGAAAAAAAAGATAGAAAATAATTGAAAATTTAATAAAAAATGTGAAAATGTAAACAAAGAATTAAAAAAAAAGAAAAACAATTGAAAAAATAAGTAAAAAAACTAGAAAAAATAAGAAAAAAGTTAAAAAAAAAAATAGGAAAAAAATAAGAAAAAATTAAGAAAAAAAGATAAAAAACAGAGAAAAAAGAAAAAAATTGAAAAAGGAGAAAAAAAAACAAATTTGAAAATAAGAATAAGATAAGAAAAAAAATAAAAAAATTGGAAAAACTGGACAAAAAGTTAAAAAAATAAAAGAAATAGAAATAGAAAAAAAACAAAGAAAAAAGAAAGAAACAAAGAAAAAGAAAGAAACAAAGAAAAAGAAAGAAACAAAGAAAAAGAAAGAAACAAAGAAAAAGAAAGAAACAAAGAAAAAGAAAGAAACAAAGATAAAGAAAGAAACAAAGAAAAAGAAAGAAACAAAGAAAAAGAAAGAAACAAAGAAAAATAAAGAAACAAAGAAAAATAAAGAAACAAAGAAAAAGAAAGAAACAGAAAAAGAAAAAAAAAGAAAAAAAGAAAAAAAAGAAAAAAAGAAAAAAAAGAAAAAAAGAAAAAAAGAAAAAAAGAAAAAAAATTATAAAAATGAAAAAAAAATAGAAAAAATAGAAAAAAGGAAAAAGAAAACCATAAATGAATAAAGAGAAATAAGAAAAACAAGAAGAAAGGGAAAAATAATAGAGAAAAAAATTATTTAGAAAAATAGAAAACGAGGAATAAAAAAAAGACATAGAATCAAATAATTAAAAAAAAATGGAAAAAATAAACGAAATGAAAAGGTAGAAAATGAAAAATAGAAAGTAGAAATAAAATTTAAAAAAAATGGAAATAAAAGAATTTAAAAAATGGAATAAAGAAAAAAAAGGGGAAAACAATTTTAAGAGAAAAATAAAAAAAAAGAAACAATAGAAAAAAGGGGTCATACTTATAATAAAATAAGGAGAAAAGATTATAAACCAAAAGAATAACAAGTGAAGGATACAAAGAGATGGAAAGGGTATTGCCGAGAAAAGAAAAAAAGAGTTAAGAGGGAAAAAAGGACAAAAGTTAAAGAGATTTAAAGAAAAATTGGTAATAAAGTAAAAAAAAAATTAATAATTGGTTATAAATTATAGAAGAATAAAATATTTAAAAAAGAGAAAAATCTAATCTGAAGAACACAAAAATTCGGGATTCTTTATCTCAGAAATTACTGGACCAAATTCTACGAATCTAGTTTCTTTTAGTTACTGAAAGTGGTGTGTTTAATTGAGTCGAATGTAATTTCATTATTAAACTAACAACATTTGAGTTATGTTTCTAAGTGTAGTACACTTACGGGGAACGAAAAAACGAGATATCTCGTATTTGGTCCGCAAAGTGTTTAGAGGGGAAACAGATTTTATGAAAAAGAGAAAAAACGAGAAAATATAATAAGAGCAAAAAGATGAAAAAAAAGGAAAAAAGTAATGGGTAAAAAAGTTAACGAAGAATATAAAGATAAACGATATTTAAAAAAAGAATAAACTTAAGAGAAAAAATAAATTAACGAGAGAAAGATAAATTAAAGGGAAAAATGAGAGTATTGAGAGTCCATACAGAAAGAAAATATTAAAAATCAACATTTATTAAGAAAACAGAACACAATTAAAGAAAAAAGTAAGAAAAAATTAAGATGAACAAAAGAAGCCATAAAATGAGAAAAGAAACATGAAGATGAAAAAGGGGAACAACAAAGAAAAAAAAATAAAATAAAAGATACGAAAGGAAGAAAGAAGGAAAATAATAAAAAAAGAAGAATAAAAAAAGGAATAAAAAATATAAAAAATGAAAAACAGTAAAAATAAACCAAAACAATATATAATAAAGATAATGTTATAAACGAAAAAAAAATGAGTTTAAAGAGATGAGTGGGAAAATGAAATGTAGAGTAAAAAAGAAGAGAAAAAAAATAAAACAAGGAAAAGGATAAAAAGAGAAAAAAGAGATAAAAATAGGATGAAGCGAAGAAAAGAGAGAAAAGAGATAAAAAGATATTTGTATAATAAAAAATAAAAAAAAGTAAGAAAAAACAATTAGAAATAACAAAACAAAAATAAATCGGAAAAGGTGAATACTTAAAATATAAATAAATAGATTTTAAAAGATAAATATAAACAAATGAGATGATAAGAAAAGAAAAAAAACGATAATATTTCAAGAAATTAGAATTAAACATCCAAATCAATAAAATAGGTAGAAATGAAAAAAAAATTACCTACAGCTGGATTTTAAATATAGCCAAGGAGGTAACGCGAAACAAAAAAAAAAGATAATAAACTTTGAGATGGAAATTTCAAAGATTGAATAAAAATGGGACAAACGAATTTAAAAAAAATTCTGAAATAGTTAAAACTTCAATCATTTCATGCTATTAATAACAGAATTTATTACAGAGTATATTCCAACGAGAAAAAAAATAGATAAAATAAATCATACGAAACAGGAAAAAGAACCATAGTGTTATTTATTTTTTAAAAAGATTTCCCTGTTCTATGTGTTCTACTTTAAAGGTGATTTTTTGCAATGAACGAATAGAAAATGGATTCCAAAAAATAAATCAAATACACGTATTACTGGTATGTCGTTCCATAAAGAAATAGGAAAAGAAAAATATTATTATTTAAGATCATATAATTTAAAGTTAAAAAAAAACAGATGAAAGATTGGAAAACCTTTGTGAAATATCAAACTACACTTGAATGTAAAAGGCCAAATAGTTGAAAATTCTTATATGTGGTTTCTGAATACTTAGTTTGGTTTAAATTTCTGTTTTCTGACACTGTGGCCAGGAGTTAAAGTTTGGGTAGGCGTTTCTCATTTGGATTGCGATGCCATCAGCTTACGCTTTTTTTAGATCCTATTCCCCTTAGCTGTGGATTTAGATTTTAGTTATGAATTCACTTTATAAGCTTCAAAGCGAACAAGATCAGAACAGGGGTTTTTTTTTTTCATTGGAAATCAAGTGTGAGAATGAACAACGGTTCATTCTTCAATTGCAAATCAAAGCTGAAATCACTTTTTCCCCGGTGTCCATTTTCTCAAGCAACAGCAAAGCTAGGCACATTGACCAAAATCATTGAAGTGTCATGCCTCAACAAGTTTTGCAGATAATGGACCAAAAGCGCGATACCAAGAAATAAGTTTGGATCCCATGAATGAGGTATTATACCTACTATTCCACGCGTGGATGACTATCGGATGGGCTGGCGGGTGCCTCATGGTTAAAACTAGTCTCAACGTCTCGGTCCAAAACCTAGACTCGGCGCAGTCACATTGAAGAAGGTGGTTTGGGACTTGGGTGCAAAAAGAGTAGCAAACAACCCGGTGTACCATAGTCAGGGTTATCGATTTTTCTGCCAACAACTACTTCTACTTCCCACTATCTATAGCTATAGATTTACTGAAGCCGAGCCCTGTTCTTAGCCAATTGAATCCGTTGTTGGTTGTTCCTAGGAGTGACTTCCAATTTCCCCAACACCTGTTTCCACGTACTCCCTCAACTTATTTCCGCTTTCAGCACCCGCAGAAAAGCTGAATCGATTTAAAAGTGCAACGGGCATTTTTTTTCCTTCTTGCACTTCGCTCTAAAGTAGATGCATTTCTGTTTGCCTTGTCAGTCCAGTGGACCTAGGCAAAGAAGAATGAATGATGTGTTTACCTCCTTTGCTGCTTCTGTTTCTGTTGTTGTTGAGCTTCAGATTGTGCTTCTGTTTGCCTGGGTATGCTTTGTCGAAGTCAGAACACAGAACATGGCTAATCCGCGGAAGGTTGGCCGGCAGACAAAGACTCTTGGTAGTTAGCTAGCTTGTATCTAAAGGTTTGTTTGAAATTAGGAAAAAACCGTTCATTGTTAATTACTTCACACATCACCAGGAAATGGATAATCTTTTTGAGTTACACTCTGCTTTTATGTTTTTTTTTTTTAATTTAATAAGATATTTTAAATTGATTTACATTCATTCATCTATCCAATTTAATGTGATACTAATTTTATTTTTATCTTTTTCTCATTTCAGGTAAGAGACTGGGTAAAGATCTTCTGATCAAATTATTGGCGTCAGGACTTAATGATATCCCTTCTATTATAATCATCGTAGGTAAACAATACTTCGAAATTTGCCACAGTTAGTCGATTTGAGTTTAAATATTGCATACATCAAATGATTTAAAAATTCTCAAACAACAAAAAATTTGACACCTTTGCCTTTAAATTTCTCATAGTGCCTATGTGTGGTAATTGAATCAAAATAATAACGTAAAATTTTTAAAGCAAGGTTTTCTGAACAAAAATTCAAAAAGAAATAAAACAAACAAAAATATTTTTATAAAAAATTAAATAACAAACAAATTTAAAAAAAAATACAAAAAAATGAAAAAAGAAAAACCAAAAAACATAAAAACATAAAAAAACCATAAAAACAAGAAAAACCCTGAAAATAAAGAAAATCATAAAAAAAACAAAAAAATAAAAATAAAAACAAAACTTGAACATAAAAAAGTAAAATACATAAAAAATTAAAATATATAAAAATAAAAGAAAAACAAGAAAAAATAAACACAAAAATTACAAAAAACACAAAAAAAAATTTAAAAAAACAATACAAAAAACATTAAATAGAAAGAAAAACAAAAAAGAAATAAAGAAAAAACGATAAAAAACCCCAAAAAAATAAAAGAACAAATAAAATTTAAGCACCATAAAAAAAAAACAAAAAATATAAAAAAAGCAAAAAAATAAAAAAAAACAAAAAAATAAAAAAAAACAAAAAAATAAAAAAAAACAAAAAAATAAAAAAACAAAAAAATAAAAAAAAACAAAAAACTAAAAAAAAACAAAAAAATAAAAAAAAACAAAAAAATAAAAAAAAAACAAAAAAATATAAAAAAAACAAAAAAATAAAAAAAAACAAAAAAATAAAAAAAAACAAAAAAATAAAAAAAAAACAAAAAAAAAAAAAAACAAAAAAAAAACAAAAAAATAAAAAAAAAAACAAAAAATTAAAAAAAAACAAAAAAATAAAAAAAACAAAAAAATAAAAAAAAAAACAAAAAAATAAAAAAAATAAAAAAAAAACAAGAAATTAAAAATAAAACAAAAAATTACAAAAATCTAAAAATTAAGAAAAACAAAAAAATAGAAAAAAAAACAAAAAAATTAAAAAAAACAAAAAAAAAACAAAAAAATTAAAAAAGCAAAAAAAAAAACAAAAAAATAAAAAAAAACAAAAAAAATAAAAAAAAACAAAAAAATAAAAAAATAAAAAAAAACAAAAAAGGAAAAAAAAAACAAAAAAGTAAAAAAAAAACAAAAAAGTAGAAAAAACAAAAAAGTAAAAAAAAAACCAAAAAAATAAAAAAAAATAATAAAAAAAAAAAAAGTAAAAAAAAACAAGAAAGTAAAAAAAAAAAAAACAAAAAATTAAAAAACAAAAAAAAACCAAAAAAAAAAAAAATAAAAACAAAAAAATAAAAAAAATAAAAACAAAAAAATAAAAAAAATAAAAACAAAAAAATAAAAAAAATAAAAACAAAAAAATAAAAAAAATAAAAACAAAAAAATAAAAAAAATAAAAACAAAAAAATAAAAAAAATAAAAACAAAAAAATAAAAAAAATAAAAACAAAAAAATAAAAAAAATAAAAACAAAAAAATAAAAAAATAAAAACAAAAAAATAAAATAAATAAAAACAAAAAAATAAAAAAATAAAAAAAATAAAAACAAAAAAAAAAAAAATAAAAACAAAAAAATAAAAAAAAATAAAAACAAAAAAATAAAAAAAATAAAAACAAAAAAATAAAAAAAATAAAAACAAAAAATTTAAAAAAAAAACAAAAAAATTAAAAAAATAAAAACAAAAAAATAAAAAAATAAAAACAAAAAATAAAAAAAAACAAAAAATAAAAAAAAAACAAAAAAATAAAAAAAAACAAAGAAATAAAAAAAAACAAAGAAATAAAAAAAACAAAGAAATAAAAAAAAACAAAAAAATAAAAAAAAAACAAAAAAATAAAAAAAAAAACAAAAAAAAAAAAAAAAATAAAAAAAAATAAAAAAAAATAAAAAAAAATAAAAAAAAACAAAAAAATAAAAAAAAAATAAAAAAATAAAAAAAAAATAAAAAAATAAAAATAAAAGAAAAATTAAAAAAAAACAAAAAAAAAATTAAAAAAAAAACAAAAAAATAAAAAAAAATAAAAAAAAAAATAAAAAAAATAAAAAAAAACAAAAAAATAAAGAAAGATAAAAAAAACAAAAAAAAAAAAAACAAAAAAAAATTAAAAAGAAAAATATAAAAAAAATAAATTGAAGCAATAAAAAAATTAAAAATAAGAAAAAAACCACGAAAATGAAAACTAAAACAAAAAAAAACTGATAATAAATAAAACAAAAAAATTAGAAGAACATGAAAAATAGAAAGAATAAAAAATGAAAAAAATAAAAAATGAAAAGAATAAAAATGAAAAGAATAAAAATTGAATGGATAAAAAAAAAGAATAAAAAAAGAATAAAAAAAAGAACAAAATAAATAAAAGAACAAAAAAAAAATTAATAAAAGTAGTAAAAAGATCAGGAAATAATAAAAAAAAAACCAAAAAAAAGCAAAAAAAAAAATAAAAAAAAAAAAACAAATAAAAACAAATAAAAACAAAAAAGACAAAAAAAAACAAAAAAAAATCAAAAAAATAAAAAAAAATAAAAGAAAACAAAAAAAAATAATAAGAGAAACAAATCAAAAAAATAGAAAAAAAAAATAACGAAGAAAAATGTAAAAAAAATCAAAAAAGAAAAAAGTTTAATAAATTTAAGAAGCAAAACAAAATTAAAAAAAAGCTAACAAAAACAAAAAGAAACAACTAAAAACGGAAAAATAATATTAGAAATTAAAAAAACAAAAAAAGGTTAAAAATAAAATTAAAAAAAATTAACTTAAAAATAAAAAAAATTATACAAATTATAAAGCGACAAAACAAATCAAAAACGAAATACAAATGAAATACAAGGAAAAGGTTAAAAAAAAAACAACCACGAAAAAGCAAATTACAATAATCTTAAAAATTATAAACAAAAATTATAAAAAATGCAGAAAAAAAATAAATTAAACATACAATAAAAATAAAAATATAAAAAATACATAGCAAGCAAACTAAAAAGTAGTATAGAACCATGAGAAAAATTAAACAATTAAAAAATAAATTAAAATCGAAAACAAAATAAATAAAATTAAAAAAATAAATAATGTAATGAAAATACATAAGAAATTAATAGATTAGAATTATGTTCTAATAAAAAAATAAAAAAGCTTAAAAACTCAAAATAAATTTAAAACATTCGAAACAAAATTGGAAAACACAAAAAAATAATTAAAAAGCTTAACAAAACAAAAAAATGAATAAATGTAAACATTAAAAAATAACAAAAAACTGAATTAAATCAACAACAAAAATTGAAAAATAAAATAAAGAACATGAATTAGAAAAAAAAAATCAAACAATAATATATAAAAAGAAGAAAATTTAAAAATTTCAACTAGTAAAAGCTAGTAAAAATTTAAACTAGGAAAAACTTTATCTGGAAAACCAAAAAAAAAAAGATTTATGAATAATTGTCGAAGGAAAATAATAACCGTTGAAAATTTAAAGAAATTTAATAAAATTACAATGCAGAAAGAAATTGAATGCGGTACAAAATTGAAAATTCAAAATGACACAAATGTGAACAAATTGAATGCTTTATGATTACTATAATTTACAATAATTTTACAAAAATATTATGAATTACAAAACAAGTGCCCACATACAACACAAAACAATTGAATTGAAAATATCATATTGAATTAAACAAAACTTTAAAATTCAATACAAAAACTATCCAAAAAAGGCCAAATAAAAATGTCAAGCTAATAATTATACAACGAATAAAAAAAATGATGGAAAAAGGTTTAAAACGATCAAATGAAATGGCTCAAAGTACTTTAAATTACACAATATAGCTCGATTGTGCCTTTAAAAATTGCAAATAAGAGTGGAAAACGAAGATAGAAGATAGTTTAAAAGCACAACAAAAAAAAAAAAATACAAATGATAACAACGATACAAATGATCTTAATGACAAAACATTAATGTATCACAGTGACAGAAAATTTCAAAGAAATTTTAGATTTTTACTGTTTAAGAGGTGGGAAGTATACAAACTACTCTTTAGACAACCCATTTAAAAGTTTTCGTTTTGCGCGATTATTTATACTATTTTTCAATTAGTTGTATTATTTTGAGTAAGAGTTTCAAGTTTTATCTTCTATCGGTGCTGTAACTTACTTACTTACTTACATTTGAAAAATCATTTGACATATTAAGTCGAAATATTAACTTTGCTCATAGTTTTATTTTTAAAGGGCTCATACGACGTTGATTTTCACACCTAACTTTGGTATAAAAAAAAACCTATTACTTTCTTCTATCACCGTTTGCTCGAAAAGTGTCTTTTTTGCAATAAAATTCGAACCTGACACACCCTTTCTCCGGAGCACAAGAGTTGTTGATTCAAGGGAGTTGTTGCACCGATTTCTTCCGATCGTTTAAACCCCGCAACCTGTTTCATGTTGTTATTTTTGCACTCCAATCTCTCCTTCTTTCTCGAGTGAGTTCAACACCTGTTTACTACCTTCCCTTTCAAATAAGTGAGTGTGTGACTCTTATTCGGTCATATACTTAAAGTTTCACAAATCCACCATAAAATCGGCAGAAGTCGCGTGGCGCGTCATTTTTGTCTTCCCTTAAGAAGTGGCAATGGAAACGAAAATATAAAAATAAGCATAAATTATGTTTTATTCCGTTTCCCTCCATTTTTTTTCTTTCCCGTACGGGTTCAGCTCAGTTTGTCAGTTGATCACAGCATTTCGGTATTGCCTTTCAGGTTTTTTTTCTTCAGTTTATCTTATCGTTTTTGTTTCCCAGTTTTGTTGCTGCATCTCAATTTCCGAAAAAGAGTTTTCGCTTTCGCGACTTTGAAGTTTCACGACAACAACACATCAACGACTTTACCATTTAAGGTCAGTATGTTAATGATGATATTCTCAGCTGTGGAGCTCAGTCGTAATTATACGTATACAGCTCCCTCGACACTCTTTAGTCGAATTTTTTTTCGACTGTTTTTTTTTATGCTTCAAGACAGGCGAAAACTTCATTCGGTTGCAAAACTGGACTCTCTCAGCTGACCAACTGGGGAGCTGCCATTAACGAAACCGTTTTGCTTCTTTTGAATAGTTAAAAAAACACAAACTTCAACAGCAACTACAACGACATAATCATCGACGATGTTTGGTTTGGGGCCGCCATTGCATTACGCGGTCCACCAGTTTTTTTTTGGTTGAGCCATGTTTTTATTCACTTTCTTTTGTGGATTAGTTTATGCTTACCTCATGTTTTGTTGCTGCTCACATGGCTCCCGATGCCCCGAGATGATTGAGTACTGCTATGGGCTATTGTTGCTTTTCGTTCCAAAATTTGGTGAAGATTTGTGTTTGTTGAATGCTTTGAATGATTGAAAGTGAAATTTCGTTCAATCAATCACGGGGTGGTTTGATCAAGCCTTTCAAATGCGAGCTATGATAAAGATTTGTGTTTCGATGCATTCAATGGCCTCCAAAGAAATTGGCTTTGTCAATAACTGATTGATGTTTTTGTGCTTTCATTATGATTCATTGAATGAAAAATACACTTTGAGGCAAAGATGCAACTCAGATAATTATGTCAATGAAAATAATGGCAAAAGTTCATACAAATGTGAATGTAGACTGAAGTGAGATCTCCTGCTTATGACAAATCGCTGGAAATTCAATCAAACATTTCGCCAGAAGTTCGATAAAAAAATTAAACAGGGATTTTTTTGCAATGTCTTTACATAAAAGTTAAGTTTGTTTTTATCATTCTTTTCGATCGATGACAACAAAATAAGTTCGTAATAAATAGTCAACGGACTGATTAACGATGAACGGATTAGTGTTTCTATACCGAACACTGTCAAAATACATATAGCTCAATTCGACAGCTTTTAACTTGTCTGCGTGAACGTATAACATGTTATGGGCGAAGTTGTTCAGCAGAATATTTCCAGGAGATATTAATTGGCATAAAATCGAAGATTACGGAGAAGAAATGAAAATGAATTAATTCCTTTGCACAGTTATCTAGAAATGTAATTTAGCCGGAAACAATAATTTGCGTTTTTCCGTTGGATTTTTGCGTTGGACATACTTTTGAAACAATACAGGCGGTCATTTAGAATCAAATAATTTTCGGGGGGTTCATAAAGTTTCTGAGATATGAAAATTATTTTTCAACAGTGATAAAATTAAGACCTTCTTTGTTCCATCATAATAATTCATGAAACTTTGCCGAAAACCCTGGATGTTTTCTGGCAGATTTTCTTTCATGCTTTCTTTATATTGAATGGGGACCCTTCTTCTTTGATTGGAGGACCTTTCGTGTACTATAAATTATTCTAGCAGAGATTGCGGATTCAAGTCTTGACGGTGTATCTTTTTCGAGAAATTTTATGTTCTTCCTTTTCTTTGATCCTCATGTTTCACAAGAACTTTCCATTAAATTGAAAATTTGATCATTTTCACAGGGTTTCTAGCGAACTAGGAAAACCTAGAATACCGGGAAAATCTTTGGAATTTCATCGCGTCACCGGGAAACCGGGAAACCGGGAAAAGCCCCTCTTTTTTTCTAAAACATGTCTTTGGTTTTTTATAAAAAATATAACTGCATTCAGAAAATGACTGAATATTTTCCTGCAATCTTATGATTTTAAGTTCTGTAAGACAAATTCCCATTCAAATTGACAAGCTGATTTAATTATGTTTTGATATATTTTTTAAAAAATAGTTTTATACTAATTAAATCGTTTTTTTTAGAAATCTATAAAAATTCTAGAAAATTTTACAGTAGCTGAAAAACACATACTACATTATAGTTTCATGATCAATTGAACCGAACTTATTTTTGAAAAATTGTTGAAATTGTGGAGCAAAACCACGAATAGATGCCAATTTCGTTAGATTCGTTTAAAAAAAACATGAAAACCTGTCAATTTGATAACAAAAGACTACGTGTTAAAAGACGCCACAGTTTTTGTCATGATTTCTTATCGGCTCACAAGTTTTGGAATACAATTGTTGAAAATTTGAGGACCTTTCCATTGATTTGTTTTATTCACCATGATTTTATATTTAAAAAACAAATAGAATAAAAAAAAATAAATCATCATTTCACCAGGAAACCCCGGAAAAAAACTTTGGAATTTCAAAACGAAAAATCGCGCAACAATGTTTTCAGGTACGAAATGTTCCAAGACAGAATCATTAGATTTGATTTCACCAATTATTATTAGTTCGGAATATGAACAATCAACTCCATTTAAATCATAATCGAACATTTTTGCACTTATTCTCCTTTGGCTCTGAGGGCCTCAATTCCGTTTTACAGGACAAAATTTTCCATTTGCTATAGAAATTTCGTAAAAAAACAGGTTTAATTTCAAAAGTTTTGCAGAAGCGTACTAATCAATAAAAAAATCATATTTTTTTATAAGTTTCAACCTGCAAACATATGGGCAAGTTTTATCACGCTTGTAAGAATTTAATATACAGACCACGTTCGATGTTGGCAACACCCTCGTACATTTAGTGTTGCCAAAATCATTTATTTATCATCTTTAGTCGTTTTTGTATTTGTTTGACAAATTTGAATTAAAAATCTTCTCGGTGGATCGCATTTCAAATAACACTTTCATAATTTACACAACTTGAAAACTTATTTTTTGTTAATTAATAAATTTTGTTTATGCATTCGGGCAATACAAGCTTAAAATTCAGTCAGCGAAACTTTTTGTGTGGATGAATGAATTCAACTGTGTAAGTTGAAACCTCACGGAATAGATAAGATGAAAATTGATGTTGAAAATATGCGAAAAAATATACAGTTTTTTTCTGGGGAAATTAAGGAGGAATCGGGCTTTTTTTTCAAAAATCGGAATTTTTTGCCCAGCGTATACATTTTCTGTTTTCTAGTTTTAATTCCAAAATATTGTATACGTATTTGAAAATAACGAAACTTAGCAGAAAAAATTCTCGTGAAGTACTTCCTAGCTCTCGGATATTGTGCAGTGAATAGTTAAAAACAATATGTTTTAAATGAAAAAAATGTTTTATGTTTTTAGAAACTTTAATAGTGTTATTTAATGTAAGAATTTTTAATTTTACACCTTAGTGCGTTTCTTCACTAATCTCAGGAAAAATAAACCTGACAGTCTGGAAAAAATAAGTAAAAAGAATCAAACATTTTGATAACATTGTTAATTTTAAGTAGCGATGGGAATTCATTTTTTTTTTATTAAATGAATGATACATATGGTTGTTGCAAATAGGATTTTTTTTTAGGTAGTTTATCTTATTTTCGGCAATTTTGAAATGGGTTTACCAAAGTACATGTTTTTATAAAAACCAAAAATTCTAAAAAAAATTCTTGGTTTAAGATTTTTTTTTGTAAATTTTGCGTGTTTACTTCATTTGATAAGAAGCGTAAATAATTACTTATCAAATGTGTATGAGTCTCTTAATCATATTGATTAATATTTAATAAAAAAAAAATCAGAAATTAAAAAGCAAATTTTCCCTAAGCATGGGTTTAAAAATTTTGGTTAAGATTTCAATTAAGAGTAAATAGATATAGGGGAGAATAGGGATATACCCAAAAAAAACCTTATTCAGTATTCAAGACGAGAATCGAAACAAAATTTCTGAATGCTTAAGAAAAAGCGAAATCTGTTCTCAAAACTGCGTTGAAAAATTTCAATTAAAATATCAATCAGGAGCAATGAATATCTAGCTTGAAATAAGCAACAACAAAAAAAGACAAATTTTAATTTGAAATCGAATTATGAAAGTTAAGTTTTAAGTTATTGTTCATGATCATATTTCAAATTAGCCAAAGTACGAAGTTGTTATCAAAGACCAAGGAGAATGTGACTATTTTTGACAACATTTTGCAGGAAACAGTTTGAGCTATACTAAAATTGTTTTTTGCAGCTTTGTTTTTCAATCTGCCAATTTTTTTTTGTTTTCTGTGATAAATTCTGTAAAACTTTCATATGAATGTCTTCTTTTTGGTAAAAAAAACTGTTAAAATTTTTATTTATGTAATTTTCTACCGGGGAAATCAAAATAATCAACCAGCAAAACCGGAAAAACCGGGAATTTGAAAATAGAAACTCGCTGGCCACTCTGGATCACATGGGAGAACAATTCCCTACATTCCGATAGACTTCGACACTCGACCAGTATAACTTTCATACACCAGGTTATCCCTTGTAGTAGAATTTTAATACAAGTTTTTTATCTTATTTTTTCTCTGAAATTTTATCTTTCCATACAAAAAAATTCCTGATTGAATGTTTGAAGACCTATATCTGGGTCACAGTTTTCAAATATATGATTAACGCTTGTGAGAATGCGGTTTCACTAGGGAGAAACATAAGACCATTATTTTTCTTGAAGTACATACAGTAGCAGTGGATGTATGGGGAAAAATCATTATCGAATTTCGAAAACCGACCATATAGATACATTTTGTAGATTGGCCAACAAATATGACCTGTATTAAATTTCAGCTCAATCGAACATGATTTAGGGGTGTCTCAAAATGCTTAAAGTTGCAGATTTTGATCCCCAAATTTCACCGGGAAGACCAAAGGAAATCGGAAAAATCTAAATTTTAGTTTTGATTCCAAATGGCTTAAAATGCATAAAACGCCGAAATCTGGTGTTGTCTCAATTTTTTTTGTCAAAAATCGTCTTTGGAATTCAACAAACTACGTAATTACAAAGGAAAAATGAAATTTCAATTTTGTTGCCAAATGACTTAGAAATGCATAAAACGTCGAGATCTGGTGTTATTTGAAAAACAAAAAATGGTAAAGAAGTCGAAAAGGGACTTTTTTGGAAAATCGACCGAGTCCCAGGAAGCCGATTTTTAGGAAATGTTTTTTCTCGAGATAACACCAGATCTCGATGTTTTATGCATTTCTAAGTCATTTGGCATCAAAATTAAAATTTCGATTTTTCCAATTTCTTTTGGTCCACCTTTGGCGATTTTTGAGGGTATAAAATACCGAAACTTTGAGCACTCTGAAGCACCCCTTAATGAAGTCCGATTAAGCTGAAATTAGGCACAGGTCAGTTTTTTGTGCCAATCTACAATTGCATATGGTCGATTGGCGAAACTGGACATGCCCAATCTGGCAGCCACTTTAATGTACATCTAGAAAAATAATGGTCTGAAGTGACTTCCTTGTGGAACCGTACAAATATACATCAATATGTATAAAAGAATTCAGGGTAAAGTCTCAATCAAGGTTACCGAAAAAAAAAATATTTGTTTACGAAAATATTTCTGATTTTATGTGATTTTTCCAAAAATGTCTGTGATGCTAATTCCATGACTTTCATCGTATAGTCATGAAAATTGGGTCTTTTTTAAAGAAAAATTAATTAATATATCCATTTTTAACATTTTTTCCAGTTAACAAATATTTAGATTATATGTTATAGACTTAAAAATTATAATACTAAATATTGGAAAAACGCACCAAATTCTAAAATTTTATGAATTTTGTAAATATTTCGAAATATCTGTGTTTTGTGACACAGATTCAGTCATAAAAATTTGCTCAACATTTTGTGAAATTATAGATCTATCTCCCCTTGGAGAACTCAATGCATACAATTTTCACTGCATTTTGGAACAAATTTAATCAAAAACATCCTTAATGGGGCGATGAGCTGTAAATATCGAGATAGGGGGCGGTGAGCGAAAAAATTGAAAACCACTGTTCAAAAATTGATTGAACTTGTTCAACTTCCTTCCTGTCTAGTTCTAATGACCCGAATTCGGCGACAAGACCGCTAAAACAAACAACAAAAACAAACTTAAATCGGTACCAGAACAGTTCTAAGAGGATTAAAACGGCGCTCAACAACATTCATCAAATCCAAATCTGTTATTGAAATCTCACACCCAGTTGCTGCTTGTAAGTCAATTGAATGTCAATGTTCAATATGGTTGGATCAGGAATTTCAATATCTTGTCCTAAACCGCAGAGCTCAATATGAGTGTGGTGATGACTAACATCGATTGAAAATGTTTACCATTGATAGACTACAGTAACGGTTGATGAGATGACAAAATTGTTTGAACTTAGTAAAGAAGAAATTTACAAATTTTGTCGTCTGTTGTTGTTGATGAGATTTAAGTTCAACATGTCTTCCATAAAAAGGTTTTGGGTGCAATCCGGTTTTTTAAAGATGTTTGAATCGTAAATTTTTTAGGAAAATTATACTTTATGCCCGACTGTAGCTGTACATTAGCAAGTGCAAAATAAGCGATCAGGTTCTAAAGATTACTGTAAGTAGGACTGACTTTCAGTCAGGTGGGAGTCAAATAAATTTAGCGCTCCAATTTCAGCTACTTGTAGTCGTTCCGCCGCAAAGCTGAGGTTAGAACTGGTTCTTAGGCAGGCAGTCATATTCATTTGATTCCGTTTAAGATAGATTGGTTGATCGAATAAATTAGAAATCAATAGAAATTTGTTACGGGTAGTTGTTGGAATGTTCTTTGCCTTCGGGGGTCTTCGGAAACGCGTGTCTCGTTTTCAAGGAGCCCTCAGGTAAATTTACGAACGCCCAGTTTTTGTTTCAAACTTTGAATAGGAACACCTTCATAATCGCAGGTTGCACCACTTTCATCACCCAAATTGGTACGTGTGAGCTTCCTCCTAAATCGTGCACAAACTTAGAGGAAATTTGAAAAAGAAACAACCCCTTTAAGAGGAGGAGGTCTTTCTTCGTGAGAGGAAGTATACCCTCAAATTTGATCAATGGAGAAACAACAACATTAAAACCCCCAGCAGTGAGTGAGATGTGTGCTGCTGATGATGACGGGTGCTCTCTTGTAAAACAGGTTGTAATTATAACCCCGAAACCACCACCTTCATCACCACCTTCGTCAAGATCAACGCAGAGGCTTTGAGAAGAGCCTACCTCATTAAACCGGGAGTGAAAACATGTGCCAATGTAGAAACCACCTTGAAAGTTTCATTCGGATTTTTTACACTTGTATGTAGATCGCAGAAAAAATGGGTTTCGATTCACCCACAATTTCTTTAAAATTATTTTTTTTAAGTCTATGTCTGAAGAATTTCACAAAAATTTTCTCTCAATTTGTAAATTTTAATCAGTTGAACTTTATTTTTATCTACCAAAACGAGAAAAAAATTATCAAAACCACCAAGTCACTTATCATGAATGTATATAAAACAGGAAGGAAAGCCACAAATCATGCACCACAAAGCTTGAGATTGCGAAAATCGTAATAAGCATCTCACACTAAATAGGAAGCGGTTTTATCCAATTGAGCTACCCACTTACCTTTTTCATTCAACCCTTCTCTCACCTGCCCGCAATCGAAAACTCCAAGTAACAATGGTTCGATTGAGATATTTTATCGTAAGAGAGTATACCAAATAATAGGTAGCTTCGAGGATGAAAGCGATGATGAACATAATCGAAATAGTGGCGAAATTGTGGCTTTATTTCGTTACTCTCTAATGTTATTGGCCAATAACAATTGAGGTAAATGTTCAATGGCAGAAACAGCTGATGGTAAAAAATAAATGGTAACTAAGGGATGAATAATCACGGTAGCATAATCACATTAATTTTCGTCATTTTTGTGTTCACTGTCAGTTATTAGATTAGGTATAAAAAGCAGAGATGATTGAGTGGCACTTCTAAAAGTTGGACAAAATTTTGGCTTTTTTTTTAAAGTAAGAAAAATGGCAAAAACAGTTTAAGTTGAAATCATAAATTATAAATTTAGTAGTATTTTGGTCTTGAACCCACATTCTCGATAAGGAATGTTATCCAATAACACCACAGGATGATTGCGGTTTCAAAACAAATTTTTGAATATAAATTTGTTATATTTATCATTATTTTCCATTGACTTAAATTTTGATCTTCGACTAAACCGGAACGAATATCAAATTCTTGAATGACAAGTTTTGTCAAAAATTAGAAAATTGACAAAATTGGAAAAATATACAAAATTACAAAAGTAGACTGTAATGACAAAATTGAATAAGTTAAAAAAATCAAAAAAATTAACAAAATAAAATTGACAAAATTTTATAATTTTTATAAAATTGACAAAAAAGACAAAACTGACTAAAATGACAGAATAAAAGGTTGCTAAAATTTACAAAATAGACGACATTGATTAAATTGACGAAAATGGAAAATTGACAAATGTGCAAGAATTGTTGGAAATTATAAAATTGACAAAATTTGCAAAATCTACAAAATTTCAATATAGATTGGATTGACAAAATTGAAAAAGTTTGAAAAAATAACAAAATCGAAAAATTGACAAAATTTAAAGTTGACAAAATTGACAAAACTGAAAATCCTGAAAATTACAAAAACTAACAAAAACGACAAAAATTTTGTCCATAGGCTCACTTTTGCCAATTTCGTAATTTTTTTTAAATTTTGTCAAATTAACCCATTTTGTCAATTTTTTCGATGTGGTCAAATTTGTTAGTTATGTAACTTTTGTCAATATTTTAAATTTTGTCAGTTTATCAATTTTGCTTGTTTGTCTTTTTTCACTTTTTATCATTTTTGTCATTTTTGACAATTTTTTCAATTTAGCTAATTTTGTCTATTTTATCAATTTTATCAGTTTGTACATATTGTAAATTTTGATGGTTTTGTCATCTTGTCAAATTTGCAAATTTCGTTATTTTTGATAAATTTCTCAATTTTTGTCAATTTTGTCCATTCCGTAAGTTTTTTTTCTGATTTTTTTTTTTTCAATTTTGTCAAGTTATCTCTATGCAAATTAGTGAATTTTGTCATTTTTCTCAATAAGGTCCATTACTTAGAATTTGTAATTTTTTGAATTTTGTTTTTTAAAATTTTATCAATTTTAGCTATTTTTGTCCTTGTTTTGATGATTTAAATTTTTTTTCAAGAATTTGTTAATTTTAACAGAAATATCGTGAATTTTTTAAAAGTTATTCAATTGAAAAAATAAAATAAAAAAATGAACAAAATTTTCAAAAAATTTCGATAACAGAAAATTGACAAAATTTACGAAATTAACAATATAAAAAAAAAATAGATTGAATTGACAAAATTGAATAAGTTTTAAAAAAATAACAAAATCAAAAAAAAAAATACAAAATTGACAAAACTGAAAAAAAATAAAAATGTGCAAAAGGTTTCGAAAATAGAAACTTGACGAAATTTACAAAATTAACAAAATAAAAAAAAATTTTATTGACAAAAATGTATAAGTTTTAAAAAAATGACAAAATCAAAATAATGGACAAAATTCAAAATTGACTAAATTGATCATAAAGAGAAAACTGACTAAAATGACAGAAAAACAGGAATGACAAAAATCCTAAAAATGGCATTAATAACAAAAATAACAACAACGTAAAAATTTCAATGTTGTCAATGTGGTTACTTTTGCCAACTTCGTAATTTTTTTAAAATTTGTCAAATTAACCAATTTTATCAATTTTTTCGATGTGGTCAAATCTATTAGTTAAGTCACTTTTGTCAATTTCGCTTGTTTGTCTTTTTTTTCATTTTATTATTTATTGTCAATTTGTCAATTTAGCCAATTTTGTCATTTTTTTTTATTTTATCAATTTTAAACGTTGTAAATTTGTTAACTTTTATGAACTTTGTCAAATTTGAACTTTTGTTATTTTTAATATTTTTTTTAAATTTTAGTCAATTTTGTAAGTTTTGTCTTTTATGTTCATTTTTTCTGTTCAATTTTGTCAAGTTATCTTCATGCCAATTTCGTCAATTTTGTAATTTTAATCAATTTGGTCCATTTCTCAAATTTTGAAATTTTTTGAATTTAATCAATTTTTGCTATTTTTGTCCTTGTTCTGATGGTTTAATTTTTCTTTTTAATTTGTCAATTTGAACAGAAACATCGTAAATTTTTTTAAAGTAAAATTAAATTAAAAAAAATTAAAAAAATGGCCTGTTAACAAAATTTACAATAATCACAAAATATAAAATTAAATAAAATTGACAAAAATTACAACAATGGCGAAATGACAAAATTTAAAATATAAACCAAAGTTGTCAAATAGCTAAATCTTCCATCAAACAAAGTTATAATCATTTCAAAATAAAAAATCTGAATTAATTGAAAACTGAATTAATTAAAAATGGCAAGTTTTGCTGGCTAGAGCTTTCACAAATTTCAAGAAATATTTTTTTAAATTAATCAACAAATTCATTGACTTTGCAAAGCAGTTTTTTGCAATTTTTCATTTTCATCATCCGGTTCAACAGCTTTAAAATGAGCAGTTAAAACGCTAAAATTGAAAAAATATATATATTTTAGATTTTTCTTTTGAATAACATCGAATAGCTTTTCTGGGATAAAAGTAAGGTTTAGGGTTTGTTTACATGAATGTAAATACAAATACTACAAGAATCAAGGAATATTTAAAATCCAAAGTATTATTTTAGAGAACTCTCAGTTTATATCTGGCGATTTTTGAATGGAAAATTTGTTGCAATTTATTTTTAAACAACCAAAAAAAGTTACGGGAGATGTAAAAATGTATAAACTTGAAATTTTCATACAAAGCATGCAGTGGTCTATTGGGCATATTTGAATAAATTGTATTTTTTATTTTTATTTTTTTTTTATTTTTAAGTTTCCGTATGCTGTTATTAAAAAAAAAAGTATATTGAGAATGTACTTATGAAAAAATTCATCGAAACGAGATCATACAGGATTTTCCCGAATTCAGCCATTCAAAAACTACCAATTGGTTTCAAATTATTAAAAATTAAGGATTCATTATTGATTCATCATGGATTCACTGCAAATTTTTTGAATCATAATTTTAAGATTCAGAACTTAGAATTGAATCAATTGTTTTTTTATTTGTGTCATATGTTATAAATTACAGGCTGTAACAAAGTAATTGTTTTTTTATTCGTTTAATATTTCCTCACTTTTTTCTGTCAGGTTTTTATTTTTCTTTTAATCTTATTTAAGCCGTGCTTTTCATCTGTTTTTTACTTATTGTCTTTTTTATTACTTTTTGTACGCACATTTTTCGAGCTATTTTTAGTTTAACTTTCTGGTTCAATTTTATGTTTTTTTATTCGTTTCAAAATTGGTATGGTTTATTTTTGGTTTCTTACTATTTTTAAAATATTTTTTTGATACTTACCAATTCAGTTTACTTTATTATGTTTAATTCCATGCTCTTTACTTTATCTTTTTAAAATGTTTATCAGTTATTCTGTGTTTTAACTTTCTGGTAACGTCATTCTGAATATTTATGGTTTCTGTTATCTTTTGAAATTTGTTTCATTTTGTTTTACTTGAACGTTTCTTTCGTTTTTTATGCTCTTTTTTCGCAAACATTATGCGTCTGTTTTTCGTATTTATTTTTATGTAAATTAGTTAATATTATTTTTTTTTGTATGATTTAAGGGTCTCCTTTTTTTTAAATAGTTCAATGTTCTCTCGAATTTCTTAGTAATTATCCGGGCGGCCAGCGAATCGAGAAAATCGAAAAAACCTGGAATTGAAAATGAATCCGAGAAAACCGAGAAAAAAAAAGTGAATCTCGGATCAAAACCGAGAAAATTCCGTAATCGTTTTTCTCATATTGAATTCTAAAGTTCATTCATTCCGGAAGCTTTACATTTCAGAGAACACAGAGAACACAGAGAGAAAAATATTTTTATAAATACGAAACATTTCTTCGAAAATCGCAATACTTTTGCTAAGCAGCGCTTACATTGCCATTGTTCCTGTTTCAGTCCCAAAATAATTATAAGTATTTAAAAATAACGAAACGTAACAGAAATATTCCTCGTGAATAAACTAAATATTTCTTAGCTCAAGGATATTGTGTGTTAATTAAATAGTAAAAAATGTGTTAAAAATGAAAAAAAAAACATTAATAACGGTGAAGTGTACTTGCGAATCTTTAAAAAAAATAAACCTGAAAGTCTGGATGGAAAAATAAGTTTAAGAAATTAAAAATTTGGATTGCATTCATATGTTGATAGTTTTTTTTCCTGAATTCTTATTTTGAAACTTGAGATTGATGCTTAACACCTTTCCTACGACTGGCCTAGAATTTATTATGTTCAAAACTTCATCAGCGTCACGCTATGATGCTGAATCAAAACTCAAAAAAAAGCAGAAATGTAGAGAAAATGATTCAAATGTAGGGGAAATTTTTTGAAGAGTCCGACCAAAAAATCGAATGAATATGTTGAACAAATGAAGTTGAAATGAAATTTACTGGTTCTTGAATTGGGAATTCGAAAGTAAACGTACACGTTTTTCAAGTTTTCATTTCATTAAAAAAAAAATAAAACCAAATTCTGATGAAACTCAAATTTTTGTGTTATTTATAAATTTTGCGCTTCTACTGATAACTGCATTCTTCATTAGGAAAGAAATGTGGAAAAATAATCATATGTTTATGAGCTTCGGAATCATAACAATTCATTACAAAAAATCCAGAATTAAAATATATCACCATAAGCCCGGTTTTAAAAATTTTAATTAAATTTTCCAATTTAATGTTTTCATTAAGGGGGGAGTAGGGTCTAACACTTTCAAAAAATCGATTTTTATTTTTTTTTTATTTTCTTTTTGTAAAAAATTTGAAGAATGTTGTGTCAAATTTTCAAGTCAATCGAAGCAAAACTGTAGAAATTATAGGCCTTTATCTTCTCTTATCTAATACAAGAGAGAGAGAGGGAGAGCAGAAACTTCAAACGCGTTTTTCTCGAAAGCACATTTTTAAAGTCAGTGGACATCGTCATTTGAAAAATACTTCACCGATTCTTTTCAAATTTGGAACATATTTTCAACATATAAAATACCAAACCCCAACGATTTTCTTTTTTTTTTACTTTGGGGAGATTTTAAAGATAAAAAATGTCGGATTTTTTAGTGAAAAATCGTAGTTTTTACTTCAGACAGCCACAAAAATTTCATAAATTTTTTTTAAAGATAAATCAAACCGTAGGGGTCCAGAAAAACATCTATTAAAAATATTTTGCTTTGATTTTTTGACTTCAGATGATTCTGTGCTGACATACAGTGTCCACCGCAAATCCTATATTCTAAAAGGCATCCTCGAAAGTGCTCCGTCACCGGCTCATTTTTCAATATTTTTCTACGAAAAAATTACTAAATGTTCTTTTAACAATGCTTTGTAATGCCAAAAATTTGAATACATTTGTTTGAACGATAGCTCTAAAAATAATTCGTGAAAATGGTGTTTTTTTACCCGTTAGACCCTACTCCCCCTTAATATATTTTGGGCCGGACTGAACATTCTTAAATTTTTTTTATTAAAATTGCAAATCCAGAATCCAGCATCCAGAGCTCAGACTCTAGTTACGGATTATCAAAAAAAAAAAATTTTTTTTTCAAGTTGTTCAACAAAAAACTGAATTCCACCTGACATAAATCGTGAACTAACATCAGAAGTAAAAATTTAAAATTTAATTCGAATTATGAATCCGCATTTGAAATTTAATTTTGATTTATGGATCAGTAATTAAATCCGAAGTTAATTGTTGATGATCATATTTCGAAAATCAGAAGCCAGATCTCAATAGTAAAATTCAGTAAAAGGGCAGAAGAAAATAAACAAAATTTTTTCATTGGAACTTCAACTTGAAAATTTCAGATGACATGGCGTCATTTCAAAACAATATTTTATCAAATCCAAATCATGAAATTAAAAGAAAGACTGAGAAGAAGGTGGCAAAAGGAATATAAGTGACAAAATTGTCAATTTTGAGTTAATGATGCCAAACGATTCTTCATATTTCAAACTATATTTTATGATTTTTTTCAGATTTTGAAGCTTTGCATTTCAATTTGTTCAAATTTTATTTTCTGTAAAATATCCCAACAAACATTCATACACATAAATGTCTACTTCTTTGGTGAAAAAAAACCGATGGTCAGATTCCTTCATGTTACTTTAAACCGGAGAAATCATAAATTATGTTACGGAAACCGGAAAAACCTGTGGAAACTCGCTGGTCACCCTGTTATGTTTTTTCTTTCTTTTTTTGCTCAAGAGACTTTGACCCTGTTATGTTTATTTTTGTAGTTTTTTCGTTATTTTTATGATATCTATTTATTGACAGTCGTTTTTGATTAATATTTTTAGCTTCAAATTCTTGTTTTAATGTTCTTTCATAAATTTTTGTGTTTTTTTTTTATTTTCTCGATTTCACCTAATTTTTGAAATGCAGCGGCACGAGTTTAAGTTTATTTTGTTTTGTTTATTCTTTATACTCTTGGGCTTACAAATTCGAATATTGCTTTATGACATCCTCTATGTCTTTTTACCATTTTCTTTTAGACCCGTTTAAGTTCATTCATGATTTTTTTTTTTAACTCTTTCATGAGCCATTCTTATAAATTTTTGGGAAACTTCTGTACAAATTTCCTTTAGACAGATTTCGGGTCCAAATTTCTTCATTACCTAGATAACAAAGAGTTCTCAAATTAATAATGTTTTTTTTCTGGAAAATAAGATTTCTCATGGTTTTCAAATAGTCAACATCAAAAATTTAAATTCACTTCAGTTCTCGAGATATATCATCCTGAAAGATTTATGACATCCTCTGTGTCTTTTTATCATCTTGTAGAGGATGTTTATGTTCCTTCTGGATATATATTTTTAATTCTTTCATCAACCATACTAATAGGTTTTAGAAATACTTTTGAACAAATGAACTTTGGACAGATTTCTGGGAGAAATTTTCCCTTTGTCTAAATAAAAATTAAGTTTCATAATAATGATGTATTAAGCTTATTTAGGTCTCACATGATTTTCAATCTTAAAAATCAAGGATAAAATTCACCTCAGTTTCAAATCACGGTTCAATTTTGAACTTCGAAGTCAATGTTTAATACTAGGAGTCAGAATCTCCTTGTCAAAGCGTGTCCGAGTTTGTTCTTTCTGACAATCTTTGAGCACGATTTCAGCATTTTTTTTTGCCTAAACCGTTCTCTGGTTGACAAAATTTTCCGTGAGTATCATCACTCTAGTTTGGCAAAAAAAATTGATTAAAAGAAGGTTTAAAAATTCAAATTCTCTTAGTTGTACAGCCAAAACTTCAGAATTTAAGCAAGTTTTTCTACCTTCTTTCAACACAAAGATGCACACTTTTCAGAATCACACCCCTCGTGACACAGAAAAAAGTTAATACGAACTTAATTGACCTTGACTGAGAAAGGTAAATCCGGCCCAGGTCACGATATTTTTATAACAGGGCGAGCCTAGGTCAAGAAGGAGACTGAAGAACAAAACTGAACCAAGTGACCTTTTTTCTCTTCTAAATAACACCACGAACGCCTGACATTTTCCACATAGAAGAACTCTGTCTTGTAATCGCATAAGTGACTCATACGCAATCCCGGGGGGATTGATTGAACAAATAAAGCACTTCCGTGACAAGAAAGCTCTGAACCTTATTTTTGTTGCTTCGTATATGGTTTTCCTTGCATCATCGAGGTTCAAAATTATGTAAATGCTCAATTAAGTCAACACCAACTGGCCAGGGTTTCCACGATAGAATGGTGTAACTTTTTTCCTTCCACCATAAGAGGTGTAAACAGAAACTGGAGCGGTGTTCCTTTTCGGTGGGAGGTGACGTCATATCCCATAAACCATGCAAATGACACGCTGTCGTTGACTACGAAATCAACACCGGTCGAGGTTTTTTGTTTTTATGAACCTAGGTCATTTTTGCGAGACTGAGCGACATTTCCCTTCAAATCACCGACCATTTGTAGAAGTGGCGCGGAAAGTGAAAAAGTGAAGAAAGAGAAAATCGTAAGCTTGTTAATTAGTTTTTTAAGCAGTTGAAAATGGGGTTCCCCAAGTTTAAAAATTATTTTAAAAAAAGAAGTCGAACGTAAGTTGGGAATTTTTTTACCTTCATATCCCGATTTCTTTCTTTAATATCAAAATACACTTTAAGAACTTTTTCGAGGTACCAAACCTGTACAAATTTGTTTGCTAGTTGTTCTCAAGCGGGAGTTTTTTGACGGTCGCCAACTCATTTGTCGATTTTTTTTCCACCATTAATTAAACACGACGATAGTTTACGACCCAACGATTTGTTCGGATTACAAATTTTTTTTCGCGTCAAATTTGTACGACATTGTTGCCGTTCGTGTTGCGCTTACGCAAAAATACCTGAAATAATCGCGCTTTGGCGCACAATCATAGTCGATGTCATTTGCGTTTTTATTACCCTCCTTGGCTCCTTGGTTGTGCATTTTGGGTTGTGTTATTGTTGTTGACACCCCGGCCGGCCTTTGGTGGTCATTTTTTTTGTGGTATCCATCCAAAAAAAAAATGTCATCGCGTCAAATTTGATATGCTGCAACTCGTCATCAACCGGGCGGTTGATTTGTAATTAAAAAGTAATCTGACACCGTTGTGCAGTGAAGTGACTCCATTCGAACTTGTTCGACTTTGCTGCTGTTTGTTGGGGTTTTTTTGCTGGTTCCTATACTTGTACAGTGCACTTGGTTCAAAGCCAACCCCCATTAGCGTCATGCTCTAATGGTATGAAGTCGAAACTGATTTTTAAGTTCATCGATGTCGGCCAGGCTTAAGCTGAACAATTAGGAGTGCATTCATGTCAATGTTTCTGGTTCGCCATTCTTATATGCGAAAGAGTTGCAGTTTTAAGTTGCCTCTTTTTGATTAGAAAAGTCTGATGGATTAGCTATAGGGGGAAGTGTTCCTAAATGCGCATGTTGGGTAATATGCGCATACAGCCGATTGACGATATGGCTGGAGATTCATCATATCTAATCAGTGCAGTGCAGAGGATAATACGCTTTTAAAACATGGCATGAAAAAATTAAATTGTTATATACTGTCGAAAAAATTTAAAAATTCAAACAAGATTTTTGTCAGTTTTGTTAGAATATATTGAACTTTAATTATCGTGCGTACAGATTCTGTGAATAAAAGTTTTCATGGTTTTTCTTTCTTATTCATCTGGAAATCGGAAATTCAACAAAATGATGCTTTTGGCAAAGTTGTAAATGATAAGATATTGGAATAAGAGACAGGTTCTGAATGCCCATATCAAGGCAGGTTAAATGCCTATATTAAGAAAAATAGATTAGTCTAATAAATTTTTTACTTTTTATCACTTAAACATTAAATCTACGCTCAAATCACGGTCTTGCAGCGAAAAAAGAAGAACTTCATACTGATCCTATAAAAATAAGATATGAACAAAATATTACCATGAAATATGGCCATATGGCATACTTAACTATGTTTCATGCAAAAGAACTAGTGATGTAAAAATTTTCACCAAAATTTCAGCCTTGACGTATGCTGAACATCCGTTTCCACCATTTTCAATTGAATAATATCAAAATATTGCAAGTGTTAATGAAATATAGCTGAAAACATAAATATGCGCATTTAGCCCGCCAGTTTCGGAAATCGGCTATTTTGACTTCTTTTATTAAAAAATTATTTTCACAAAAACTGTAAGAGATTTTAACAGTAAAATTGCTCTGACGTATATAAAAAAGATGTCCACTCATGTGTATATAGTTTTCAGACTCCTATCTTTTGGAATACGGGAGAAAATGAGTGCTTTCCTTAATATGCGCATATAGCCCGCCTCTCCCCTAGCTATGGCTATCGTTATAGGAGGTTTGCATCGTGGTATTGATTATGTTTCAAGAATCTATCCAAAGGATAGATGTACGCTGGTACGCTGTACGCTGGTAGAAGACATTTTTTTCAAAATCTTTTCATAACTGTTTTTCTTCTAAAAATGCAACTTCCCTTCCTCTCTTCACGGACTTGGCCGGCATCGTTATTGGTTCATATTAATGTCTGAAATTCTCAAAACAGCACAGTGAGATTGTATTGCTTCATCTCAGCAATCTTTCACTTGGTTCATTTTGCAATGTTGATTATTTCGAACTAATCACGGAGTGCAACCATTTTGCCATTGGTTAGGAGGAGCTTTAGGTGGACCGTAGTTGATAACAAGCTCAAGCTCAAAAATGCAACTCAAACTAGACCTTTCAATATCTCACAGGTTTTTTTGTATCGAAAAATACAACCCTTCGTTTTGTGAATATTTTTTAAATGCATGGGTAGAGATCGATGAATTTTTTTAATAAAATTCCTAAATATTGAACTATTTCCGTGAGTATCAATCTTTATTTAAAGTGGTTCTCGAGACATCTTACACCGACCAAAATTTTTGAGCGCTCGGTACGCCTTCTATTACTTCTGTATTGCACACTTTGAACCACCTTCTACCTAATCATGACTTTTTTGTGACTTTTCTTACATTTGTGATATTCTAGAACTTGTCTTGGCAGTCAAGCTAAGGATTGAACTGTTCTGTACCGTGCACAGCTTTTTTAAACATTTTATCAGTAGACAGCCATTTTACCTGCTTGACTTGAATTCCGGTTCGTTTTATTAGTTCTTGGGCGAACCAAACGGAAAAAAAATATTTTTTTAACGCTTTCCCAAATAAGGTTCGGATTGCTAAGCCAAAAATGTTATCGACGAACAATTTTTTAGACGATATCTCACGAAAGTACCCAAAAACGACTAAAATTATGAATTCATTCATGAATTATTGAATTATTAAATTCAAAATCAAATGCAATCAAGAGACTAGATATTACAGGAAATAAATAGAAAGATAAATATGACAAAAGAAACGAATATACAAAATATACAAAACAAAAATGTCCCTTATGTTTAAAAAACATTTAAAAAAAATTAAAATAACCTAAAATGGTCAAAAAATTGACTTTGACTTTGACTTTTAAAACAGAAATTGAAAAATCGTAACTGATTTCAACATTTTTTGCAAATTAAAATCGAAAACGACGAATTTTTAATGATATTTTCATTACAGTTTACAAGCTTATCAGAACTCTGAAGGTTTGTAAATCCTCAAAATTTTGTTAGAATTTTTTCTTTTAGTACACTTTTTAACGATAAAAACTATCTAAAAACAACTTTTTGTAACATATAAATCTATGTTTTGTAAGGATAATTAAAACTAAGAATATTATTGTCTAGAATGGTATTCAGGAAAATTCATCCGGGACGGACAAATCCGGGCAATTTTATATAAAGATCTGGCAAAATCCGGGAAATTGGTTCCAAAATTGACGACCAAAAATCCGTGCTATATCCCGGTAAATTTAGTCAAAAACTAGAAATTACTATACAAAAAAAAAATAAAAAAAAAGTGTTTGAATCAAACTTATCAAACAGATTATAAATCGTATTTAGGCCTTCAAAAAAACTTTCATGATTATTTTTATAAAATTTGCTCAAAAAATTTCGTTTTGGAGGCATAAAATTAAAAAAATTACAACCCAATTCGTTTTTTTGTTAGATTTGTCAAATAAAAAGTATCAATCCGGACAAAATCTGGGTATTTTTCAATGAAATCCGACCAACCGGGCCGGGCCGGACTGTTCCAAAATTTGTCCCAAATATCCGAGCAAACCCGGATAAAACCGGGCAATCTGGCAACCTTAGCCTAGAGTCTCACACGCTCTTTTTTTTTAACTCAAAATTAAGTATGACCGGGGTTCAAAACATAGTTCGATTCTATGAACTTAAAGTTAAGTACCATTTTTCCTCCTTGCGATAGACCAAAACGGAGTTCGAACTGCGAACTCAGAATTGATCCCTTTTTTTCCTTCGGCGAGGGATCAAAGCTGAGTTCGACCTTATGAACTAAAAATTGAACTCTCTTCGTTGGACTGAAAACACTTAGCGAGTTCAGTCCGAACCGGAACAGCAACTAACGAACACGTCGCAAAATTTTGTCGTTCCGGAACAATTACCGGAAGACAATGAAGGAAATTCATAATGAAATGCATGTTCACCGTGTCTGCGTAAAATTCTGTCCGTCATTGTCATCATATGGTGAGCGGCTTGGAATGTCCGGAAACTTCCGGATGTTGTTTACTTCCCGTGGGAAGTAACATCCGGAAGTTTTCTTTGACCGGGAGTGTCAAAAATTTCCACCGCTCTGTAATTGCAATGCAATGTACCGGAACAGCAACATCCGGGTACAACAAATTTAAATCATCCTTTAATTCCCTGAAAATAAGCTACCCTCGAAAAAAAAGGATAAATTCGAGTTCGGCTGCCGAACTTAGTATTGAGTATGCCTATCAAAACTTAGTTTTGTTATTGCCCAGTCTAACTCAAAGTTGAGGGATGCCACCGAAGTGCTGTTTTGAACCAAAACTACTTAATTTTGAGTTTAAAAAAAATAGCGTGCATGGCTGAGATCCAGGGATGCCAGGTCCATTTTTCAAAAATCAGGATAACATAATAAAAAAATCAGGATTTTTCTGGACACCACAAATTCTGCTTAAATTGCATAAATAAAGGCGAAATACAGGTAACATTCTTTACGTCTAAATTTATGCACTGAGGCGAGCAGAATCTCTGAGGCGAGCTAATATCATCGGAACCGAACATTATTATCGGTTTAACTATTTTAGTAAAGATTGGTTCGATGTCCTGATAATTAAACTATAAATTCAATTACAGTTTAGATATTTTTTGTATAAAATCAGGACAATTCAGTACTTTTAAGAAGCTTCTTTTTTAAAAAAAAAAATCAGGATGAATCAGGACAGTTTAAAGAATCAGGACGGTCTTTCGAAAATCAGGACAAATCCTGATTTATCAGGACACCTGGCACCTCTGCTGAGGTTTCACTTTCCAAGCCTCAGAGCTGATATTCTCCCAACTTCAAAAGTTGCTAAGTTTTTTTCGTTCAAAAAAATTTATATTTTCTCTCATATACCGTGTTGATTGCGAAAACCGCGTTAAAAGGCCGTGCTAATTCCCGAAAACCGTGTAAAAAAGCCGCGTAAAACGACCTTGCAAAACAAAACCGTGTTAAAAATACCTCTGTGTAGAGACCTTTAGTTTATTGAAATCATCTGTCAGATTTTCCAAAACAATTCCAAATATTTCAACAAAAATGTTACTGATGCATACAAAAAATCCTTGTCATTAGTTATTCAAACTTTAAGCTGATTTCGTCTGAGCATAGTAAAGAGTATTTTTCAATTTCATGGTGTTTTGATTTCTCTTTTAGTAAATTTCTTGATTCGGTCGTGATCAGAAATGCAATGATAAATTAATTAAAGATTATCATTTTAAGATATTGCTTTTTTCAAAACTCTAAAAAAAATTTTAAAATAGAAATCATTTTCAGTAAACGAAAATATAAATCAGAGATAGTTTTTTCAGTTGTTTCTTTTTTTTTCAAGTTTTTCATTTTTTTTCAATTTTATGAATATTATCAAATTCACTAGTTCTGAATATTTTGACAATTTTCAAAACTCTCTCAATTTCGACCATTTTAACAATTTCATCAATTTTGAACATGTTGACAATCTTTTCATCTTTGACACTTCTGACAATTTGCAAAATATTGACACTTCTGGCCAATTTCTGACCATTTGCAAAATTTCGATGATTTAGACAATTTTAACAAATTCGGCAATTTTGAAAATGTTGTCACTTTTGACATTTTTGTTAAATTGAAATTTGTTAATTTGTGATTTGATTTTTTTTTTAAATTTTGTCGATTTGGTTAATTTTGTAAATTTTGTCAATTCCGAAAATTTTGACAATTTATACAATTTTGTCATTTTTGACAATTTTTTTTTATTTTATCAATTGAGTAAATTTGGCCAATTTGGTCTATATTGTCAATTTTGTCTTTTTTATTAATTTTGTAAATTCGGACAATTTTGTCAGTTTCATCAATTTTGAAAGTTTTTAAAATATTGATAATTTTGAAAATATTATCAATTTTGCCGGTTTTGTCAATTTGTTCATTTTTTTCAAATATTTTGTCAATTTTGTCAATGTTGACATTTTTTTTTTAATTTTTCCAGTTGTTTTGTTTTTTTTCAATTTTATGAATTTTGTCAAATTTAAAAATTCCGAATATATTGACAAATTTGAAAACTTTCTCAATTTTGACCATTTTAACCATTTCATCAATTTTGAAAATTTTGATAATGTTTGCAATTTTAAAATTAATTTCTTATAATTTTGACAATTTGCAAAATTTTTACAATTTGTTTTGTCGATGTTGTCAATTTTTTTTGCCAATGTTGTCCATTTTTTTTATTTTTTTTTCAATTTTTTCAGTTGTTCAAATTTTATAAGTTTTTAATTTTTTTTCAATTTTGTCAAAATTCACAATCCCGAGTATTTTGACAATTTTGACAATTTTGAAAATTTAGTCATTTTTGTCTGTTTTGTCAATTTAGTTTTTTTTTCATCAATTTTGAACATGTTGACAATCTTTTCATTTTTGATACTTCTGATAATTAGCAAAAATTTTACACTTCTGACAATTTGCAAAATTTAGTATTTAGACAAATTATACAAATTCAACAATTTTAACAATTTTTTCATTTTTGACATTTTTTTTATTTTGTCTATTGTGTAAATTTTGTCAATAGAGTAAATTTTGTCTATTTTATTATTTGAGTCAATTTAGCCAATTTTGTCAATTTTGTAAATTCGGACAATTTTGTCAGTTTTATCAATATTGACAATTTTGAAAATGTTGATAATTTTGTAAATATTATCAATTTTGTCAACTTTGCCGGTTTTGTCAACTTGTTCATTTTTTCAAAATATTTTGTCTAATTGGTCAGTGTTGACAATTTTTTTTTTAATTTTTCCAATTGTTTTAGTCTTTTTTTTTCATTTTTATGAATTTTGCTAAAGTTAACAATTCCGAATATATTCATAATTTTGAAAAATTTCTCAATTTTGACCATTTGAACCATTTTCTCTATTTTGAAAATTTTGACAATATTTTCAATTTTGATATTAATTTTGACAATTTTGACAATTTGCTAAATTTTGTCAATTTGTTTTGTCAATGTTGTCAATTTTTTTTTCATTATTACTTATTACTTAATTTAGTCAATTAAGTAAATTTTGTCTGTTTTGTCAATTTGTCTATAATTTTTTTTCTTTTTTGATCATTTTGTCAGATTTAACAATCCCGAAAATTTTAACAATTTTGAAAATTTAGACGATTTTGAAGTATTTTACAATTTTGATAATTTTGTCAATTTTTGTAATTTTGACAATTTTTGTCAATGTTTTCTACTTTGTCAATTTTATCAAGTAAGTTATTTTTTATTTTTTTTTTCATTTTGTTCGATTCTGTAATTTCGGACAATTTTGACAATCTCATCAATCTCAACAATTTAGACAGTTTTGACAATTTTTACAATTCTGACAATTTGGCAGTTTTGAAAATTTTTACAATTTTGTAATTTTTTCGTAGAATTTTGACAATTTTGACTTTTTTTTTTCAAATTTATCAATTTTGACAATTTGTGTCAATATTTTCTATTCTGTCAATTTATTTTTTTTTATTTTTACAATTTGTTCGATTTTGGCAATTTCGGACAATTTTAACAATTTTGTCAATTTTTACAATTTTGTAAATTTTGCCAATTTTAACAATTTTGACTTTTTTACATTTTTGAGAATATTGATAATTTCGATAAATTTGACAATTTTTACAATTCTGTCAATTTTGGCAGTTTTGACAATTTTGGACAGTTTTGACAATTTTGGCTATTTTATCATCCACAGGATTTTTAATGAAAAATATTTGCTTATTTTTTCGTAAAAATATTTTCATGGAATGTCATATTTTCTTGGTGCATTGTTAAACATCAACAATATTGCAGTTTTTTCACAAGCCAAATTTCAAGCTGAAATCTTCAGTTTGGAAAGAGTTTGCAAGAATCAAATCTGAACCACCATATTTCATTTCTTAATTTAACTTTTGAAAGTTTGATTATGTTCATCGATGGAATTCCGAAGTTGTTCAAGAGTTTTGTGGATTTAGTTTTTTTATTTGATCGAAGAACAAATACGCTAAATTTACCAGACTCTTGAGCAAATTTAAAGATTTTAATCATCGATGAAAGTTTTTTTTAAAGTTTTATTAACGACACTTTACCATCCTTATGGCATTCGTGTCGAGATCGATGAAAGTAAGTTCCCTATTTTGATACTGAAAACCTAATTATACAAATAGTTTTTAGGATGTATTTTCAAAAGCTACTTCCTAATACGAAGTACTTTTAAAGTAAAAATCTCAATAATGAATAGCAGGTACTAAAAAGTTTTTTCTCCAAGTTATTTCAATCCATGCTTTATTTGAGCAAAAATATCAAGGATAAAAATCAGTCACCAAAAGTCTACGGCCCTGTTTCATATATCATACATCATTTCAATTTTCATATTTCAGTATTTAATCGTTTAACTTATTCTTTAACATTACAGATATTACTTAATTCTTTAACATTAGGCGAACAAGCTAGTCTGATCGAGAATAAACTGAACTGAAATAGAATAACAATCATTGCTTATTTCCATATCTAATTTTATTATTATAAAGTTTTCCTTAAATTTTGATTTTGAATAAAAATCTCAAAGATTCAAATAGGTACCAGAATTGGGGTAGGCTTTAAAGCGGTACGTTATTCAAACATACAGGGAAATTGTGTTGGAAAACATTAATAAAAAATATTGTTGTTCAAACGAAGGGAAAAACCTGCAATTTCGAATCAAAACCGGGAAAATTCTTAATAGTTCGATTTTCCCAAAAACATGCCCCCACTCAACACCTTATAACTTTCTTGTGTAATAAGATACGAAGTAACAGTCTTCGACAAAGTTGTTCAGCGGAAAATTGGCTCAAAAACCATTAGCAGTCTTGGTTCCACAGAAGAAACAAAAACGATGCTGATTTTTCAGAACAAAATATTCAATTTTCCCATAGAAACATAAATGTTTAAATTTACTCATGTAAACGTTACTTTAAAATTTTGCAAAACATCATGGATGAGTTTTGAACCAAAACGAAGCTTTTTGGATTCCAGGTTTTGAGAATGTCAAAAAAGACCCCAAATCGACCCAGTCTACTAAACAGAGCCTACTCACATAACAGTCCCAAATTGTTTTTCTTAATTTGTTTTTTAATCTAAGATGGAAAGCGGAAATGTCGAAATTTTAAATATACCATTTGCTGCATCTGGACACTGCATCTTTGCTGCAGTTGAGTAATGTAGAAAATATAAAATACAAGCATGTCGAGTGATTCTTGATGCATAGGGATTTATTGAGCTGATTTTAAACTTGCATAAACAGCATACTTACCTTGCAAATTACTCAAGAACGCTGTAAAGTTCGCCGTTATGTGCCCCATGTCAGCAACAGCTGATAGCCGATTGCCGGAATCCTTAGAACTGTCTGTCGGACCATCATCAGGGTTGATGTAACGCCACCCCTACCTTGAAACGGGGACTGACTGCCCGTGAGCATGTAATTGAGTTAGAAACTCGTGTTTTCACTCCGTTTTGTAAACATCTATAGCCGGGAACAAAAACCTTGGTGCAAATGGCTGCCGGTTGCAGCTACTAATTTGCTGGACTCTTGACCGCTCTTCAAAACGGGTTAGGTTTGGACATAAATAAGTTTCATAGGAAAATTTTTACTTTCCTGAAGTTGACCAATGTAGGAGTGTTTAATCGTTAAGAAGATTAGCTCACAGTACATCTTGTATTGCAAGGTGTACTAATTCATAGCTTAGAGCAAACCCAACCTAACTCTCTCGGACGCCTATCGCTAAGTGAATAAACTTCCGGCGCTGCATTATAATTAGAGAAAGGGCTCTCTAAGCTGCACCTTGCCGGATGGCCACACAACTGGGGTCCGCCAGGAGATAGCAACGTTGATCTATCTATTACCACCCATCTCACAAAACTGAACCTTAAGACCCGGGCATCTCTCCATCTTAGACCGGACCTTAGGAACGGGGTCGCCGGCTAGTTCACACGATAAATTTGGACCACGCGAAATCTACCACGGATAATTATGAGCAGCAACATCAGTGGCTGCTCCTAAATTTTGAGTCAGAGACCCCCTTAAAAAACGGCAGCAGCAGCAGCAACCGTAAAGGTCAAACGGCCACTTTTGAAGACGACGACGACGATGATGTTGATGATGATGGGGTCTTTAATTTTTTCTCCTCCTTCACCTCTGCTGCTCCAAAAAAAGTAGGAAATTATTCCATATCTCCGGTACGGCTCGGTCACAGCTCCTGGCTAGGCCATACATAGGAGGTTGCAACCTTACCGGTTCCGCCACCCTGAAGAAGACGGTGATGACGATGACGAAGACGGCAAAGTCCACCAACCAGCTGTTTTTTTTCTTGTTTTGAATTTTTTTTTTTCATTTTCAAACTCTAAAGCGCCCCCCGGTTGAAGGGGTAGGTACGCGGTTTTTAGTATATAGTAGATACCCAGATATTTTTCGGCCTCGATTCGGTTACGTAACGGTGTTAGACTTTGCACCCTTCTGTTCCACCCACACGCTCCTTCCTGAAATTGATAGTTGAGTGTTGATGCGATAAAATGTGGTTGATGCCTTTCACCGCAGATGAATAATTCATGCCTACCTCCTAGTCCAATATGTATTCGGTAATTGAAGATCTACATTTTTGAGTGTCCGGTTCGGTTCGAAGGGTTTTAAACTAATCATAAGAATGAATTTTCTGTTCGGTATCTCAAATGTGATACATTCGTCACACTCGATGTTTAGAGTACATTTACATTACATTTACATTACATTTACATTACATTTACATTACATTTACATTACATTTACATTACATTTACATTACATTTACATTACATTTACATTACATTTACATTACATTTACATTACATTTACATTACATTTACATTACATTTACATTACATTTACATTACATTTACATTACATTTACATTACATTTACATTACATTTACATTACATTTACATTACATTAACATTACATTAACATTACATTTACATTACATTTACATTACATTTACATTACATTTACATTACATTTACATTACATTTACATTACATTTACATTACATTTACATTACATTTACATTACATTTACATTACATTTACATTACATTTACATTACATTTACATTACATTTACATTACATTTACATTACATTTACATTACATTTACATTACATTTACATTACATTTACATTACATTTACATTACATTTACATTACATTTACATTACATTTACATTACATTTACATTACATTTACATTACATTTACATTACATTTACATTACATTTACATTACATTTACATTACATTTACATTACATTTACATTACATTTACATTACATTTACATTACATTTACATTACATTTACATTACATTTACATTACATTTACATTACATTTACATTACATTTACATTACATTTACATTACATTTACATTACATTTACATTACATTTACATTACATTTACATTACATTTACATTACATTTACATTACATTTACATTACATTTACATTACATTTACATTACATTTACATTACATTTACATTACATTTACATTACATTTACATTACATTTACATTACATTTACATTACATTTACATTACATTTACATTACATTTACATTACATTTACATTACATTTACATTACATTTACATTACATTTACATTACATTTACATTACATTTACATTACATTTACATTACATTTACATTACATTTACATTACATTTACATTACATTTACATTACATTTACATTACATTTACATTACATTTACATTACATTTACATTACATTTACATTACATTTACATTACATTTACATTACATTTACATTACATTTACATTACATTTACATTACATTTACATTACATTTACATTACATTTACATTACATTTACATTACATTTACATTACATTTACATTACATTTACATTACATTTACATTACATTTACATTACATTTACATTACATTTACATTACATTTACATTACATTTACATTACATTTACATTACATTTACATTACATTTACATTACATTTACATTACATTTACATTACATTTACATTACATTTACATTACATTTACATTACATTTACATTACATTTACATTACATTTACATTACATTTACATTACATTTACATTACATTTACATTACATTTACATTACATTTACATTACATTTACATTACATTTACATTACATTTACATTACATTTACATTACATTTACATTACATTTACATTACATTTACATTACATTTACATTACATTTACATTACATTTACATTACATTTACATTACATTTACATTACATTTACATTACATTTACATTACATTTACATTACATTTACATTACATTTACATTACATTTACATTACATTTACATTACATTTACATTACATTTACATTACATTTACATTACATTTACATTACATTTACATTACATTTACATTACATTTACATTACATTTACATTACATTTACATTACATTTACATTACATTTACATTACATTTACATTACATTTACATTACATTTACATTACATTTACATTACATTTACATTACATTTACATTACATTTACATTACATTTACATTACATTTACATTACATTTACATTACATTTACATTACATTTACATTACATTTACATTACATTTACATTACATTTACATTACATTTACATTACATTTACATTACATTTACATTACATTTACATTACATTTACATTACATTTACATTACATTTACATTACATTTACATTACATTTACATTACATTTACATTACATTTACATTACATTTACATTACATTTACATTACATTTACATTACATTTACATTACATTTACATTACATTTACATTACATTTACATTACATTTACATTACATTTACATTACATTTACATTACATTTACATTACATTTACATTACATTTACATTACATTTACATTACATTTACATTACATTTACATTACATTTACATTACATTTACATTACATTTACATTACATTTACATTACATTTACATTACATTTACATTACATTAACATTACATTAACATTACATTTACATTACATTTACATTACATTTACATTACATTTACATTACATTTACATTACATTTACATTACATTTACATTACATTTACATTACATTTACATTACATTTACATTACATTTACATTACATTTACATTACATTTACATTACATTTACATTACATTTACATTACATTTACATTACATTTACATTACATTTACATTACATTTACATTACATTTACATTACATTTACATTACATTTACATTACATTTACATTACATTTACATTACATTTACATTACATTTACATTACATTTACATTACATTTACATTACATTTACATTACATTTACATTACATTTACATTACATTTACATTACATTTACATTACATTTACATTACATTTACATTACATTTACATTACATTTACATTACATTTACATTACATTTACATAACATTTACATTTACAATACAGCTACATTACAGCTACAATACAGCTATATTACAGCTACATTAAATTTACATTTTTTAAATTCGTTCAATGTTCATATAGATATTAAATTATCGAAAATGATTTAAAAATTTATTTCTTTTTTACTTTCTATTTTACTATTTTGACTGTTTTCTTGTTAACTTGATAACAGTTGTTGCAGTTTAAATTTTTTTAAAGAGTCTGTCATTCAAAAAATCAAAATAAACTCATCAATTTTTTTTTTCGTTTCTCTCTCTTTCCAGGTGAGTTTCTGCACTCAACAACTAAGGCGCATACTCGATTGGGTAAAATAAAATGTGTATATTGTTGTACATATGTGTATCGATAATCGTTTAAGCTTACAAACAGCACCGTGCTTCCAATCAGTCATTCAGCCCAATTGATGACTGACGTTCGTGTTGATTGAAGTGTGTGGTTAATGGTTATTCAACAAATTCACTCGCCTTTTCCAATCAAAGCTGATGCTTTTAAGCCGTTTTCTTTTCTCAAGATAAGTCAATTTAAAATTGGAACCTTTTACATAATTTAGCCCTCCCCATTGTGATGTGATATCGAAAAAGCTAACCAGTAAAGTTCGTGCCCAATCTTTATTTCGATAAATCATCCATCGAGTAAACCAGTGGATGAGGAAAACTACTTCCAGTTGAGGAAAACCATAGGAGAAGGAACGTTTGTTTGGCGGTTCGTGACCCATTTATCGATTTAGCGATGCCTTGATTATTTTTCAAGTTTCACAACCGATTCTAAACTGCGGCTGGAGCCGAACAAAAAGTAGTTTAGAATGAATGGAGCCAGAAGAAGGAATGAAAATCGGCTGAATGTATGAGGTTGTTGTTACACCACCAAACAGTTGGTTTAGCTCTTTTTCCGCTGATTATTGCATTCGTTATCTGGGACAACCGGGTTAGTCGATTTTAGTGGCATGGTGAATATTTGGTGCAGACTTATGGTTGAATCGATTGTCTCCATGGAGATTCAGATCGAGGGTCAAATGAACAATCATCATTATACTATGACACAAGGCAACAAAATTTTCGTTTTTCCGAGGTGCAATGAACTTCAGACCCAAGTTCAACTAATTTGAGGGTGATATTCCAATTATGCATTTTTTTCCTAACAGGTCTTTAAACACATTTGGAAAACTATTGATGTTTCGACTCAACAAAAGTTTTTGACTTTTAAAATGAAGTTGCAAATGTTTTGGTCCCGAGTAAGATTCCTCTAGACGGGAATTTCAAAGAAATTTCGAACACAAAATAAATTTTTGTTAATTTTTTTTGGGGAAAAGCTTAGTGTTGGAGAAGGCGTCGATTGAAAAGAGGACACAAGTTTTTTTCTCCTGCTGAAAATAATTTCATATTGTGTAATAGTGGAAAAATAGTTAAATTGGAAATTTTGAACAATTTTAAACACTGGTAGCTCGCTTTAGCAGTTACTCAAGTTCCGAATTATTTCCGCTGTACAAAAAAAACTTTCCCAGAATGCTGTGCACTGTTCCGGAATCCGGATTCATCGTAACGTAAACCGAAGATAGAAACATCAGTCTTCCAGGCGGTTGAATGAATATTCGACATCTATGATTGGCATTTTATTTAGCGTTTCCGTTTCTTTGTGTGACTTTTTTTTGTAAAACTTTTCAATAATGCCAAGACCATGCCAGCGGGGGAGGTTTTAGGAGCAAAACCGAACAAATTGAATTTTTTTCAGTTCAAATATTATTTTCAAAAACCTTAAAAATAGCTGTGATATTCGTCTCACCTTTTTTTCACAATATCAAATAAAATTTGAAATTGAGATTTAAGATTCCGGAATTCGATGTATTAAATATAGAAATAAGAATTTGGATTTCAAAATGTGTCATCTAGTAAAATAGCGAGTTAGAAGACAGCCTTATTGCATGTTGGGAGGACCACAGAGATAAACGGACAGCTGTAATGAAAAAGGCGAGTTAGAAGGACAGCCTTTTTGTATGTTGGGAAGACCGCAAAGGTAAACAGCGTGTTGAGAGGACAGCTGTGAAGAAAAAACGAGTTGATAAAAGAGCTTTATGCTTATTGGGAGGACCGCAAAGATAAATGGACAGCTGTAAAGAAAAAGGCGAGTTGAGAGGAAAGCCTTATTACGTTTTAGAAGACTCGCAAAGACGAATGAACAGCGTGTTTAGAGGACAGCTGTAAGATAAAAATACGATTTGAGAAAACAGCCTTATTGCATGTTGAGAAGACCGCAAAGATAAACATCGTGTTGAGCGGACAGCTGTAAAGGAAAACACGAGTTGAGAGGACAGCCTTATGCGTGTTAAGAGGACCGCACAGATAAATGAACAGCGTGTTAAGATGACAGTTGTGATGGAAAAGGCGAGTTGAGAGGACAGCCTTATTGCGTGTTGGGATGACCGAAAAGATAAACAGCGTGTTGAGAAGACAGCTGTGAAGAAAACGGCGAGTTGATAAGAGAACTTTAGGCTTCTTGGGAGGTCCGCAAAGATAAATGGACAGCTGTAAAGAAAAAGGTGAGTTGAAAGGACAGCCTTATTGCGTGTTGGGAGACCCGCAAAGACGAATGAATAGCGTGTTGAGAGGACAGCTGTAATGAAAATGGCTAGTTGGAAGGACAGCCTTTTTGCATGTTGGGGGGACTGCAAAGGTAAACACTGTTGGAAAAAGGCGAGTTGAAAGGTCAGCCTTTTTGCGTGTTCGAAGGACCACAAAGATGAGCGTGTTGAGAGGACAGCTGTGAAGTAAAAGGCGAGTTGAGAGGACAGCCTTATGCGTGTTGGGAGGTCCCCAAAGATAAACACCGTGTTGAGAGAACAACTGTAAAGGAAAAGGCGAAATGATAGGACAGCCTTATTGCGTGTTAGGAGAACCGCACAGATAAATGAGGACAGCCTTATTGCCAAGAAAACCGCAAAGATAAACAGCGTGATGAGAGGACAGCTGTGAAGAAAAAGGCGAGTTGAGAGGACTGCCGTATGCATGTTGGGAGGTCCGCAAAGATAAATAAATAGCGTGTTGAGAGAACAGCTGTAAAGGAAAGGCGAGTTGAGAAGACAGCTTCATGCGTGTTGAGAGGACCGCAGAGATAAATGAAGACAGCCTTATTTCGTGTTGGGAGGATCGCAAAGATAAACAGCGTGTTGAGAGGACAGTTGTGAAGAAAAATACGAGTTGAAAGGACAGCCTTATGCGTGTTGGGAGGACCTCAAAGATAAACACCGTGTTGAGAGAACAGCTGTGAAGAAAAAGGCGAGTTGAGAGGACAGCCTTATGCGTGTTGGGAGGACCGCAAAGATAAACAGCTTGTTGACAGGACAGCCTTATGCATGTTGGGAGGACCTCAAAGATAAACAGCGTGTTGAGAGGACAGCTGTGAAGAAAAAGCCGAGTTGAGAAGACAGCCTTATGCGTGTTGAGAGGACCTCAAAGATAAACACCGTGTTGAGAGAACAGCTGTAAAGGAAAAAGCATGTTGAGCGAACAGCCTCATGCGTGTTGGGAGGACCGCAAAGATAAACATCGTGTTGACAGCTGTAAAGGAAAAAGCGAGTTGAGAGGACAGCCTCATGCGTGTTGGGAGGACCACACAGATAAATGAGGACAGCCTAATTACTGGGAGGACCGTGTTGGGTAGACCGCACAGATAAATGAGGACAGCTTTATTGCGTGTAGGGAGGACGTCAAAGATAAACACCGTGTTGAGAGGACAGCTGTGAAGAAAAAGGCAAGTTGAGAGGACAGCCTTATGCGTGTTGAGAGGACCGCACAGATAAATGAGGACAGCCTTATTGCGTGTTGGGAGGACCGCAAAGATAAACAGCGTGTTGAGACGACAGCTGTGAAGAAAAAGGCGAGTTGAGAGGACAGATTTATGCGTGTAGGGAGATTTAATCGAGAGAAAATTGAATCGATTAAGAATCTTTCGAACTGACAAAGTTAAGTTCCAAGTCAGTTTAGTCATTTCTAAGTTCTATGCTTTTCAATCAAAACATTCAGCCTTTTTTCAAAACTGATGCCGAATGTCACTTAAAAATCATACAGTTTTTAAGGTTTTGTACGAAGCTGAACAATTTCTATGCTTGCCATGGAATTCTCTTTTTTCATCTGCACACCCCCTCTCCCCCTGTCAGTAACGAAACCTGGGAACCAGAGTTGCCAGAATCTATCCTGATTTTCGAAAGAGCGTCCTGATTTTTTAAATTGTCCTGATCTGTTCTGATTCTTGAAAATGGTCTTTAAAATGTAATGAACTGTCCTGATTTGCAAAAAAATATCAAAATATCAACTGTAAGGTCAGCCAAGATTCTACTCGCCTCAGTGCATAAATTAAAGCGTCGGCAGTATCTGCATTTCGCCATTATTCATGCAATTTAATCAGAATTTGTAGTGTCCTGAAAAATCCTGATTTTTTTTTCTTCATGGTGGCCTGATTTTTGACAAAACCACCTGGCATCCCTGCTTGGAATTCAGAACAAGAAGAACGCCGAAGCGATGGGATCTGGAGATGCCAAAGTGCCTGATTTTTCGTCAATCGTCAACTTGATATGCCACTGAATTATTCGACTGTATAAAATAATGTTGGGGTAAGATACTAGGAATGTTCATGGGAAATAAGCACTTGGCAATAGTAGTTAATTTTTTGATGCCATTAAACTCAACATACTGCATTGCATCGTAAAAATTTTGAAAACACGTTATTTTTTTAATTTGAAAAACTAGGTCGGATGGTACTTTTCACAGGCAACAAAATGTTGTCAAAATTTTGTATGTTCGATAAATAGGAAATGAGCTATCAGAAAAATAAAGTGTCCAATTAACAAATGAACTGAGCTTTATTGAGCCACGCCTGCGATCGTGAAACTCGAAGGGATTTTTATCATATTTTGATTTCGGAACAAGTAATGCATACAACATTTTCTACAACGATGCATTTCGGATTTTGCGATTTAAGGTGGATGTGAGTAGTTAATCAAGCTAAGCTAAGAAATCTGTGAATATTTACAAACTTCTATGTTTTGTGACACAGCTTGTGTGATGAAAATTTGCTTAAGCTGCGTGTGAAACCATATATTTTTCTGTGATTCCAACAAGCTTGATTACTAATTCTTATACTTGATAGACTGTTTGGCTCACACTAAAATACTTATTGCATATTAAGTCAGATGTTTTAAACTGTAAAGTTAGCACTTATCTTTGCTACCTTATACAATGATTAGTCTCATAACATACGAGATCTAACGATGCCAATTCCAATCTAGGTCACCCTAGTAAAATACTACTAATTTCAGTTTGACCTCCAGGCAAACTGAAACCGATGTCCGAAAATTGCATCCCAGTGGAAACAAAATACCTCCCAACAGCGCTGCAACAGCTCATTATGTTCCACACTTCCAAACAACAAACCAAACTAAATATATTTTAGTTTTCGGTTTTTGTTTTTTTCTAGGTCACCAGGTATTATTTGTTTTTGGGGAAATGGCTCCAAAAGGTTCCGCCTCTTCTCTTTTAATTTTTTTTTCGTTCGGGGTTCATTGCATTTTGCGGAGGCCGATCGAGGGCATCAAACGACAAGGCGCGTTATGTCAGTTTGTTGAGAGCCGAAGGGGTTCTCTCTTCTGGCTCCGGAGGTTCGAAAACAGTCAAGCCCTTAACACCCGTAATGACCAATTCCAGCGATGCTTAATTATAGCAATAAAAAATTTAAATAACCTACCAGAGCGCGGTAGGGTTCTTGGCCAACAGCGAATGAATACCAGCAGACCGCGTGGTCCCTCTCTGTCTAAGTTACTCGAGTTTTGTGATTCATTGAGTGTTTTTATTGTTTCTGACTTCGGTCGTCGTCGGTTTCCACGTGCTTTTGTTTCATGCCCATTTTTTTTTAAGTCTTTCATGTGCCCCGAGTCCAACATTCGTCACAACCTCCGAGCCAAGGGTCAAAGCTTGAAATGTTGTCCCTGGACCAAGCCCAAAGACTGCGACCGTCTTTGACAAGGGTCAACTTACGTACATATGATATGCCATGTACGGTAGATACTTACGTGTATAAACATGGAGCATAAACATAAGATATGCTACGGTATGGGCCGAAAAGCCGAGTCAGCTGATTTTTTCCACTTCTGGTGGACAATCGGCTGGTGGTTACACTTTCCCTTTTTTTATTACAACCCTAGCCCAGCGAGCTGGCTGTTGCAATCGGAGCTCTGGTATACCACAATATGGCTTTCTGTGCGATGAAAATTGTTAAACCATCTTTTTAACTACAGACATACAAATCTACATATATTTCTGAAGCTGGTAGACGTTGTGGCTCGCTTTGCGGTACTTAGCTGGATACCTCCTGATTCAGGCAAAGCGACTCAATGCAGCTCAAAATCGAATCCGGGGAGCTAGCGCCTTTGTTGATGGGAACAAAATAGACCCTAGGAATATACTCATCTACATCGACAAATGGAACCAACCCCTCTGTTAAATTGGATGTCGGACTGGAAATTGGATTGACTGAATTGAATTTTATCTGTTCGGGCCTCCTCGAGCGCCCTCTTTCCAACATAGCATGATGATGGTGGCAGACGGCAGGGGTTCAAGATTTGATTTTCTGGGTATAAGCGCTGTTTGAATTACATGTAGGTAAGCAACTCTTATGTAATCTCTCCTTGTCGACAAGAAATTGCTTGTTCGATCAACTGACTTCTACTAAGGGGCGTTTGACTTCATCTATCTTGCTCTATTATGATGGGAAATGCAAATCAGTACAATGCAGTTGCAAATGGGATTTTAAGAACTGTTACATAAACTTTCAAATTGGTTAATTCAGTTGTTTTCCAGATTATGTGAGTTTAACCTCAGACCTTCCATGTGTTTTTAATATACCTAAAGTTCCTCACAGTCTTCTTCGGACACCTTCTTGGTTTCAGAACGTTTTTGTGCATTTGACTGTGTTACCCTTATAAAATTGTTTTTTAAGTTCTATTTGATATTTCATAGAACGATAATTGAATACTTATCAAATTGGGCAAAACATGCCAAAGTTTTGCCCAATTTGAAAAGTATTCAATTATGTGGGAGTTCTTGTTCTTGAAATACACCTGTACGTTGTTCACAGCATACTATCCCTTGAATTTTTCAACATCGTTTGATAAACATAGCGAAAAGTGCGCATTACTGGACCATCGTTCGACACCCGAAACTGTAATTCTTTTTCAAATTATGTAATTATTTTCCAATTCCGGCTCGCGAAATTTTTATAGTGGGTAAATTTTATCTACTTTTCCAGTCTACCAAGCAGTGAAAACGAATATTGTTTTTACTTCCGACGTTTCGGTGATTTATTTCACCTTTATCAAGGATTCTATAAAGGTTTTAAAGTTGTTTAGTGTGTGATACAATTGTTGGATTTGATATTACAATTTAGTGTACTTACAAAAACGGTGTTTTCTTGTCTGGATAGGGTTTTTCAAAATGGTGAAACTGTCATTTTGGGTGAAGAACATCGGCTTTGTGTTGTCGCTCGCTGTGGCTCGCTAAATCCATTAGAAAATATTTTAAATTAAAATCTAAGACTATGACGTTTACTACGAGAGATGTTTAAAGTTGTCATTTATTTTTGAGAATAAAACTAAAATATTTGCTATGTTTTGATGTTTTGTTATGTTATGTTGACAATTTTGAAAATTTTGCAAATTTTTCCAATTTTGCCTATTTAAACTATTTCGACAATTTTGACAATTAGACAATTCTGCCTATTTCGACAATATTGATAATTTTGACAATGTTGACAATTTTGACAATTTTGAATATTTCGAGTTTTTTTAAATTTTTTGACAATTTTGACAGATGGACCATTCCAACAAATTTTGACAATTTTGACAATTTTGACAGTTGTGAAATTTTGAAAATTTTGAAAATTTTGAAAAATTCGATAGTTTTGCCAATTTTAACAATTTTACCAATTTTGAAAATTTTGACCATTTTGGCATTAATTTCGACCACTTTGGCAATTTCGACAATTGCAAAATTTGAACAAATTAGACAATTTTGATTATTTTGACAATTTTACAAGTTTGACAATTTCGCTACTTTCGCCAATTATAACAACTTCGACAATTTTGACTATTTTGGCAATTTTGACAATTTTGACAATTCTCACAATTTTTATTATTTTGACAATTGGACCATTCCGACAAATTTGATAATTTTAACAGTTTTGCCAATTTTGACAATTTTAACATTTTTGACAATTTTGACCACTTTGACTGTTGCACAATTTTGCCTTTTTCGACAATATTGACAATTTTAACAATTTTGACAACGTTGACAATTCTTTTTTTCGACAAGTTTTACAATTTTGATATTTTTGACCGTTAAACAATTCCGACAATTTTGACAGTTTTGCCGATTTTGACATTTTTGACAGTTTTGCCAATTTTTAAAATTTGCACAATTCGACTATTTTGACAGTTTTGCCAATTTTAAAAATTTTGACAATTTGACCATTTCTAAGATTTTGACAATTTTGACAATTCGACAATTTTACCGATTCCGACAATTTCGACTATTCCTACAATTGGAAAATTTGGATAAAATGATTATTTTGATTATTTTGACAATTTTACGTGTTTGTTTGACAATTCGACAATTAATAACATTTTTGACAATTTTGAAAATCAGACAATTTTACCAATTTTGACAATTTTGACTATTCAACAACTTTGCAAATATCGAGAATTATCACAATTTTGAAAATAGGGAAATATAGAAAAATTAGACATTTTGATTATTTTGACCACTTTACAATTTTGCTATTTTCGACAATTTTAACATTTCACAATTTTGATAATTTTTACACCTTTGACAGTTGGGCAATTCCGACAATTTTGACAGTTTTGCTAATTTTGACAATTTTGACAATTTTGACAATTTTAACAATTTCAACAATTGAACAATTTTACCAATCTGGACAATTTTGACAATTTTTAAAATTGGACAAATCCGACAATTTTGACAGGTTTGCAAATTTTTGACAATTTTGACCACTTTGACTATTGGACAATTCTGCCTTTTTCGACAATATTGACAATTTTTACAATTTTAACAATTTTGACAACGTTGGCAATTTTTCCTATTTCGAAAATTTTTCCTTTATCGATAATTTTGACAATTTTTACAATTTTGACAAATTTGGCAGTTTTTCCAATTTAGACAGTTTTACAATTCCTACAATTTTGACAGTTTTGCCAATTTTGGAAATTTTGACAATTCGACAATTTTGCTTATTTCGACAATTTTGACAGTTTTGCCAATTTTAACAATTTTGACGATTTATTTTGACAATTTTGACTTTTCGACCATTTTGACAATATCAACAATTTTGACAATTGCTACAATCGGAAAATTTGGACAAATCAGACTCTTTTGATTATTTTTACAATTTTACCAGTTTGAGAATTTCCCTTTTTTTCGACTATTTCCACAATTTTGAAAATTAGATTATTTTTCAATTTTGACAACCGGACAATTTGATTAATTTCGGCAATTTCTATCATTTGGACGATTTCGACAATTTCGACAATTTCGACAATTTCGACAATTTCGACAATTCTGACTTTTTTGCCGATCTCTACCATTTTGACAATTTCGACAATTCTAACAATTTTGACAATAAGGAAATTTGGACTAATAAGACAATTATGATTATTTTGACGATTTCAAAAGTTTGGCACTTTACCTATTTTAACAATTTTATCAATTTTGACAATTTTGACAACTTTAACAACTTAGACAATTTTGACAATTGGATAATTTTGAAAATTTTGACAATTTTAACAATTGAACAATTTCGACTATTTTAACAATTTTGAGAACTTGATTTCATTGACAGTTTTGTTAATTTCGACAATTTGAATAATTTTGATAATTTTGATAATTCGGACAAGTTTAAAAATTCTGCGGCCTTCTATAATTTTGACAAAAAAATACAACAAACAGTTAATTAATTTTTCCGTTAAAAATTGAATATCAATTTTTGACATAAAAGGCGGTGAAAGTAAATTAATTTCGCATTCATATTATTTGAGAAAGGTTCTAACTATTAACATTGATCGCTTAGTGTTAACTTATTTCCTTTATAAAAAAAACAAGCTTCATTCAAGTTTAGATTTTAGCTGTACTTATTTGTTTCTGAAATTATTTATATTTTTGAAATAGTTGTTTTCTGCTTTGATTAGTGACTTCCGGGCTCTCTTGAATAAATGAATCGTAAAAATTGTATATAATTGTAATGTTGACAAGCTCAGAGGAAGGCCCCAAGAAATAAAAGTTTATTATTACTATTATCAATTTCTAGAAAACAAGAATAAGAATTCAAAACTATAAAAAAATTGGAATTAAAACGTAAAACACGTATAACAGGTAAGGGGCTCTCGTGAAATAATTTATCGAATATTTTCTCTTTAATATAAGTTAAGGGGGGGGGGCCCTAGAGTAAGCGTTGCAGAAGTTTTCCCGCGTATTGTGAGCTGAACAAAATAAGAAATTTTTTTCAATCCTGACAAAATCTGGGCGTTGATTTCGAGTTTTTCAACACTTAAAAATAAAAAAGAAAGCGAGGAAAACCACTTAAACCACATAAAACGTCAGCTTTCAAATCTTTTTTCAAACTAAAAAAAAAGTTTAAAGAGAAAGCTAGCTAAAATTAGCTGACCTTCGAATGATACATGCATTTGCATTTTGATACGAATTTTAATTGTGACTTTTTCTAGTGTTTGTATTTTGAAGATGAAGAACACATGTTAATCTTATTTCGATTATTTTAATGCGTCTCTGCAATTATTAAATGTTTCATTATTCTAAGCCAAATTTGAATTTTAATTTTTATGAATAATGTGAAAATTCTAGCAAAAAACGTATTCTTTTTACAATATTCTAGCGATCGAGTCAAACTGTGGTTTACTTTATTTGTTATCTTTTTTTGAAAGCCCGAGCATGTTGAAAAAACTGAAATGCTTACCCAACAATAAAGTATACATGATTCTGGGATACTTCTGTTTGAAAATTATCCTAAGCTAAAGTAAATATCCGAAATTCAGCTTATCATTTTCAAGCGACCATTCCCAAACTATTCTATCACATAAAAGAATCTCAAAGTTGAACTGAGAATTTCATTAAGTGATTCCCTAAACATGAATATTTCCCTTATTTTTATCTTAAGGTTTCCCAGATTTAAAAAAAATCAAAAAAAGGAGATTTTCAAGTTTGGTTCTGTCTTCAGTTTCATGGGTTTTCTCGAGATCTTTATTCAAAGCACTAGACTTAACTAATCTGTTTTTTTTCTATAACTATTGATTCTGTGCTCAAAACATTTAATACTCATTCTGGATAAATTTTTTGAATTGTAACTTTTGTCACGTTCAGAAGCACATTTTGACAAAAGTATCTATTTTTAATATTTTATCCGATTAGAATTTTATTTTTCTTAATTTAGAACTATAATCCACGTTACATTTTAAAATTGTTTACAAATTATATGAAAATGTTTCTTTATTTTTGAGTTTAAAGATAAATATACATTTGGATTTTGAATTATAAATTTTCAATTCCTGCTATTGCTTCGATTGTAAACTTGATTCTCAATTTGGTATGTGAACATGTAGTTTGTGTTTTAAATCTTGATTTGAAATGATGATTTTAATTGGAGACACTGTATTATAGCTCTGAATAAAATTTTTGAAGTGAATTTTACTCTTGAGCTCTTACATCTGTGCCTCCAAGGAATTTGAATTTTATCCTTTTGTATTGTTTTTCATACTTTGAATTCTTGGCCTGGAGTTTTAATTCTAAATAAAACTGCCATCTTTGTATAATGCGAACAATGTCTAAAATGTTGTAGTTCAAGTTCAAAGCAAGGTTTGGAAGGAGGAAGAAAAATTTCACAGAATTTTGAGCAAATTTTCATCACATAATCTGTGTCACAGAAAACAGAATTTTGGAAATATTCACAGATTTCAGAGGTTTTTAAATTTCATGCGTATTAGAATTTTGGAAAAATTTGATAAGTTAAATAAATTAAATTTATTTTTCCGAAGTGAAATGTGAGAAAGACCCAATTTAACATAAATTTTAAATCAAATTTAAGGAAATATCTTACAAGTTTATTTAATTTAACTCGTCCATTTAATCTTATCTTGATTAAAAATATTATTTTTCGACCGTTAGTCCTGTTCTATTTTATCTGGAATTTGAGTTTCTGTAAGTTCTTCATTCAAGGGATTCTACTAGGAAAACATCTGGGGCCATCATCATTTGGAAGCAACTTAAAGAATATTTTTTTCAATCGGACATTTTAACATCGCTAGAACGTACTCAACGCGAGATTTCCCGGTTTTATCCGGACTTGCCCGGATATTTCGCCCAAAATTAAGAAAAAGTTCGTTCAAGCCCGGTTGCTCGTTAAAAAAGCCTGGATAGATTTATTCACTTTATTTCCAAAATTCTACAAACAACTCAAATCGAGTTACTATAAATCGGTTAATTTTTGAGCAAGTTTTATCTAAATAATCATCAACAGTTTTTCGGAAGCCTAAAAACGATTTAAAATCTGATGATGTGTTTTGATGAAAAAATATATTTTCTTTTTGATTTTTATTAAATAATTTCGTGGTCTGGACCAAATTGGTCCGGATATTGCCCGGATTTTGGGTTGAAAATTTTGAAATGAGATGCTCGGATTTTGTCAGGTTTTTAGATAAAATTGTCCGGATTCACCCGGTTTAAATATGTCTGGAAAATATTCTGGCAACCTAAAATATTAAGAACTAAACAAGTTATTTATTTTTGCCGTATATAAATGTTGAAAAAATGCTGCTTATTTGAGAAAAAAAAATATTTGAATGACATTATATTTTCTGTGTTGAAGTCAGTGAAACTTTTTTAAACTGTTACATATTTAATTTTTACAGCCTTATCGGCGAACGTCATTTTCATGAAGAAAGAACATTTCTAGTTTTGCAAATCATTAATTTTTAGTATACCAGCCCCCACGTAATGTTTCAGCTCCAAGTGACAAAGGAAGGAATTTCAAATTTTTTCAGGCCTAATTTTATTTTGTTAATCAAAGTTTTATTTAAAAGTAATTAGCGGATTTTTATTCGAATGCTTTACGTACATATATATCTAACTATTCTAATTTAAGATGTCTTATTTTCAGAATGTTACACAACTTTGACATTATCCGCAATTTTTAGATTTTTTTAATTCAATTTTGAAAAAAGAATCATTCATGATTCACCCAATTTGAATATTTTTCCAAATATTTGCAGTATTCACAGTTTAATAATAAACTATGATGATTATGATACATCTTTAATATTCTCAGGTATTTTTCTTTTTAGATAAGCAGTATACAATGCTGCTATCATTTTCTGTTGGATTGTCCAAAAAGTTATACTCGTCTAATCCTAACGTTGGAAAAATGAACTTTCATTAGGGTAGGGGTTTTAAATTCCCCCGGTTTGAAGAAGCTGTCACTGACCCCATCAACGATTCCCAAGATGGTCTTTTTTGTGGGTTCCTCTGTGATGAATGTGACATTTCGCACCATCAAGTTCAACCGGCATAGCTTCGCTTATCGACCGATAAGTACTCTCTCTTCCTATCTGTCGACAAATTACTAGTTGTCGGCATCTCTTAACCAACTTATCTGCCCGCCCGGTTTATGTTGCGCTGCTAATTGGTGTCAATTACCACCAAGCCTAGCTAGCATGAGTCCACCACGACCGACGACGACGACGACAGTCGATGAGTCATTACCAAATACTTGGGGATACTCAGTTACTGCAACTAAGTATAAGGGGGGTGTTGGGTTGACCCTACAGGGAGGCTGAACCCTGGAGTCACTAGTTAGCGTAGCACTATAGATCATTGGAAGATTACTTTGTTGGCGCTGAATGTTGGAAAGTGCCCTTTTTTCTCCCGTAGATTATGCACTATCGCGCGACACTAATGGAGGAGGAAATCATTACTTTCGAGGTAATGATACCAATGGTACGGTTGATAGTTGTAGATCTCGACAAGTGCTCTAGCAGCCAAAGTAGTCATAATTATCTTCACGGGAGTGTTACACCACAATACGGTTTTATTTTATTGCCATTTGTCGACGCTTAATTTATGAAGTTCGGAGAGGGTGATAATTTTTGTTCAAAGTTGGCCCAATTAATTTTCAAACAAAATTCATGACTTGTACTATTTTTTTAAAATAAAAATCCTTGAATTTACGATGACCCTCATGTTTCATTGTTAATTTTGTTTAGACTACAAAATACTCTCAAGGTTCAATTCCTACCACTTTTAAGGATATTATGCAACGGTGGTCACATGAAACTTTTCTTTAAAAATCATATTATTTTAAATTCTGACAGATAGATCACCAACTGACGACAGTCAGACGACAGACAGACGACAGTCAGACGACAGACAGACGTCAGACAGACGACAGACAGACGACAGACAGACGACAGACAGACGACAGACAGACAACAGACAGACGAAAGTCAGACGACAGACTGATGACAGACAGACGACAGACAGACGACACAGACAGACGACACAGACAGATAGACGACAGACAGACGACAGACAGACGACAGACAGACGACAGACAGACGACAGACAGACGACAGACAGACGACAGACAGACGACAGACAGACGACAGACAGACGACAGACAGGCGACAGACAGACGACAGACAGACCACAGACAGACGACAGACAGAAGACAGACAGACGACAGACAGAAGACAAACAGAGACAGACAAAAGACAGACAGACGACAGACAGACGACAGACAGACGACAGACAGACGACAGACAGACGACAGGCAGACGACAGACAGACGACAGACAGACGACAGACAGACGACAGACAGACGACAGACAGACGACAGACAGACGACAGACAGACGACAGACAGACGACAGACAGACGACAGACAGACGACAGACAGACGACAGACAGACGACAGACAGACGACAGACAGACGACAGACAGACGACAGACAGACGACAGACAGACGACAGACAGACGACAGACAGACGACAGACAGACGACAGACAGACGACAAACAGACGACAGACAGACGACAGACAGACGACAGACAGACGACAGACAGACGACTGACAGACGACAGACAGACGACAGACGACAGACGACAGACAGACGTCAGACAGACGACAGACAGACGACAGACAGGCGACAGACAGGCGACAGACAGGCGACAGACAAACGACAGACAGACGACAGAAAGACGACAGACAGCCGACAGACAGACAGACGACATGCAGACGACAGACAGACGACAGACAGACGCAGACAGACGACAGACAGACGACAGACAGACGACAGACAGACGACAGACAGACGACAGACAGACGTCAGACAGACGACAGACAGACGACAGACAGACGACAGACAGACGACAGACAGACGACAGACAGACGACAGACAGACGACAGACAGACGACAGACAGACGTCAGACAGGCGACAGACAGGCGACAGACAAACGACAGACAGACGACAGAAAGACGGCAGACAGCCGACAGACAGACAGACGACAGACAGACGAAAGACAGACAAAAGACAGACGACAGACAGACGAAAGACAGACGACAGACAGACGACAGACAGACGACAGACAGACGACAGACAGACGGCAGACAGACCACAGACAGACAGACAGACGACAGACGGACGACAGACAAACGACAGACAGACGACAGACAGACAGACGACAGACAGACAGACGACAGACAGACGAAAGACAGACGACAGACAGACGACAGACAGACGAAAGACAGACGACAGACAGACGACAGACAGACGACAGACAGACGGCAGACAGACGACAGACAGACAGACAGATGACAGTCGTATAACATTAGTCAACAGACAATAGTCGACAGTTGATAGACAATAGACAATAGTCGATAGATGACTGTTGACATCCTTCAGACGAAAGTCGATAGATGACAGTCGATAGATGACAGTCGATAGATGACAGTCGATAGATGACAGTCGATAGACGACAGTCTTACAGGACTGTCGACAAAAGTCTAAAGATTGAAATTGAAAGACGACAATCGACGGACGATGGACTACAATCGACAGTCGATAGACGACAATCGATACAGGACTGTCGATAGACGAAAGTCGATAGAAGACAGTCGATAAACGACAGTCGATAAACGACAGTCGATAAATGACAGTGGATAGACAACAGTCGATAGATGACAGTCTCTTCAAATCTATCGAATATCTCGCGATTGTTTTCAAACTTTCTTCGGTCTATGTGTACCAACTATCACTTTCGTCCCCTTTCTCGAAATGACAGTGTCAATTTCATAACCGATTGCGCAACAGCTTCCGGACATTAGCGACCCTAGCGAAACGACTTAGCACATTAAGTTAAAGTGCCCGCGAGTCATGCGCATCCAAATGCACTTTGCTGCTGTTTTTGCTCGAAACCGAACAATAACCATCATTATTACCATAAATTTACTTAATAAAGTCTCCCAAATTCGATGTGCTTTTTCAACCGCGCCGCGCGCCGCATCAAATCGACAACCGCTCCACGACGACCGCGACATCGACGCGAAATTGAGACCTGACTTAAATTGAAATAAAAGTAACGCGAAACAAACGCAAAACCGCGTCCCCGATCCAACTTTTTTCAGAGCACTTTGAAAGACATAATCCGAAGCACCGTAAAAACACTACAGCGGAAAATGGCATACCATGGCATCGATGTATCGTTTTCGCATTTTGAGTCGCACATCGGTCATGCGATATTCATACCACTCTGAATCCGAATCCGAGGAGAGTAACAAAACAACAATAACAAGCCGGAGACAGAAATTACCGCATAAAGTCACTCATCCAAAGGCAATCGTTTGGATATTTTATTTCCCTACCACGCTGCTCCTTCCCACCCCGAAACACGCAAATTCCAGATCATTCGAAAAGCGTAGAAATGGAAAGTGTTAAAATTTCACAACCTCAACCTTCCCTTAAGTCGTAGTTTTTCCTTCTCTAGTAAGGTTTTCTGCCACTTTTTCCACCGCCACCGGTCGCTATTTGTTGATGATGTTAAACTTTTTAATGAAAGAAAAGTTAAAGTGCAGACACGATACTCTCAACCCCGTGCCGTCATCATCATCAACATCTTGGCGGCGCGTGAAAATGACATTATGAAAAACCGAACCGAAGTTGCTGGAAAGCTAAGCTGGCTGGTGGCTAATGGCATGCTCGCGACGATCGACGCCGCCATAAAGTGCGCTACTGACTCATCGAATTGCGAAACCATTCGCTAACCCCGGTTGAGAAGTTGCGTTTTACATTGTCATTTGCACGGATTGCATTAAAAGAGGTTGGAAAAAGTGAGTACCGACTTTATGTATTTCTATTGACATGTTGAAGATTTTAACGAGGTTTAGTTTCGAAGCTGAAGAGGAAAGAGAAAACATTCGGATCTATCTATTGTTTTTATATTGGTTTTGATCACCGCACTTTCTTGTGCTCTTCTTCAATTGATATTTTTCGAAAAAAAGCTGATATTTTTACGTTTCGGCTTACTGAATTTCAACCATCCTCAGAAAAAAATTTGTTTGGACGCGTGTTTTCTTAACGGCCGTCGTTGATGTTATTTGATATCGAGCGAAGGCCGTCAAGGAAACACGCGACAAAAGAAGTTTTTTTCTTCTGAGAATGGCTGAAATTATGTAAGCCGAAACGTAAAAACTGCAGTTTTTTTTTGTCGTAAATAATCTTAAAATATTAATTAAAGAAGATCACGATCTACCATTTCCAGTGTTATTCATTAATGAATATCTTTTTTTTTTCAAATTTAGAAATTTAAACAATGTGGAAATTTGAAATTTTCAAAAAATAAAAATCTTTTGTCAAAAGGCACAAATGCATTTCTGTAAATTTTTCTAATCACTATATCTTTCATCACGAGTTGGACTCGTGACTTGGATGAATCTTTGCTAAAATCACTGTTAAAATTTTTTTCATAAAGATCAGAATCGATCAGAAAAAAAAACAATGTTAACGAATGCTTTTATAAAACTTTGAGCCCTATGGTCTTTCACCACGAGTCTAGTTCCTGTTTGACTTTCTACTTCCTAAGAGGCAACATATGGTCTCAAAATTTCTTTTACAGTTTTTGAGACTCACTTAGTAGTGTTAAACATTTTAAAATATATCAATGCATCAAAAATACATAAAAGCAATTATAGAAGCTAGAAACAGTTAAAAAAATTAATTGTCCCTTACACTTTTTTAACAATTCAATTTTTTTTTTAATTTAAATTAAAATTAATTTAAAATTAATTTAAAGTTGCGTGGTCCTCTCTCTTGTGGTTGTGGTCTCTCTCTTGTGGTTGAGAATGTTAACATTCGATGAGATTTTCAAAACAAGCCAAAATATTTTCTTTTAGATGTTTCAGATTGTTTCTATTTTATTTTTGTTTTACATCTACTAAAGCATCTGCGAAAATATATTTGACTATTTATTACTTTCGTCGTCGATTGTCTTACGCTGATCCTGGTCGGTTCTGAGCACTTTGGAATTACTTGCTGTTATAAGGAAAGTGACGTGAGGTGATCTCAAGAAAAAAAATTGTAGTTCCTACAAATGTTCATAGGTTGCCAAGATTTTTTCAGCATGTACCCGAGCCGGAGAAATCTGGGCAATTTTGTATAAAAACTTGGTAAAATCCGGCCAATAGATTATCAAAATCCGGGCAATGTCCGGGAAAGTTTTGTCAAAACCCAGAAATTAATCAACAAAAATTAAGAAAAAAAAATTAAAGCTTTTTATCAAAATTCATCGACAGATTTTTTTGATTATTTTTATACAACTTGTTCAAAAAACTTCTTTTTGGAAGCGTAAATAAAAACTTTGTAGATCACATTTTGTTTTTTTTTGTTTGTTTTGCCAAATAAAGTGAATAAATTCGGGTGAAATCCGGGAATTTTTTAATGAAATCCGGGTAACCGGGCCGATTCGTTAAATATCCGGGCAAACCCGAATAAAACCGGGCAATATCGACACCTCAAGTTTATAAGCTCGTACCAGATTTTTTTTGTCGAAGAAAGTACCATATTTTTTATTCACTCGTTCTGACAAGGAATAGCATCGTTTAAAAGTTAACTTACATGTGATATTTTACGTACTTTTTCGGATCGAAATTTTCTATTTTTCAAAAAACAACATTCATAAAAACGTTAGTTTTTAATATCTGCAGAAAATTAGGTCTAAGGTTTCGACTATCATTGATTTTTTTTTAATTCGCCTTAAGTAAAATTCAAATCATCTCTACAATTGACCATGGCTCTTGCCACCATCACCAATACCACATAAAATATTCAAATTTCGTTGTGTTAAATCAATTCATATCTGAGCTTGTAGTCTAGCGTCTGTTTTCCGCTTCCCAAATTTAACTCAGAATAACTGTCCCGTCTCAAATTATATCACGGGAAAAAAAGCTGTAGAAAATAAGCCATTTAATATTTTTTCCGTGAAAATTTGCGTATAGAAAGTTTAAATATATATTTTTGGCACTGCATTTTTTCGACACTTGAAGCCTGATGGTGCAAATTTATTTTGAACAAATTTCGGAAAATCCTCAACTTTTTTGGAGACGTTGAGGACCACTTGAAATCGTATGGTAAGTTTTGTTATCAAACCTTATTTGGAACTCTATGAGTCAGTCCATACAGTCAAAATAGAGATTTGGTTAGCGATCATGATTCATGAACAAAAGTGCGGTGTGAGTGGTGACAGTCTCAAGTGAAATGTATATTCTTCTATCAGGGCACTATGAGGTAATTCTTTACAAAATGGAAACCGAAAATGTTTTTCCATTATTATTTAATTTTGAATGATATTTAATTAAAAAAATAAAATTTAAATATGATTTTTATTATTTGTAATATGTACAAATAGCAAACTGTGATTCAATCTTTTTTTCTGGATCAAAATATCAATTTGCCAATAAGCGATCTACAGCTTTGGCTCCAGCAGCAAAACTACTCAGCCGATTAAAAAAAAACAAATAGTAGTTTTGAAATCATCTTAAAAGTTGTATGTTTCTGTAAAATTTGTATAGTTTTCATTGCGTCGAATAAAGGAGGTAAATACTAAATTGCTCGATAAAAATCGTAGTCCTAAACATAGCCTAACTTCCGCTTCACTTCGACCTTTTCGCAATCGTTCCATTTTTCAAATAATGCCTTGGAGATACATATCTAGACATGAGGTGATCATTTTGTATCTGAGGACATGAAACCTCTCAATGCACCGGAATTTAAAACCCATTGAAAAATATTTACTGAGATATTTTGAAGTAAACACTACGAAAATGACTGAAGCCGCAGGTTGACAGAACTTTAATAAAAGTTGGTATGAAAAAAAACCTAGCAATTGCTTTTGCTAAGCTAAATCAAGAAGTTGATTATTCGCTTAAAGCAATTGCTTTGGTTGTTATGAATAAAGTTTGTTTTGACAGCTTTTTTGCTGTCAGAGGCTTTGACTTTTAGAACAAGCTAGTTTGGTATGATTAAAGCCCAAATCGGAAGCATTTTCTCAGCATGCTCCGTAGCAGACTTTTTGAATTAAAAAATGTTTTTTCAACGTCATAAATTTATCAAATTAGCAATATTACACCTCAATACAATTCAAATAGGAATTTTCAACATGGATGATTAGAATCGAAGTGCAAACCCAACTTTTTCCATATTCTTGGCGGTGTATGAAATGATTCGTCTTACATGAAATTCAACAAATCAAATTGTGAATATTCCAGATTGCCCGGATTTATTCGGGGCAAAACTTGAGAAAAGTTACCGGGAATAGAGGAAGAAGTTCCAATCGGCCCGAACTTGGAAGAAAATTGTAATAATTTAAACGATTTTTTCAAGTTTTTACAAAATTTGCATTTTTTTTTCTTATAAATCTTAAATGTAAATTTAAAGCATCTAACTTGAATTGGTAAAACATTTAGATCCATGCCCCTTCAAGTATACTATCACATGAAATACCCCTTGATGTATACGATCACCTACAATGTTTACGTGTTCAATAACTGGAAAACAGCCTGTTCTATGTTAGAATCTGTTTGTTCAATAATTGTTACAAAAACAGTTTTGAATTTAAGATATCCAGTAATGGTTTCAAAACATATTTCTGATTTCCCATTTTCATATGACTTTTTTATCATACTAACAGATTGAATAAAATATCTTAACTATCTAAATTTAATCACTTTTCAATTTTCTGATCGCCTTCTTTTAATTTCCTTAAGAAAACTACAGATTCTGCTGGTCGAATAGCTCTATTTTTTCAAAGCAAAAGCTACGGTCTAAAGTTGTAGTAGAACACATCCGCTAAGCAAATGTTAGTTCATACCAAACTAAGCAAATGCTTTGGGCTTTTACTTTGCTTGATTTCAAGCTAAGTAAAAGCTACCGAAGCAATCGCTTAACAAGGTTGCCGAAAAAACCTCAATGTTTTTGCGAAAACAATTCTAACTTTCCGTAATTTTGCACGAAAATTCTGTGATGCTTTTTCCATTAAATTCATTGAAAATTCATTACAAATTGAGTCTTTATTACATTTAAGTTGAAATAAATAATTTGTTTTATCAACCTTATCATATTTTCCAATTCAAAGTTAGAATCCTAAAATTCATTTTGACATAAAAAAATATAATTTTGGAAATTCTTTCAAAAATTTAAAAAAATCTGTGAAATCTATGAATCTTTCCAAAAATCTATGGTGAAAATTTGCTTAAAATTCAGTGAAATAGATTTTTATGTGATTTCGGCAACTTATTGCTAAACCTTATTCTTACCACTTAATGTGATATAGTGCGTTTTATGCTTAAATGACCTTCAAAGCTGCTAAAAAGTGTCCCGTGTCTTTTGATCGATTTTCACGAATGAAATTAAAGCTCACGAATAATTGTAACAAACCACGAAATTTCAGTTAAATCAGCTTGTGTATACCAAAATTATTAAACATTCTGTTAAAAACGGGCTTTTCGGCTGTGTTAAATAACAGGGTGGCCACAGAACCGGGAAAACCGGGAAAAAACCGGGAATTGAAACTCGGACCGGGAAAACCGGGAATTTAGACCCAAAACCGGGAAAATTGATAAAAGTTATCCGAAGTTCAGTTTTGGTTCCAAGATCAGGGATTCAATCCAAAATTCATAATAATAATTTGAATTTCCATGACAGAATTGAACAGTTCAAATACTGTGTAAAAGGAATATCATTAGTTTTTAAATTTATTAACTATTCTGATCTCTCTTTAGTTACCCCTCTAAATTGAAAAAAAAATCGCAAATTTTACCGAAATCCAAAAACTGCCTCGAAGAAAGAGATGAGAAATCCAAAAAGTCTCTTTTTTTTCAAATATCGCACATCATAATTCTTAAAAAAAAAAAACTGTAAATCATGTAAAAACAAACGAATCAAAGTTAAATTTTTGTTTTAAATTTGCAAATTTTAAAAAGATGCTAATATTCTAATTTTCGAGTGATATCGCATGTTTAATTCGAGAGTTAATAAAAATACCATCACAGGGTCCAAACCATTTTTTAAGTTGTTCTTTGAAAATTAACATTTTTCGATAACTGGTCATAATTAATCCAGAAAATTTCGAATTACACTTTTTAAAGCTTGAATATGTCGAGATTCCTTTGAAAATTTGTGAAAATCGTGACAAAACTTGAAATAAAATACTCATATGAAATTTAAGTAACACTGTTCAGCATTTTCAGGAGCTTTTTTTATGAGGGTGTGGTTATTTCGGTAGAAAATACTGAGCAAATTCTTTGAAAATGTTAAAATGATTCAACATTGCATGGTTCTTCGCTTAAAATTTACATATTTGTGTTTCGAGTAAAGTATTAAAAAAAAAGTAACAAAATATTGCGATAAAATTGAATATTTTTACTTTTTTCTTTTCGATGGTACAAGGCAACAAAATTTACGTTTTTCTGTTTGAAGAGGGGTTTAAGAGTTGTTCAATCAGCTTGTGTATACCAATATAATAAAACATTCTGTAAAAAGCGATCTTTTCGGCTGTGTTAAATGAAGAAAATATGGAAAAAATGAAAAAACTGAGATGATTTTCAATAAGTTACACTTCTATCGTGTTTTATTGATTTTAATTAAACTTCCACATCACATTGAATGCAGTTTCCAGAAGATAAGATCATTTTTCTTTGAGTAACTTGAACTAAATAACTCCACATTCCTGGGAAAATTTCACGAAAGAATAATATTATTCTCCGTCTGCCAATCTGTGGCTAAGATTTTTTTTTCTTATTTTTGGGTTCAAATCTTCCCACTGAACAATAGACTGAGTTTAAGGTCATTTCTGAATTTCTCAAACTGTGGGGTTTCAAAAGCATCGTTTTGGTTCAAAGCACATTCATGATTTTTGCAGAATTTTAAGTAACATTTACATGAGTTAATTTGAATTTTTAGGTTTGTATGGTGAAATTGAAATATTTTGGTCTGAAAAATCAACAAAACTTTTGTTTATTTTGTGGAACCGAGCTTGCTAACGGGTTTAGCCATTTTTTTAAATTCTTCAAAGGAAATTTCCCACTGATCAACTTTGTCTAATACCGTAACTTCGTATCTTAGAAGGAAAAAAAGTAATTAGCTGGGGATTTTTTTTTCATTATATGATGCAGGGTGGCCACCCATTCGGGAAAAACGGGAAAAGCGGGAAAAAGACGGGATTTGAAATCCAAAGGGAAAAAAGCGGGAAAAAGCCGGGAATTTTTTCGAACAGTCGGGAATTTTTGGCTCAATAAAAGTCTGTTCCATGAAGTTTAATCAAAATAGAGCGAAACAAGTGAAAATGGATTAACAGTTGATCACCGGTCTCTTCCCAATTGACTTCGACCACTTCGACCGATTTCTACTAGGTCGAAACGAATTCTCCTGCCGAGCTTGATCGGTTTCGATTAGTTTGAACTTGCTTTATTGAACAACAAAAGGATGTTCCCTAACAGCCAGATTGCTAATCGAATAGAAATGGGAAGAACAAAAATAAGCTTTTTGGTTCCACACGGTATGACTCTCTATTTTTTGAATGAAATTTTCAATTTACAACAGAATTGCAGCGAGTTCGTATTAGAATTTGACGAAACGTTAAATAAGATTCTGCAGAAGCAACAAATGGATATAAGTGCGCTTCTGGAATCAAAACGTAAACCTAGTTTAAGCAAAGTATATTGGTTCTACATTCTTATCGTCGACGCGCTCGAATGACCTTCTGAATGGCGTGAAACTATGTTTTTCGAAAAATCCTGATCTACTGAAACGAGTAATTCAGTATTCCATGGATGGCCCAGCAGTAAATTGGAAAATGCTTAAGGAACTAACTAGCGAATTGCATTAGGAACTGTTTACTTCACACTGTACATAAAGCGTTCAAGGAGGGACTGAGGAAAAGTGAATGGATTTTGGATGCATTTTTGAGGACATTGTTTAGCCTGTTCAAAAACATTCCACTTAGAAGGGCAAATTATACTGCAGTAACGGATTCAACTATATTTCCGTTAAAATTTTGTGACGTTCGCTGGGTGGAAAATGAACGCGTTGCAGAACGTGCTGCCAAAATGCTACCGTACCTCAAACGGTTTGTCGACGAGTCGACTTTTTACTCTGATGATATTTTTTGATCAATATTTTGCGTTAGATAGATCAACTATCACACTATTAGATCACAAAATTTGAGCTTTCTGGAGTTTGTGTGGCCTGAGAAACAGTAATTCTACGAAAATCGGACTTTTTAGACTATTTTCATTCAAACTGCAATATCTCTGAAACCACGCTACATTTTTTATTGAAATTTTTCACAATGGTTGTTGAAATACGAAGCTAGCATGTCTGAAGTTTTCGAAAAGTTCTATCGATGAGATCAAAAGTTACGCGAGGTGCAATATTTCAGGAATGATTTTACGTTTATAATTTTCATATTTTTGTGAAATCTCACAGCGTGAATTGTTGCACCTCACTTGAATGTAGATTAAATTTGCTTTCCAATGAATATACTTTTGATTGGTTTTTACTAGCAATCGAACGAAAAGTAGTTTTTTCAGACACTTTTTTTGAACTTTTTGTGACCATTTCATTAAAAAAAAATTTAAAAAAATATTTCTTGGCTTCATGATATAGACATTAACTTCAGCTTTCATATGCATAAAGCAAATATTTTTTTGGACGTGTAATATATAAACTAGAGCACTTTTCCTGAGGCATGTTTTTTCGGATTTTTTTTTTCTTTCATGTTGAATAACGAGAAAACTAGAAGCTTTAGCTATATATTATGTTCTAAACATATTTTACTGACATTACAAGGTTTCTATTGATTTATTTGATGTTCATAATAATTCAAACGACATAAGACAATAGATTTTACTTTTGGAGTGTCAAAATGACACTCCAAGTCGGAAAAAGGAGTTTTTTGTCCAGGCTTCGTCAATAAAAAAAAAAAAGATGCAATATTAAAGAACTGTTGAATTCATTTTGGGTCCCCGAACAAATTTTTGTTTTTTGAAGCTTCTGAAAAAAGTTACAAGCATTCAAACTTGCAATAGTGTCAAAAAGACACTCTGATGCGAATGAGGGTTAAATGGTTATGGTTGGATATGGTTTCAAAAATGAATATTCGGAATTTTGTTTGGTTTTCTTTTGTATAAAACCGGGAATTCTGTGAGACCATGCGGGAAAAAAACAGGAAAAATGCGGGAAATCAAAAATTAATTTTGAGTGGCCACCCTGATGATGGGTTTGCGCCAGGGGTCTTCAAATCTGCTCCAGAATTTGAAATTTGATCCATTTTTACGACTTAAAAACATATGTATTTTTTTCAGATTTCAAAAATTTTTATTTTTTGAGTTAGGTTCGGTTAAATTTCTTTGTAAATAAAATAAAACCATATTCCGAAGCTACATAACTCTGTCATTATTAAACGGAAATCATAAAATAGCACATCAACATTAAAATTATGTAAGCTTTTCAAATAAAATAGTTTAAAAAATTTAAGTTAAGGCCTTAACATGAAAAAGTGTAAATAAACTTTAAATGATGTCTAAAAGTACCATCTGCATCACAAAATACTCTGCAAAAAACCATTATATAGCCAAATTTATGATGAAACTTACATCTGAAGACATCAAAGTATCTGAACCAAATTTTCAATTTTGAAGAAGATCTGAAGACCTCCGGCGAAAATTGTCAAATAATCAAAAAAATTTCAGCTGTTGAATAGGGGTATGTCTTTGGCACAATCAATTTAACTGGCAACACTGCTGATGCTTAAGGGGAGGTATTACATTACTTATTTTCAAGCAATACTTCGCTAGACACCAGCAGTGATGTCAGTTGAATTGATTGTTTTTCAATGCCAAAAAACATACCCCTATTTAACAGCTTATTACTTTTATGTCTGATAAGATACGAAGTTACGGTCTTGGACAACGTTGTTCAGCGGAAAATTTCCGTTGCATAAAACCAATAAGCAAAATCGGTTCCACAGAGGAAACAAAAGTGATGTGGATTTTTCAAAACAAAATATTCAATTTTCCCATAAAAACATAAAATGTCTGTTCTCTTTTTACTCAAGTAAACGTTACTTAAAAATTCTGCAAAATCTATGAATTTTCAATCAAAACGAAGCTTTTAAGACCCCAGGGCTTAAGAAATTCAAAAATGATTCCAAATCGATTCAGTCTACTGTGCAATGTATACCGTATTTGTGCATTTTCAATGCCAAATCCTCATCATTCCAAAGTGCCACTTTTGGCATTCAATTTCTTCGGTGGGTATAGATTGAGCAAAAGTCCCAACACAATCTGTAAATCTTTAGAGTTACCTTGCGCAACGATGAATTGAAAATTCTAATTTACTCTTATCGCAACCTTGCAAGTGTTACTGACACATCACAACAACTCTACTTTTAATAATTCAAATAAAAAATCTCACAAAATCATTTAAATATTATCTGTCGCTATCTTTAAGTATACGGAACAAATTTATTGTGTCTTTGAGAGTTGAACGACTGCCATAAGCGAACAGTTTGTTGATAAAATTAATGGGCGTAGTATGATGAGTAAAGTTTGTTTTGGCTCGTGGATGTTCTTTATCTTCTGAATCAAATCATTTAGACATGTTTTTAAAATTTGTTTAAAAAGAATGTTGATAAGTCAAAATTAAAAAAAAAAAACATCAGGCTTTCTGGATTGAACTCCCAAAAACGATTTTGATCATCCAATGTCTCAACCATTTTCGTTTCGAAAAAAAGCCTAATTTTGATGAGAGCAGCTCTTGGTTACGTCAACCACTTTTCGTTTTCAGCAAAGGTAGTCAAACTTAACGGCTGAAGCCTGACAATGGCTGCACCGATAAGAAAAACTGTGCTGATGACAAATTGCTGTTGTTGTTGATTTGTTTTGCTCAAGTCGCGCTTAACTTGCTGTGCAGTTATTTGTCAACAAGATGCTAATCTGAAAGAGCGAGCAGTGTATACGAAACGTAACGGTGATGATGGCATCCAAATGGTTAATGGCAACAGTAAAAGTTAAGAATTATTCTTGCTCCTAATGAAACCCATAAATTCATTTGAGTCAGGGACCGGTTGAGAGAGATCTTGTTCTTCTAGTTGTTACACCGATTCACTTCATATCGTCATCATCACCATAATGGATGGTTACTTTAAGGTTGTTTCGAAGATTGTAAAAATGTAATTTGTAAAGAGAGGGGACGGAAAAACAGGTCCGGGTTGATTTTTATTGCTTTATTACCCACATCTGACGAAAAGCGGGGCAAAACTGGAAACAAAAATCGGCGGGGGACCGATGCGTCTTAACACATCCACCCACACCGCGACACACATGCTGCACCCATGGCTCATTTCTTCGGGGCTAATAGCTTTTGATCCACTCCGCATTCGATTTATTTTCCTCCCACATCCCCTCAACTAAAAGTAAGCAACAAAAAAGCGATTTGCGAGGGACCTCATAAAGTGTAGTAATTTGTACCATTGATAGAGATAGAGTGAGATTGCGCAGCAAAAAACTAAACATTACCTCTTCTCGGCTTATTTGATGTAGCCTAGGTAGGAGCACGATGGCGTACAAATGCGAAATTTGAAGAAAATTTCAAACCAAGACGACGATTGAAATTAAGCTAAACCTCGTGTGGGATTTCACGTATTTTTTCCTCCACTTTGCAACAGCAATTGCCTGGATTGTTGTTTTCGTTACAATTCGAATAAATTGTACCCCTCGATTTGCTTCAATTTCAACCGGGATGCTGTCATAAATCAGAGACAAATAAATCAAAACGCCACTCAATTTTTCTATTTGCTCCCCGATAAACCAAACATAACCTCGTTTTTGAGCGCCATAAATTGTTTGATTCAGAGTTTAAGTTAGCAATAAATTAAAGGGAAGAAAGAGTTGTTTGTAAGAAAAAAACTTATGAGAGGGGAGTCACTTAACCGCAAATCAGTGTAAATAAGTATTCACGGCGCCGAACGAGCCAATCATGGTGTCACGACGACCGACGCCGTCCTGTGATCGTATTTCTTTCGATTTATCTTAAGTGGTTTGCGAATCGCTTTTGAATCAGATTTGTTAATGTGGATTGGATTGTTTCTCACAATATTTCTCCGTTGACTTTTATTGATATTTTCTAAATAACAAAACTATTTTCAACTCATTTCCAGAATCAATGTAGTTTATTTGAAAAAGTATTTAATTTTATTTAACTTTGGGTTTTTACCTCAAACAGAAGGAGTATGTTAAACTAATTTGATTTTTTCCTTTTTCTTTTCAGGTATGTTCTGTGCGCCCCGATGACGACCAACCAGAGGTATACGCCGGAAATCATAAGTTAAACGAAAAACAATTTCACATTTTACACTTAACCTCATATGGCGACAGCATATTTAGTGTGCGCTTTAACCTCAAAACAATTCACGTTTTGAACATACGTTTCTACTTTTAGTTATAGCCTTGAGACCTCCTGAGCTTATGTTCTTACGTCTACACGAACTTCTCGAAATTGTATCAGCCAATGCAAGATGTGTGTAGTCACCCTCTGCTATACCCTCTGCTACGTCTTCACGAACTTCTCGAAATAAATATTTATTATTTAAATTTTTATTATTAATTAACTGCTTCAGGATCTGTTCTTAAGTTACAGCCATTGACTAGAAGCCTTCTAATTTATGATGAATCTAAACGAGAATGTGTTACTAGTAAACATCCGATAAAGGTTTTATGAGAACACCCGGAGTTCTTACCCCGAAGATTCAAATCTCTTGATTTTTCTGGGATGTTGGTACTTCTTTGGAAAGATCACCTGTTTTCTCATCATGTTTCAACGTCACGTATAACAGGAAATTGCTGAAAAGCCAGTAATTCGGTATCGATTTTTTAAAAGGACGTCTGCGACAAATTTTAACAAATTGACACATTTACCAAATGGATGATTTTTGCTCGACCAATTGAGAAAACGAAAAAATATCTTTACTGGGAGCTTATGGAGTTGTCCAACTTGAGATGCAATTTTCTCGTAACAACGATACATATTGGCTGATTCGCCCTTTAGTAAAATAAATAGCGCTTTGGTCCTTCGAGCCGGATTGTATACTAATCAAGTTTCGTAAAGCAAACAAAAAATTGTCTCCCCATGGATCAGGAGACATCTATGGAAAATGTCTTAAGGTCTCATCGGGTGTTTCATAAGGGTTCATACTAGATATCTTCCCGTAGAACATCACATATAACGACTTGTTGAGGATGAGCCCCCTAATAAGACAGTTAAACTGGTGGGGTTCCTCTCTGTCTATCCTTCTACGAATTATCTCTTCTATGGATCAACTTGTAGCGCGGCATCTGAGTAGGGTGAATCTCATATTACAAAAAAAAAAGATTTTCTACGTTGTAGATTTTACGGGTGCTACCGAGCAATACATTGCAGAAGGCAAGGCCGTGCGAACGGGGGGGGAGGGGGGGAGGTGGTTTAGGAGTTAAAACCCCCCATGAAGATTTTTTCCAAGTAAAATTTTCGCGGAGTTTCGGAATATTACTTGACCTTCAAAGGTGTTTAAAAATAAGAGTTAACAAGCAAGTTAGAAATTTGGCTGACATTTCATTTTACGACAATATATTACGTTTACGAATTGAAACTAATTAAATTAATCAAATATCGACAAGTTAGAAACCATGTAACAGGCGTTTACCTCTCAAGATGCTCTACAGAATTAGCAAATCAAATCTAAAAATTAATATTCTATACCCCATTACTCAAAATTTTGATTAAAAAAAAAACCATATATGCAATTACAAATGTTCTGCTGATATGAAATATTCCAAGAAACCAATTTCAGACTTAATTCTATTTTGTGATTCTTGTTTTTCTAAATGCTCAACATCATATTTGAAAAGGTTTTGATAAATTACACAAGGCCACAAAATTTACATTTTCCGAGGTGCAATGAATTTAAACGTAATTTTAACTTATTTATGTACTCTGAATCTAAATATGCAATTTTTGTATAAGCTTTAGTTATTGAAATATCTTTTTTAAATAGGTTAAAATTATTTAAGGAAGTTCTGCGGTTTTTTAACAAAATTTGAAAAAAAACATAACATTTTAACATAAAAGTTTTGAATCAATTATCAAACTTTCCTTAACACTTCAAATAATTTTGAGTTCTGCGAATAAAGTTGTAGTAGTTTTCTATTTGTTTACTTTTCCTCATTTAACGAATTTTGAAAAAAATTTTAAAACAAATTGAACTTAAAATACTTTTTTAAGCTTGAATCTAATCGTTTTGCAGGTTGCAAATATTTGATCAAATATCAGATTTCTTCTTACATGTAGGTTCAAAAGTCCAGTTATCACTTTTCACTTAAAACTGACACATTTTAAAACTCCATATAATCAAAACTAAATGTGATAGTACAAATTTGAAAAAAAAACTTGAGTTCAGGTCGCTTAAATCTACCAAATCAACCATTAAAACATAAGCACTAAAATGCTGTTCCTTTGAGTTTTCAATTCAATTCTGTAAATAAGTTTTTATAATGGTAAGATGTGTTTATTGAAAAAAAAAAATCTTCTTAAAAGTTAAAAACTTACCTTTTTCAACTTAATATTTTGTTAAATTTTCAAATGAATATATCGAATATTGTAATTCCTTTTTTTTAATATTTTTAATAAGCTTACCGAATTTTAAAGTCAAGCTATTTAAATTTTAAGAAGTTTTTTTGATAAGTTTGTCTATGTTTAAATCCTGAGTTTTTGTGTTCTATAAACATAAATCAATTTTATTTCTAATAAAAAAATCACTTTCAAATCGCGATTTTTTTTAATGCTAAACAATACAGCGGAATTGTTCAATCTACCCTTCAGTTGAAAATGAAGAAAAGAAATATAAATTAAGATGAATAACAAATAACAATCAATATCAATTTACGCACAATTTATCATGATTATTTTTTACCTGATCTGACGTTTATTTAAGAATTCAGACAGTTTTGAAATCCCTGGTTTGTGAATATTTATTTAAAATTTGATAACTAGTCTGCTTAGAAATTTTTTGAAGCTAATTCCTAGTTCAGGATAATGAAAATGATTTTGGAAAATTTATCATTGACTTACCAAAAATATTATTGGTTTGAAACTTTCATTTACACTTATTTTTTTGAAATTTTGATATAGTTTATTAGTAAAATTCATTTTTTTTTGTTTGTGTGATAATCATGAGTAAGAAAATTATGTTAGAAATTCATTTCCTTGTTGTATTTTTGGTATTCTTATTATTTTTGACTAAATTTAAATTTCGAAACCTCCCCCCCATGGACGGGTCCTTCGCACGGGCCTGGCAGAAGGGTATCCTTGTAATGTCGTCTTCTACAAGTAAAGCTGCCAAGATAAAACTTTAATTTTTTCGTATGAAACAAAGTATTTCGTGGAACAGTAATATCGACGGAGTAGAGAGTTATGGAGGTATTAGAATAGTGATGTTCCATACGATTTTTTATGGGATTTTAAACCATTTGAAGTACAGCTTCCAGGTCAAAAGCCTACGGTGGGTTTGGACCATGGGAGAATACGTTGGTATATCCTGAGTTGATTCACTGTACGTTGTACCTAGCTTAGCAAACTATGCCTATATAAATAGATTTAACATAACCAAAAGATTCAACTGCACTAGGCAACGAATGGCTTCACAACGAAAAGTTAGAATTCAGAAATAAAGTTCAATTTTAATAAAATCCAGAAGATTCCACATGAGAGCTTTTTGTTAAATTTCAACAGAAAAATGTATGTTTATGTAAGTTAAACCAAATTCAAACAGCTCTGTATTGACAAGACAACGTGTAGTGTATTTGAGTAGATATATCAACAATGACAAACTAAAAAGAAATTTACAGTTGAGTAAAACTGATCTAGATTTTAATAAGAATCAAGAGCTTGTAAGCAATATTTTAAACAGTTTTGAAATATTTTTTAATTCAATGACACAGAATGTGTAAGAATCGTTGCCAAATCTCAAAATTCTGTCCGTCGTACGTACAGAATTTGGATCCCAAACATAGATGATAAAAAATCATTAGGTATTAAAATGAATCTTAAGGTAACACAGGCATATGCAGATAATTTTCTTTTCTTTATTAGATTTTCCTAATTCTGTTTTTTTTTTGTTTTCGTTGAATATGAAGAAAATTGTTATTTGGCCCGCTGGCAAATCTCAATTCTCAAATTTGGCCCGCCTGTTGAATATCTTGGCCACCCATGATGTAGATAAAGGTCGAATTTGAGCAATATACACTGCCGGCCAAAAGTTGGGGATCACCCCTTCAAAACACGAAAAAAAACATGATCGACGATATCTCAGTCATCTTATGACATATCGTAATTCTTTGGATATCATTCAAAAGATCGTGAGCTCAACCTTATTTGTATGTTATAAAAAACCTTCATTTTTATTTCACGCGTATCTCTGTTATCAAACAACGTATTGTTTATCTGGTAAACTGATTTGGAAGCTAATGAGTTTAACTTACTTTATGGATATTAAGTTGAAATATTTTTGAAGATTTACTTCATTAAGTTCTTAGCTAAAGTTAGATCATTTTCTGATGATTTTCACCAAATAGTCCAACCGTTAAAAAAAATGCAAATTTGTTTTGACCATTGTTGTCTTACAAGTTATTGCAGATCATATAAGCTTATTGGCAAGCTTATCAATTGCACTTAATTCGGAAGGCTTAGCTAAAAAATATATGACAGATGGTTATCACCAGAACGTATACTAAAATAAGAACATTCGTTTTTAAATGAGTACTTATGATAACATAAATCATATGATTTTAACATTTTTACCTTCAATAATTATTTCATGAGTAAGTGTAGGGCCTTTCAAATAAGCCCAAATGATCTGCAATAAATTTATTTTTTTTTAAATTTATTTGGTCCTTAGGATTTTAAGACAACTAAGTTATGGTTAAAACAAATTTGTTTGTTTTTTGTAACAGTCGGACCATTTTGTTGAAAATCATCAGAAAATGGTCAAACTTGAGCTAAAGATTTAATAAACTTAGTTTTCAAAAATATGTCAACTAAATATTCATAAAGCAAGTTCAACTCATTAGCTTCCAAATCAGCTTACCAGATAAACAATACGTTGTTTAATAACAGAGATAAGCGTGAAATAAAAATGCATGTTTTAGAAGACTGATCCCAAACTTTTGGACGATAGCTTAAGTTTTTTTTTTTAATATTTTAAGTGCATTTCGATTGTGCAATAAGTATGTAAAAAAGGGTTCGAAAGACATTCGGATTTTAAAATTTGGTCCACCCCACCTTGAAATGATCGGGATTGAGTTTTAAGTTCAGTTTTTGGTAAATGTACCAACTTTAAGCTAAATTTAAAGTTATATAAACTCAACATTAACATTTTGCCAAAAAATGCAAAAAAGGTTTTGCTCATGATTTCTTGAATTAGATCAAAAGAATTGCAATATGTCATAAGATGGCTGAGATATGATCGATCAAAATTTCCATGTTTTTGAAGGGGTGATCCCAAACTTTTAGCCGGCAGTGTATAAAAAAAAAATACATTAAACGAATGATGATGCATATACCTTGAGTATTTCAGAATTTCTCTCTTAAAGCTGAGAAGTTTGTTTTTGACTGTTAATTGGGACGCATTTTCCCGACGAAATTGCCTAAAATTATAAACAGTATTTAAAAGTGGCCTATTTGCTTATCTACTAATTTTGTTTTAAACTGAAAAATAAAATAAGAAATGTATTGACTCTCGAAAAAAAAACCGTACGTACGATTTTTTATCAAACAGGAGGGCACACTCTATCCATATCAAGTGTTTAATGTTTCTGAGTGATATGAGTTTTGTGGGACGCTCTATTGTTGTCAGATTTTAAATTTTGAGTCAGGGCAGACGAAAAGGGTTTTTTCAGAAAGTTTTTCAGGACAGGTAATTGATTTTAGGTGTAAAATTTTCAGAAGGGGTCCATAAAGAGGTCGTCTATAATAATTTTCCAATGTTTTTGTCATAATAACGTTATTACGCATCACATCGAGACTAAATTAAAACGGATCGTGACAAAAATCCAGACCCGGGAGTTTTGTATGACAAAGGATTTTTCCTGATATCAATTATCTTTTATATGTTTTTGATATAATTTCGTTATTATGCATCCGAACAAGACAAAAATTCGTACACGAGTTTTCTTTTCGACGGTCAATCAATTGCTTGTTTTGAATAAAAGTTTGGTAGTCATGCAAATAGCAATTTTGTCGAAAACATGCGTCTCATTTACTATTGAAACACAAAAGTTAAAGTTAAAAGCGAAACGCAATTTGAACGGGATGAGCTAGTAGATTATAAAATACCATTTAAACAGTTATGGTATAAATTTAAAAAGCTGTCATACCTGAAACTTTCAAATAAACATATTCGGCTTATTCGGTCGAATACTTAGATCTACTACTCGGTAATTCGGATATTCGGCCTAACAGAAATTTGGGTGATATTTGACCGACCGAATTTTTGTAACATCTTAAAAAAGGAATACAAAAATGAATGCTCCAAATTCCAGGTTGGACACAACCTGCTGTAAAATAGTCTTTTTAGCTCGATTTACGTAAAAATTTTTGAACAAAGTTATTTATTTTCTCGGAAACGACTTGTCTCCGGTAGAAGTCTCTTTTTAAACTATTAATAATATAATGAGTGAAAAAAAAACAGTTAAAGAAATGAAATTCGAGACAGATCTAATCTAGTGTTTTGGGTTGGTTCACTTTACAGGTTTTGCAAGAACTACTAGTACACATAAACTCCAGTTGAGTTTAAAATATTACTATTGAAAATAGGAAGTGCATGAAGGTGGAGACTATTCTTTTTGATGACACTCAATCTTTACCTCCTATGGCGACCGTTAAAAATTAATGAACATTTGATTTCCGAGTTCAAACTGTAAAGAAGGGATATTCAAAAGCTATTATTTTTATTCTCAATTTTTTTTAATTCCGTTCCATATAGTTTCAGTTTTTCCCCTAAATAATTGATCGGATTTAAACTTCAAATTCCGATGTTCTGTTCATTGTTAGGCCGAATAAAAGCCGTTAGTTTTTTTTGGTGGAACTGTTCACCCATTCATGCATTCCATTTGCAGTGCAAGGCTAACGGACTTCCTCGAATGTGTGTTACCACCGTCAGCATTAGCATTAGCAGCGGCGGATCCATACAATTTGCGTAGATCAAAATTGGCCAACAAAAAAAACGGAATAGAGAGAACCCAAACATATTGTAGCAAACACTACAAAACAGGAACAGTGGGGCCCAGCGCAGACACAATTTGGCCAAGCAGAACGGCAAAAGCGTACATATGTAAGGCCGAAATGAGGCCACCATCATCATCATCATCATCATGGCCAGTCAGGTTCGGAACGCATACCGGCGTACAAGTCTCTCCCCGAAAACCGATTCCAAGCCAATCCCGGAATGTCCGTTGCATCAACCAGAGCGAGCGCACCCAAGGAGTAACGGAAGAAGAATTCGCCGGTGCTAATTAAAAGGTACCAGCAACAGCGAGAAGCCATTTTTCGAGAAGCACGAGGCGCGCGAGCTTTTGGCACGTTTAGTAGACGAAGGTATCTGTATATTTCATTCAGCAATAAATAGAATGGCCACCGGCCCAAGCTTCGAATTGTTGTTTGTGCTGTGTGGTGGGCATAATTTAACCATTTTCTCTCCCTCTCCTCGGACTAAATGACCACTTTGAGGCGCAACAACCCGCGGCGGGTGGTTGCATCGGACCGTAACTTTGACCGGGGCCACCGCTTCAGACAAATTTCCACAAATTGCCTACAATCCGATTCGCGGCCCGCGGCTCGATTTGTCCGTTACAAAAAACGACGCGGTATTCGACCAGTAATTCCAGCGGCGGCGGTTGATAAGCGGGAAAAATGGCTACCAGGTCTGGAATGACCTGCATCCAAAATGGGGGAAAAAGGTATGTGGCTTGCCGGACACCTGTATGGCTAGCTAGCTAGCTCAGCTAGCCTGAGACAACCAACTTGGGAGATTCGAACAGGTGTGATGGCTGCCAGTAGTTCTGGTCCCGCGACTTCTTATCGTGAAGCCCAAGTATTCCACTTCGGTGGATGGTGAAATGAAATAAATGGAAAAGTGATTTATTGCCACAGATGGGCATGGTTGCAGAACTAGAAGCAACTATCACAACATAGCCGGCATCCAATGAACGGCATTGTACGGAGTTTACAGTTCTGGAAGGAGGCATATGAAAAATGTGATTCGTTGAGAAATGTTGTTTGTTGTCCATCGTTAGGCATTTTTCTATCGCCTTTGAAAGTTAATAGTTACCGTAACCAAATAGTGATTTACAGTCAATACATAACCATTTCGAATTCTAGATTTATACAACAGAATTTAGGACATCAATTTAAATAAAAAGCTTATGTTGTCGAACATTACTCATTCCTTTATCTTCAAATCATTTAACTAATAGTTATTTGTTGAAAACTACATTGGCCAGAAAATAACAAATTCTTTTCACAAGTACGGTACATACAAACATACTCATATGGTGCTAATTTGATAATTTGATTTTCTAAACGTCGTTTTTTGTCTGTTTTGTTGCAAAATTAAACGTCCTACTGCGAAATATTTCTTAATTTCAAACTTATATCTTCCCAAACCTTAATCCATTCGAGATGGAGACCATTTTGCGACATTCGAACTCATGGTACTTTACTCTGAGATAACTTTTATGTTGTTTGATTTTCATCAAATTTTTTTCTCAACACATTTCGCCTAAACATTGCGGATTCTGTTGGTTTAGGATTATTATTTTTTCGAGCGATAGTAAACTCACAATTAACGATTGTTACGACAAAGGCACAAAAATTCAATTGCACACATGGTGTGCAATCGGTCTCGAGCGGGTTAATGAAAGCAATTACAAGGACGTCCTGATTGTGCAAATGAACCTCGTGAAAATTTCACAAGTTTTCACTGTTGAAGATTACCAACAAGAAATAAATCTTATTGAGTGAGTACTGATAACTTTTCTGGTTCTGAATGCTTCACAAAGTTAAACGTACCGATTGATGATTCTACGAAATTGTGAAATTGTAACACCTACTTGTTAATTTAAAAAGCATGACTTTGGAAACTATAATTTCCATTGAAATTAACCCTTCGTTTCATAAAGTAACAAATTTGCAACAAATAATGTATGGAAAAAGTGGAAAATCGTATTTTATTTCAATTTTTTTTCTTGACGTACTCATCATTTCCAACTGTTAAAAATGATTTTTAGGAAAAAACAAAAAATCATGACATGAAGGGTTAAATCAGATGCATAAATCAGTACCGGAGGGCGTCAAATGACTTTTTCAACTTCAAATGACTATAACTCATATTATCATTCTAAATCCGAAAATATTACTAAATGACTATTTTTATTTCCAAAATGCACATATTTCTCATAATAATAATTTTTTAATGTTTCCAACATTTCGTTGTAACAAGTTTGTAGATTCCGAAAAACGTTTGTGGTATACCAATTTATACCCCCCGGCTGTACATGACAAATGACTCTTAACACTTTTTCCGCTAAAAATCTCAACCTATTTCTACAATTTAAAGGTTTGGAAAGCTTGTGACGTGACTCAAAAATGATTCTCAGACAATATTCAGCTAGAATCATTTTTCATTTTTTGTAAAACATTGCACCGCCGATGTAGTTACTTCACTAGAACCAGTATGAAATTGTGCAAAGCAGAATTTAGCTTTTAGAATAGTCTCAGAAAATGCAGATTGATAAAAAAAATAATCTAAAAACAGTTACCTTTGAATAGTCGTCAAAAATTCCGTGTTTCGTGTTTTATTTATTAATCCCAAGATGCCAAAATGTCACAAATTACGTCAACTTTCCATAACACTTTAAATGATAACTTTGTTACATCATGATAAAATAAAAATTGAATAAGTGTTGCGGTATACAAATGTAGCATCTAACCCTGCTATTGCATGATGCCCCGTTTGACGGTTATTTAGTCTGGTATACGTTATACAACAAAGCATATTATAATGTGAAATTTTTAAATATGTACTAGTTGTATATGAAAACCAGTTGCGAGAAACGTCGAAGGGTATAAATATATTCTCCAAGACCTAACAGAACTTTTTAAACGGTAAAGAATTATTTTTATCAGAATATTTCAAAGTTTAAAACAGGCTAGTTTTTACAAATTTCTGTACATTTAAAAAAAACATTGCAGAGAAATATTGGTTAAAAAAAAATCTAATTTGCTTTTCTTGGCTATAGATAAATCTTTTCACTTTCGATTTGTTGAATTTTTGTGACGGTTTGTTTATGGCTCATTTGGATGGACACTTGCCTGCTGAAACAATGTTTATTAGTTCTAGCTCAAGAGTAAAAATCGAGCACCGGAATGACATAACGTTTATTCAGCAATAGGGGAGAATGGGGATACTTGATCAAATTTTCTTATTTTCATCATATATTTTTGGAAAATTTTGCAGATCGCCGTCTTTTGCATTGTCTGAAAGCGTGTAATTTCAAGTTAATATCCTGCAAATGTTAGATCAATACATGAATCCGTAGATAATCTAGAAGCATTTTTGTGGGACAAAAATTGTGATATTTTGAAAGTTAAAGGAGACTTGGTCCCTTATTAAAGGAAACTAAATCTTTTAATCAGAGTACCCTGTTAGACAAAGAGCATTCTAAAAGTTTGTCTACTACCCTATGTTCATTGCATACAAATTTTCAGATAAAAGCATTTTTTCAGTACTTTTTATCAGGAAATTATTGGATAAATATAAGTCATTGGATAAATATTAACTTTTTGTGCTAAGCAATGATCAACATCTATTCAGAAGAAAAATATACAGTGAGCGAAATAAGAATAGCACCACTTGAGTTTTTCAACAAAAACAAGATTATTTTTAAAAATTTACTGTGTAAAAGTGAATAATAATGCTTCTACGAATTATTTGAATAGATAACTGCATGGATGATTGGACCAGATGGCTAGCAGTATTATTGGTATAATTTGCAATTGAGTCGGAAGTTGAGATGAGCAGGAATTTTGACGGTTGTACATTTTTGTGCCGGTGATTCTTTTGCAAATCCGGAAAAGCTCTCTGCAGCGTAAACTTCCACAAAACTGTGATGGAAAAATACATCAAAATGATGAATATAGGCCTAAATAAACCTGAAAAATCAATATTGAGACTAAACTTGGTTTTAACTGCAAGATAGTGCTGCCATCTACGACTTGAAACTGGAAAAAGTGTGGTTTACTGAACAAAATCAAAGTTTTTGATTTCCAACCTATTTTTTTCTGATTCAAAATTAATCCCGAATGTTTGTTTCAACATTTCACGTCATTTTAATGAAGAAAGTAAGTAGTTTGAAAAAGAATTACAGCTCAAATTTCAAATTCCTTAACGCTAGAGGAGCATCTCTTAAAACCCCCTTTTAAAACCTTTGAAAACCTTTGGAATTCTGGAAAACTCCTTAAAATGCAGTTATCTATTCAAATAATTCGTAGAAGCAATTCAGAACGAATTGTGGAAGAAAATTTTCGTAATTTTCAATCATTCATATTTTAACAAGCAAAACACATAGTGGTGCTATTCTTATTTCGCTCACTGTATCTTTCGGGACTCGAGAAAACAAGTGATTTTTTTTTAAATTTAGAGTTTAGTATTGCTTTCAAAATATGGCATTTAGAAGTTAATTTTTGTACTCTAACGATTGACGTATTGTAATAAATAATTTTATTTTGTTTTTTTCGTAATAGAAATTTAAAATGATAAAAAAGATCTTGAAGTCACATTTTGTTAGATTTTTCAAACAATGTGCAATAACTGAAAAAGTTCAATTTCATTATTTAGATAACATGTTTGTTATTTTGTTCTATTTGGCAAATTTTTCAGAAACGTTTGATCTATGGAAGGCATGTCAGGTTCAAGATATAGCTAAGGAATCAAGTATCCTCATTCTCCCCTACACATTGCTGTCTGGATTTGACTTGTCAACTCGTTGCTCGATATCAATTAGAATAAACATATGAGACTATCTCCTTTTTGGTTAATTTATCGTGCGTAAATACATGATAAATTAATCAAAAAGGAAATAGTCTCATATAAACATCTCTTAATGGCTAATTTAGCTTCGATTTTGATTTGATTGAACACAATCTGAAAAAATTTAACTATGCGAGTTTTAAAAAATCAACCTCTGTTACAGTTCCAAATCCACTTGGCTCTAGCCAACAGAAGCAATTGACATTTGAAATGTTCTGCATCGTTAAACTAATAAATATATATCAATCTGACTGGACAAAATTTCAGGTTCAAAGAAGTATCAGTGAAATTTAAGAATGTAAAGCTGAAAAACTGTCAGCAATCGGGAAATTCGTTTTTCATTTTTTGAGTTCAAGTGAAATTTGGAATAAAGTGATTATTCGAATTTAATCTACCTACCTTGTTTTTAAAGGTATTATTTGAGTTCTATAAATTTGTTTGTGGATTTTCATTTTTGCAGAATGTCTTGAACTTTAATTTAGATCACTAAATATATTAAGTGGTTTGACTCTGCAAAATAATTATCTCACACGGTACTTCGAAATCATACGATTTTTTTCCAAGTTAAGATCCCATAACTCTATTTTACCATATTATTCAAGAAATTTACGAGCAATTTAACTTTTAATCTTATGAGAAGACTCTTCTGAAAAGTTTTCGGATTTCAGTATAAAATTTCAATCCTTTCAATGTAATCTGAATCTAAACTGAAATTCTAGATCCTTCTACTGCATAAACTATGAACCAAGGTTGCCGAAATCGAAGAAAAATTTAAAATTTCACAGAATTTTGACCCAATTTTCATCACAGAATCTGTGTCACAGAACACAGAATTTTAGAAATATTCACAGATTTCACAGAATTTTAAAATTTTGGACGTTTTTTTCAAAATTTATTTTTTTATGTCCATATGAATTTTGGATAATTATCTTTGAATTGGAAAAATATTAGAAAATTGGTAATGTTTATTGGTTTTTCTTAAGTGAAGTATAAAACAGACAAAATTTGACATGACTTTTGAATGAAATTAATGGAAAAAGCATCACAGAAAACCATCACGGAATTTTGTTTCGTTAAAACACAGAATTCGGCAACCTTGCATTAACCCGTTGCGAAAAAAGATTGTCGATGGAAATCCTTTCATTGACCTCTAACTGAGAAATAAATGCAAAAAAAAAACAAAATTGTGTTTTTTATATGTTTAATTGTTAAATTGAGTAAAAAAACGAAATACATTTTTTTTTTCCAACATGTTTTTAGATTTTCATAATTGTTAAATGAATTTTAGACACATAAAAATAGTTTGAATTATTTAAATGGATTGAGTTAGGCTGAAAAATGTAAAATAATAACTTCGTGGCCATTAAAATTTGTCGAATTGCAACTTTTCTCGAATTTCAAAAACCCTTTAGTCCGAAAAAGTTTTCTTTTTGGTCAAAACAAACGAAAGAATTTTGACAAACTTTTAAAATGAGATTTTGATACCCGAGTTTTGATTTTAAATTTTGTACGGAAAAGCGAAAATTTGTTCGAAGAATGTCACGTATATGGTTTTTCTTAAATAATTTGTTTTCACGCAATGTAAATTAAAAATCTGCTGACAACATCTTTACCGAAAACGGCAAAGTAGTAGGAGTAGCGAGAAAATAGTTATTACGCCCCAAATAGAGCATTCTTTTTTCATGAAAATAGACCAGCAACACTGACAGATTTTCCGTTCAATTTTCAGAAATATTATTGATTTTAGTGTCTTAAAGTGTTCCGATGAAATGATTTTCATTAGATTTTCTATAATTTTCAAAATAAAGAAATGCTCTAATTGGGACGTTATAACTATTTTCTTGCTACACGTAACGCTTTGCCGTCTTCGGTAAGTTGCAGCCAGAGAATTTTCCAGTAACCTTCATACTCTGAAATTTGATTTGCTTTGCGTGAGAACAAAATACATATTCAAGAAAACCAAAACTAAAACAAAATTTGTAATCAAAACCCCGGTACCTAAATATTATTTTTAAAATCTACAAAAATGCTGTCGTTTGTATGGCAAAAACGGAATCATTTTAGAGTTCAGGCTTTTTGAAATTCGAGAAATGTTGCAATTTGATCAACCCTAGTGACCATATATGGACTTGTTTGCAGTAAAGGGTTAATAATTAGCTGTACCGGATCTGACGATCAGAATTCAGTTCGCCTTGACACTTTTGACATAGGAGGTTTCTATATCTATCTAAATTGAAATTTCGAATTTCAATTATGGATTTCAAATATGTTTTCTTAATCCTCCAAAGCTGTTAGCAAAATATCCGTTTCGGGGGAAATTTGTAGTTGTTGCCCCTGGCTGCAAATGTTAACCGATGTTAACCGAACTCATAATTGTTTGTCCAAATTTGATAGAAATTCAAATCTTATAGTTTTTCTTCGAAAATGAAAATATGTATTTCATCGGTATTCCAAAAAAAAACAACATTCAGGAATCATCGTTTTTACGAATGTACTTATACTTTTTTTAAATGAGGTTTTTTGAGTTTATATTCTCTTTTTCTGGTCAGACTCATAATACAGTCTGAAAAACAAATAGTGAGTGGTTCTAATTCATTCCTTTTTGTCGTTAATGAGAAGGTTTAAAAATTGGATGAGAGTGGAAGATGTGTAATTTTTTGTGGAACTGTTTGTGTTATTCAAATATTTTGGAAAAACAAACGTCTGTCAAATCAACATGCGTTTTTCTCTTGCGCTTCCATATTAAATCCTATATAAAAGAAACATCCTTGATAATTTTAAAAATTACGAAAAGGTATGTTAATTTTCCAGTCGAATTCTATTTATTTCTTGACCGAATCTGTACAATGCAGGGCTACATATTTCATAAAATGACTATTTGTGGTTTGCTAGATTATGAAAAAAATAAAATAAATAAGAAGCTGTGCCACAAAACAGTTCCATCTGCTTATGCTATTTTATTTACAAACACCTATTTATCAACAGACACCGGCTGATTCACATATGACACATCATCACATCATTCTAATTAAAAATTTCACAATTCCAACAAGCAACTGCTGATGCTGCTTGGGCTGTCCTCCTTCAGCTTTCGATAGGTAATGTTTCGTTTGCATCTTCATAGAAGAGAGAGAAAATTTAAAACAACACCAAAAGACTTTCCTCATTCTCCAACACATCGAGCGAAGAAATTGCAAACAGAAAAACAAAAACATTACAGCCGCCTTGAAAGGCAGTATGATTCAGTGGTTTTCCCAAACCGCCCTCACTCAAACTTCTCCTCTGTCGTCATACGAGAAAAATAAACCTTGGCTGCAGCAGCGCTTTGCTGAATGAATAAGAAACCGAATGAATGTTGATGAAGGGGGTAGCTTTGTAGAGCGGAAAATGTTTGCCGATTAGTGCTATCATCATCGGTGAAACATGAACCCGATCAACAACAATATAGCGTTGGTCGATGGATGCTCCAACTCGAATTAAAATGTGTAGACACAGGCAGGCACACATCGATAGTTTAAACTTTTCTGACAATTTGCAACAATCACGTTAACAGCAAAAGTGGGTTACTGAAAATACAAGCTCATCGATTAAATAATCAACCATTTAAATATATCTACATTTAGTTGTTTTATGTTGAATCGCTCCTTCCGAAGCTTAAAAAATTAACAAGATTGCGTAAGATTTCACATGGTAAAAACATTATTGATAGTGTAGCCTCGTCGGTTAATCAAAAGATATCGATCAGTGTTGTTGTCAGTTTGTCGAACAGTATTGCTGTTCAAAATGTTTGTATTTTATTTGAGTTAACTGAGTTCAGTCTTTTCGTTTTGTTGCATCCGCCAAACTACGCTTATTTTAAAATGATCAATTTTTGTCCTGGAAGGTGTCCAAAGTTTTTTTTTATATGTGTTTTGTTCGTCAAAATACATCAAATACATCCGATGTATTTTGTTCGAATTTTTATTTACTTTGCATGGTTAATCTATTTTTTTTAATTCGGAAATAAGAAGTACGAAACTCAGTTTTCATTCATACCTTCACAAGTCTCTGTGAACATCGTTTCCTTTTTTATTAACGACATCCTTTTAAATTGTATAATTTATGGCACCGATTAGCCCACTGAATATTGGGTGACTTGAAATCTTTTGTTCATTTGAAGCCGTTAGAGTTGAGAGCGTTGAAATATGCACCGATTAGTTTAAATTACCATACCCTGAGAGATTTAATCCGTAGACTGGATCACCTACGCTCGGCTTTGCAATTTGCCTTGCACCTTCAAGAATATTTGTTCCGTTCATTGGAAATGCCTGTAAAAACTGCTAGAAAAGCTTGTTAGAAATACCAGACGAAGGTGACCCAAATATCAACCTTAAGCGCCGTTCTTCCAATTTTTTTTCTCTTGAAGAAGAAAAAGTTCGTCAACCAAAATTCCTAGAAACAACATCATAACACTTTCCTTCAAACGCGTTGCACAAAAATCGTGTAAGACGCGTGTTCACATTTGATGTTCCGAATCTTACCTTTTTTGTCCGTTCCAAGTGTGTGGATGGCGCAGGAAACAAACATGAATTTCCTTTTCGAATTGGAAAATTCATTTACGAGTCGTGTCGTTTCGTTTGTTTTGGTTTGTTTTGTTTTTTTTTTTTCGGGTTGTTGCAATTCAAACCAACAAACGTAATTCAAGAAAAAAAGTCGAACCAAAAATGACTCGGTTATTGGAAAACAAATCGGTTGTAACACTTTCGTTTACCTATTTCGTTTCATGCTGTTGTTGGTTGAATTTTTGTTTACAAAACAAAAGTAACCAGCTAACAACAGTGTGCCTTGTATAGAAAAATGGTGCACGTGTTTTGGACCAGTACCACCAAAATGGATTTTGTTGTTTCGGGGGGCCTCTCTCTCTCTAGGTTGGACTTTCCAAGCTTCGTTGGTTTAAGAATTGCATAAACAAAACGGCGAAGCTGGCAAAAGGTTTGATCTCTCGTTCGTTATGAGAAATTTTTCAAATTTCAATGGATTATATGCATAATAACTCATTAATGATATAAGCGAATCCAAATTCGTAACATATTTACATTGATTTGTTCAGCTCAAATACAAAATTTGACCATTTGACCTCCTGTACTGTATATTGCAGGAGTGTTGGTTGAAAACTTTTCAATGAAAAGGAGTCGATTATTTTAAAAAATGACCATTTGATATATTAGATATACGAATTGATCTTGATTGTACTCATGTGAATTGAAAATAAAATATTAAAATGAATACCAAGGAAACCAAAACATCCAACATTACAACAATGACTGTACAAATCAGTACATCCTGCTACAATAATAAACAGAATCAGTTACCAAACTATAAATTTAAGATAAATCATCAATCATCTTCTTATATATAAAAATGGGGGCGTTTTCTTTGTCACACTATCACGTATGAACCGACGGTCGGAATGAAGTAAATTTAAATCCGAGGGTTTTTCCATCCCAATTTTTATGGAAAGGGGGCTGATTCACGAGCATAAAGTAGTTAAGGACGGGTAGATGGAGTTATACATTTATAACGATATATATGCTAATTTAAAGGTAGAACGAAGATTACCCGGTAAGATAAACAGAGACACACATAGAACTTGAACTTTGGTTTTGTGTTCGGAATTCAGAAATTCGCTCCTCAGTTCATGATTTTTAAATTGCAATGCAATGCATGTTTTAGAGTTCGATATTTACGGCTTATGTTCTTTCTTTCTTTGATATCTCCTGTTTCTCTAAGACTTCCCATCACTTTTGAAAATGTAAAAAATAATAATTTAGAAAACATAAACAAAACTTAAAAATCTGTGAAATATGGCGTTTTTTTTTCAAAGTTCAGTGGTCTGTGATGGAGTAATTTTACAGTTTTTCAAAAATCCTTAATATCTAGCTAACGTTCATTTTCAAAGAGTGATGTGAAGGGAAAGATACCCCTTTTCCACCAATTTGATCTCATTGAACTAAGTTAAACTTTTTCAACCCATTTTCTATTTAATCTTATTTAGATATTCTTTGATAAAACTTCTATCTGCGAATCTATAATTTTCCATGCGAAAAAATGTTGATAAAAAGATGATTTTCGTATTTTGTATACCAGGATGTTAAAAAAATTGATCATGAGCTCATTAAAGAATCTCTCGTTATAAATGTCATTTTATAAATGAAACAAAAAATACACTTTATTTTGAATAGAAGAAAATTTTAAGAAAATTTTCAATTATCTATTTTTCCTGAGCTTCTTCATACCAGTCAAGGTTATCACAAAGAAATTTTATTGATTCTCTTTTTGCAATTATACGTTCGAAAATCACATATTTGAAATAAGTTTTTGTTTATATAATTTCTATGAACTTAAAACTGAGTTTAAAATAATGATATTTTTTTATTATTTTGTAATACATATTTTCCGGAATAGTGATTCGAAATTATCGTGTTTTTATTAATTCTGAAATTCATTACTCATTGTGTATTGTGGTTCATAAATTTTATTTTTCAATCTCCATTTGATTCTGTAATAGAATATAATAATGTCTGAATTTTAAAACTTTTTTCAATTTAAAACGAATGAAATGAAGTTTTAATCGTTTGTTTAGAATAGTAACCAATTTGCAAAAATAGTTTTTTATTCCTTGAAAGGCACAATTTTCCCTAAATTTCGAAAAAATTATTAAAAGAAGAATGTATTTCTTAAAGCATAAGGCAATAAAAAAGTGGTGCAAAAAATGTAAAAGCTGATTTTGACTGATTTGGGAGTGTTGAAAAATAACCGTATTTGTCTAAAAAAAAAAACTATAAAATATTACATAGACATTGAAAATAAAGTTTTTCATTAACCCTCTTCCATCCCTGAAATTTTTACCCGTTAAAGTTCCTGGAGTTAAAACTGCTATACCTCTTTTGTTTCTCATTTAATTTTTAGTTTCGAAAACCTAGTAATTTAATTTTAATATGTTTTTCAGACAATATTCTGCTACAATACTTCAGTTTTCGTTATTCAAAGCCTAAGAAAAAAATCTAAAAAAAAACATGCTTCGGAAAAAAGACTGTCGTTCATCTATGGAATACTAAAAACAAATTCATTTAGTGTCCAAAAAAGCTGAAGTTTGTTTTTGTACTTTTCAATCTTCAAACCATCAATATTGTTTATGTCACAGCAGATAAATTTTGAAAATAGGATTGGCAAGTTTACGTTATTCGGTAAATTTTGGCATCTTTAGATTTTCAAAATACGAAACACAGAATATGCGACGTATTTTCAAAGATAACTGTTCTTGTCAATTTGTAATTTTTCTGATTTTCCAACAATTTAATTCAACTTTCCACTAGATTCTGAGTATATTTACGCAAGATTTCCGCAATATTTATATTCACCAGAAAGGCAATTTCATACCGGTTCTAGTGGTGTAATTTTATAAGCGCTGCGATATTTTCCAAAATATAAAGTTCCAATAGTGTCATATTGACACTTAAGAACGGATTAGGGTTAAATGATTAATCTCTCGATAATAGCGAGTAATTTAGACTTCTTACTAAAAGTTACATAAGTCAACACTAACGTTATTAATTCGTCTTGGTACAATTGTCAGGGCTGGTAGCGAGTCACTTTTTAGTGACTTGGTCACTTTTTTTGGGTCAGTCACTAAAAAGTCACTTTTTTCATCATTTGGTCACTAAAGTCACTATTTTCCGAAAAATGGTCACTTTTATCACCAAAAGTCACTTTTTTCACCGAAAATAAACCAATGAAAGAGTAATTTGAATTGACGGTAGTAACGGTAAATTACTTGATCAGCCAGTCAGAAATTTTTTTCGCCTCCGGCGGAATTTTGACATGAATCACCCTTGGCTTTAGACATTTCGATCTACGACATTATTTGACGTTCATGAATTGAAACTAACTTTGATTGTAGATTTTAAATTTTAGTTCAATCAACCTTTTGTATTGGAACTCAAAACTTGATATACAAAAACCCTATCTCGTCTTTAGAATGGGTTTTTATTAAGAAGTGTAACTAAGATTGAGATTGAAACGAACAATTTTTTTATTAAAAAAATATTTTATGTCATAACAAATGTTATGTTGATATGAAATATTCTTAAAAAAAAAATTCATACTCAATTTTATTTCGTGTTTTTTGTTCTTCTAAATACTTAAAAAGGGTTTTAAAAATTTACACAAGGCCACAAAATTTACATTTTTCTTAGGTGCAATGAATTTAAACGGTAATTTCAACTAATTTGGGTTCCCCGAATCTAAATAAGTATGCAATATTTCTATCAGCTTTTGTTATTAAAATGACTTTTGAAAATAATTAGAGAAGCTTCTGCCCTTTTCTTTACATAAACTCAAATCAAAAACATATTATTTAAAAATAAAAGTTTTATATGAACTGGTTATAGTGAAACATGTTTATTGAAAAAACTCTTCCTGAAATGATTTTAAAAACTGATATTTTTTATTTCCATATTGTTTTTTCAATTTTCAAATAAATTTACCGAATTTTACTGTACAGTTTTTGTTTTCAATTTTCTAATCAACTTGCCGGTTTTTTTTTCAATCAAACTTTTTAAATTTTTAAGACATATTGTTAACAATTGTTTCCTTGTTTTTAAATTCTGAATGTTCGTGTTCTTCAACCATAAGCCTTTAACTCCAAATTTTTAATAATGAAATATAATTTCAACCTTCTGTTCTTTCAGGACCCAATCTTTTAATCAAAAGAGACAAAATACTCAGAGCTTGTAATTTAAAGCTTAAAAACCTCCGATTGAAAATTTAAAAACTTTTTATTTATATTTTTTGGATGAAATCATGTTTTTTGGATCGATCATGATTTTAAAATTAACCTAAAAAGTTTGAAAAATTGTTCTAAGTAGATGGCCAGCGAACCGGGAAAACCGGGAAAAAACCGGGGATTGAAAATAGGACCGGGAAAACCGGAAAAAAACGGGAATTTCAAATCAAAACCGGGAAAATTATTCATAAATTATTTTTCACCGTATATATATAAACCTATTATATCCAAAAATTCATTTCATTTTTTAATGGCGGAACTTTTTCTAGAAAACTTTACAATCTGTAGTTGTTTATTTCAGGATTATTAACCATTCGGGAAGAGCGGGAAAATGTTGTGATTCTATCTTCATAAGTAAAATGCCTGGAAAAATCAGGATTTTATATAAATTTTTGAATTCAGCGCATACATTTGTCGAACAAAGAAACATCGTAGAAAATTTCTTGACCATAAAGTGTTTCACTATTAAGCACGAATATTGTGAAGTCATAACGCGGTCAACTTATTTTCTGAAAAGCTATTTTTTTAAAGATCTTATGATGAAAGGTTGTTTTAAATAAATTGAACAATTAGATTTTTTTTACTTGACTACTGATTTTCAGCTGTTTTCAATTGAGTTTAAAAAGCCAAATTTATTCATAACCATACTTCAAATTTTCATTTGATTTAAATAGAAATTCCAAAAAAATTAAATTTCATTGTTTGTTTTTTTTATGTACTAACTCACTAAAAATTATCAAAAACCATCAAAACGGAAGTTCAAAAATCAAACATAAAATTTCTGATAATCAACCTAACCTCGAAGTTCTTATTTGGTTTCGAAAATATTTGCTCATAAAATTCATCTAAATTTTGTCCCATGCGGGAGAAATGCCGGAAACGAAAAAAAAACTTAGATGTCACCATTTTATTCGGCTGATTGATAAACGCACAGAAGACAAAATATGTGACAAGATATTAAGTTTATGTTTGATACTTGTTTACATTTTTTTCTTAAACTAGTAGGATTTCAAATTGAAAAATCGAAAAAAACCATGTATTTTTGAAAAAGGACTTAAAATTGAGACTTAAATTAAGATAAATTTACCAGAATTTAGGTAAATAAATAGATTGAGGAATCTTGAGATCAGCGCATTCTGAATAAATTTTCAAGGTTTTCAAATCAAAAACATGATTCAGTATCCAATATGAGAACCGAAATAAAATTTCAGATTGCTTAGCATGAATAAGGTTCATCGGAATCTGTTTTAAGAAGTTTAGAAGTAAAATGTTGAAATATTAATCAGTCGATTTCAATAGTAAAAATCAGTATTTCAACTTCAAATTTTAAAAGTAATATATACATAGCATCATATCAAAACTATAATTTATCTCATTAAAATAATAGAGATAAAGCATTTTCTCTTATAAAATACGAAGATGCTGTGAAAGACTGGGGAGAAGATAATAATTTTCGGTTTAGGTTAGGACAACTAGATTATTTTCTTACCATCACCGTTCAACTTGCACAAACATATTTTCATTTTTAGTCAAAAAACCGGATGAATCTATTTATTTGCGCATTTTCAAACAGGGAAATCCATAAAATTTCAATTGAGAAAACCGGTAAAAAACCGGGAATTTGAAAATGGAAGCTCGCTGGCCACCCTGGTAGCAACTTTAAAAATAAATTTTAATACGCAGTGTTAACTAACTTTGTATTTGATTTCTGCTTTCAATATTAATAACAAAAGTTTTGTACTTATTATTTTAAATTTTTCATCAGTTTTTATCATTCACGTTATTACTCAGTTTTCTAACATTTCTTTGTCAGTGTAGTTGAATGAAGTTATTATTTAAGCTTCAAAAATGAAATTTTGATAACTGGAGGATTTTACTTTATTAAAGGTTTTATGTCTGGCTTCTATAACTGACACTTTTAAAATAATTATATATATACTTCTTTTTATAAAATTAAATTAAAACATCAAACATTGAATAAATTCTGTTCAAAATTCATTTCTTATTCAGTAATCGGTAATTTACATTTTAAATTGTGATTAAATATTTTTTGTTCAAATTAAAAAATTACAGCGGAATTTCTCACTAAACTTCCAGTTAAAAATGAGGAAAAGAATTCCAAATTTAGATGAATAAAAATTAACAATTATTATCATTTTCCTAACATCTATTCATGCTAAGTTTTGTACAAGATTTGACATTTATTTTAGAATTCAGATATTTTTTAATCTTAAATTTGCTAAGAAATTCTTTTGAAACTAATTTATTTCTTACTTTCTTGACTTATCGAAAATTTGAAACAATCATTGTAATAAGTTTCCAAAATTTTGTTTATCAGTCATTTTTTTAGTTTTTGTGTTGAACATGAGTGACAAATGGTGTAAGAAAACCCTTTCCTTTTCAATTGTTTATTTTTGGTATTGTTATTAATTTTATCTGAATTTGAATTTTGAAAACCCCCCCCCGGAAGGGTCCATCGCACGGGCTTGACTGGTCACATTTTTTGTACTTCAAAGTTATTTTTTCGTTCTACATAGTCACTATTTGGTCACTTTTTTCGGTCCTCAAAGTCACTATTTGGTCACTTTTTTTCAAATTTTGGTAACTAAAGTCCCTACTATTTCATTGTCAAACCGCTACCAGCCCTGAATTGTGTACCTGAAAATAATAAAATTTTCAAAGGTGATGGAAAGTATTAGAGAAACATGAGGTGTCAAAGAAAGAAAGAACATAAGCCGTAAATATCATAAGTTTTTTGAAAAAGATACAACGATTCACCCGTTTGTACTGAAGCGGAGATTGCGGGTTCAAGTCCTGCCGATGAGCCGTTGTATCTTTTTCGAAAAATTCATGATATTTACGGCTTATGTTCTTTTTTTCTTTGATACCTCTTGTTTCTCTAATACTTTTCATCACCTTCGAAAATTAATATTTACAATTTTTTTTTTGATTTTTTAAATAATTTAACGGAAATAAAGGAATTTGACCAAATTTAAAAAAAAAACAATTTTACCAAAATTAATCTTAGATACTTTTGAAAACAAAATTAAAATATTTAATATCAATCATTTAAAACGGTTTTATGTGATGTCAGAAATATTTTGATAATTTTCAATTAAATTTTTCAAAAATGGTCAAATTACTTTTACATTTATATTACAGCTTATCAGATAGCTCGATTTTATGCATTTATTTTTATCGATCCGGTTACCCGGATTTAATTGAAAAATGTTAGGATTTCCCCCGATTTTTTTTACTTTATTTGCAAAAACGCATAAAATACTCGAAACGAGGAGTTATAACTTTTTTTTATGACCAAAAATAAAATTTTTGTTACAAGTTTTGGCAAAATAGACATGAAGGACATGGAAACTTAAAATACTATTTAAAATAAGCTGATGTGTTTTGAATAAAATGTAATTTTTCAATTGTTTTTCATCTAGATATTTAATCAATAATTTATGTGGTTTTTCTAAATTTACCCAAATATTGCTCGGTTTTTGAGTTGAAAAGAAAATATTTGAAACCAACTCCTCAGATTTTGACAGGTTTGGCGTTTAAATAGCCCTCATTTGTACTGGCAAACTTATTCTAAAACATCGTATCTCTGGAATTAGAAAATCTAGGCAAAATCTGGATCCTTCATGAAACAAAGGATAATAAATAGATTATAACCAATATTTAGTTGAAATGTTTATTTATAAGTTTATCAGCAGGAATTCAGTTAAAATACAAAATTTTAAACGCCATCGCACCAAGTCTAGAGGTGATATACAAAATCTGACGAAATATTCGATTTCATGACGCCAAAATCTACCGAAACATATTTACCTTAATTTTTTGCATTTCGATGAATTATGAAACTCAAAATATAATTGTTAGATAAACATGAAATTATTGTTCGATGAAAAGATAAATGCTAGAGCATTTTTGATAAAAGAAATAGAACGGTTTTGAAAAAATGTGAGTCTGGGTTTTTGTGTGGTGAACATTTTTACTACATGTATGATTCCTAAATTCAAATACATCTTTTTAAAAGAAATTGTCTAGTTAGTTTGATTTTTTTTATTAAAAAAGTGATTTTATGCTGGTTTTTGTTAAAATCAGGATTTCTTAATAAGAGTGTATCAAGAGAATTTGAAACTTATTATCACAAGAAAAAAAATCCTTCATTTCAAAGTTTTCTATTTTTCTATTAAAATCCTGTTAAACAGGCAACGAAATACTTTTAAAGTAAAATAATTGGAAAAAAATTCTGTCGCCTTTCCTTCTTATATACCTCTGTTCTTGATTTATTACTTTATGCAAAAGAAAAAAAAAATTTATTAACCCTCTTGAAACCAACCCCGGTTTTAGATGGGGTTTCCTGGAACCAACATAAAGCCAAAACCAATCATTACTTCAACTTACCTTTTGCCTAGAATGTTCCAATACATGTTAATCTAACAATCAGGCTTGAAACATTTCATTCATTCATATTCACGTGAGGTAAATAAATGTCACGTATGAGAAGAGTGAGCAATGAATGAAATATGGGAACCAAATGAAATAAAAAAGGCGCAGCAAACACTTATCTCTATTTTCATTTTTTTTTTAACCATTGCTAGTTAGCGTTTGTCATACTACAGCATATTGAAAATTAGCTTGGCAAACGAAGCAGCCAAAAATTGCACTGGTGATCTATGTTATGACCAGTTTTAACTATCATGTCATGACTGAAATATGGGAGATCTCAATGATCAATGACATAATGGAAAAATCTTTCTTTACCAAAATAATCATTAATAGCATGCTTTTGTTCGAAAAAATCCTAAACTGACGACATTTGAGGAAAAAATGGGTCACTAGTCGCAATTTTTGGCTCATGACTATGACATTATCCCGTCGCTGCTAACAATACATAACTAATGGAAAGTTGTCAAAGGCTGCATCTAAGAAATGCTTAAAAAACATAAGAATACTTTTAATGGAGATACTTTTCGAAAAATTATCATTTTAGTCACGTCAGAAATCCTAGGTCGATGTGTGTTTTTTTTTAATCTAGAATAGCTATTAGGCTTTTTTCAATCTAAAATAGCTAATTAGGTCTTGAACTTACCACCATTCTGGTTTTGCTGAATTTGTAATTTTGAGGGTAGTTTTCTTCTTGAATGGTTCTATGATAGGTAGAAACGAAGAGATGTAAAACGCGTTTTAAGCCGGAGCTTGCTAAAACGATAAAAAATTAACAACTATGTTAAATTATGGTAGCAACCGAATTGATATAAATTTATTTAGTTATGCAATTTCAAGAAAAAAACTGATTCCTAAACGATAAAGTTATTCGTAGAACTAAAGTGGTTTGAAACGATAAAATTAAACTTCTGTGTATTTTTCTACAAAAAAATGGGGGTTTAGAGGTTGAACATTAAAAACTTTATAGTTAAAAATTAAAAAAAGATAAGAAAGGCCATGCGAATCTCTAGTTTGAACTGCCTGCTGAAGAATTTGAATTTGGGATCCAGGACGTCAATTGAAATCTGAGATAAGTACCTATTTTGTTGTTCTGAAATAAATAATTCAAACAGTCTTTTTTATTTCAACCGGACGCCCCGAAAATTCCAAATAATAAAAGGAATAAAGCGAAATTGTTATCAAAGACTATAGGTTGAATATTTTCGTTGATATAACAGGAATTATGTGCTGAGCATTGTAATTAAACAATAAGCTATTATGTTGTTTCGATACTAAATTCAACGAATATCACCGTAATTTTGGCAGGTCTGAATAATCCTTGAATTTCAAGATGGATTCTCTGAATGTTTTAAATCTTCTAGCACTTTCACGTACAAATATTATAAAATGTTGATTTGTTCGGTCAATAAATCCTATTAAAGGCATTATTGAGTGTTTTTTTTTAAAAAGGAAAAAACATCCTCCAATGATTTTAGAAATGAAAGGATTATAATTTATTATCTTTCTGTTTATCTTCAAAATTAGAGTGTATGTTTTGTTTATAAATTTTCATTTCGTATATTTCAATACTCTGTTTGTGAAATTTTCTGTAGCAAGGCTCAAACCTGATCAAGAAGTTCTGGACAGGGACCAAAGCAATGAAATCTACAATGTTTCAAGAAAATACTATTAAAACCGTCTGGAAATCCAACCAATCCCATATCGCTGCAGAAAACAGCTGAGTTCGTTTGAATGCGGACAGCGACGGTTGAGGTTTGGGGTTGAGGATGAGTTAGTTGCTTTCAGGAAATGAAACAAAGCGATTATTCATCGAGCCGCTCGGCATGTTTTCTGAGCTGGAACTGGTCGAACGGAACGCCACCGACTTCTTCACGGCTTCGAAATCGTAGAGGGAAATAAAAAAAAACGTTGTCATTTCTTGCTGCAATACCGCCATACCAGCCAGGGCAGGAAACTTGTTTTTCCGTCCTCGGGAACGGTCAACTGTGGGCTGATGTAGGGAATTGCGCCGGCCGGATCATAAAAACGGCCAACTTCAAAAGTCATCGATCCGGTCAAACGGCAACTTCGACAGACCGGAATCTGTTGAAACTGAAAGTGTTTAAAATTTCTTGCATACTTTCGATCTCGAGAGCGATTCGCAGACCGGCAAAGACTTTAGCCCCAGACAGAAACCCAGACGGAAAGCGAGCATGTGAACTTTATGTTTTTTATGGGTCTTTCTATCACATCATCACAGAGATAATTTCAAGTTTCCATCCAGTCATTGTCGTCGTTTGAGTTTTGTGGAATCCGGAGCAGGTTTTGTCATGTTTACTTCCAATGAATGAGCTTGACGCCGCGCCGTATAAGAATAGAAATCGGTCCCTATAGCTAGAAACCTTTCGCGGCGCGAACAGGTTGCAATACTTTTGTTTTAATAAACTTCTTCGAAATCAGACTTTCACGCTTGGGGAACGGAGAGCGCACGTGAGCATAACCTCGAAAAAAACAAGCGGTGGTGGTTTCACTGCGCTTTTCTGGAGTATAGAAACGGCAAATGAAACAAAAAAAAAACACCGACTGACTGATTGTTGTTTTTGGTGGAGCATGAATACAAAATCAAGTAGATGCAAACAAAACACATTTCTCATAAATGTTTATGGAGCACAAAATGTGTGTGTGCGCGCGCGCCATATGCATATGGCGGTGCCTGACTAACTGTCAGAGTCAGTGTAGTTAAGGCTGACGTTTCATCAGAAACCCCGGATGGTCGTGTTATGTATAGACCTAGCTAGGGTAAGTTACAAAACTTGCATTTCAGCTGCAAAAAAAACAAGAGGTTTCCGACACTGGTTTTGATACCTCATCCATCAAACCGAACCGAACCAAGCCGGCGATGGCTGTGTCATGGTATATGCAAATTAAGATCAGCCTCTTTTCGCAAAGTTTACCTTGAAGATTTCCTCTAGATTAACTCTAGAAGTTAAAAGTCATTTTCTCAATTGCACTCTTTTTAGCTTAGAAGCTTTCGAATCTTTTAATTTTTTTTGTATTTCAGTACCAACTCTATTCTCTAAAATGCTCCACGCAAACTATTCAAACGAACTGGCATCCGGAGATTTCGGCGCTTATGTGACAGTGTTACCATTTTCAGCACTGCTTCTTCTAACAAAACGAACACATTGTATTACTCTATATAGACTTTATTTTGGCACTAGTGTGCTCATGGGGTCTTCAAGTCCAAAATAAAATGTTCTGATGGTTTTTTTTTCGATCGCTACCTCAGTTTAAGATACAACAGATTTTCCCAATATTCTACAGCGAGATGAGGCTACCATGTTTGAACTACCTATAGATATCTCATGTTGATTTTTTCCAAATAATTTATTTGGTACAGCTATTTGATTTTCCCTCACACTTTGTTAATCTAGTGGACATTTTCAAGAGTGGATCGACCAAAAAATGCTCAACTTCTATGTAGTATTAATCCCATAATCGAATTTTTACCAAAAATGAAAATTGATATTTTTGTTGTCACAGGTCTGTAGAACAATTTTTTTCAGCGATGGCTCTTCAGTTGTCAAAACAGCACCAACGCCAGGGGAATGGAGCTTTGCACACTCTCCTAAAAGCATTCTCCTTTGAATCATAATCAGTAAGCGAACATCTCAGTTTGTCTCAAAAACTATGTCTAAATTCAAGAAATTCTAAATTGTTGAAATTCTCAAAAAAATATCTGGTTTGGCTGGCGATATGCTCGGGTGGATAGAGAAGCAGCATGTTTGTAACAACCGGCACCCTCAACCAGGCAATTTACGACAACGAGTGACTCCGGAATCGACTCCTGTCGATCATGCAAGGTTTAGTGATGTGTTGGGAGGGTTTCGCCTCATGCCACCACGGCAAAGAATCCCTGGAGTGGTATGCGGCCAATAACGTCGAATTCGTGCCTAAGGATGAGAACTCGACCAACACCTCAGATCTTCGCCTGGTCGAACAATACCCAGACCATCGTGAAGCGAAACTAACGGAAGACAAGAACAAATCGTCGTACGGGACGTTTAGACGGTTCGAACGGTTCGACATGTTTGAACCATCAAAAATGTTTGGACCGTCCGAACCGTTCGAACCATTCGATTGACTTAGACGGTTTGAACGGTTGGGACTATTTGAACGTTTCTTGATGATTTGGGAAGATTTGAATTTTTCGACGGGTTCTACAGTTCGGACGGTTCCGACGATTCTTACGGTTTGTACGGTAGGAACAGTCTGAACCGTAGATACCGTACAAACCGTACCAACCGTAGGAATCTTGTGGATCGTACGAACCCTATGAACAGTAGGAACCGTACGAACCGTATGAACCGTACCTACTGTAGAAACCGTACGAATTGTACGAACCGTAAGAACCGTATAAATCATAGGAACTGTGGGAACCGTACGAACCTTTTGAACTGTACGAACCGTAGGTACAGTACGGAACCTTAGGAATAGTACGAATGGTACAAACCCTATAAACCAAAGGAACTTTATGAACCGTTCGAATCGTATGAACCGTAGGAACCGTACGAACCATAGGAATCGTATGAACTCTACAAACCGTAGAAACCGTAAGAACCGTAGAAACCGTATGAACAGTAGGAGTCGTACGAACCATTCCAACCGTACGAATCGTAAGAACGGTACGAACCGTAGGAACGGTACGAACCGTAGGAAACGTACGAACCGTACGAACTTTACGAACCGTAGGTACCGTACGGAACCGTAGGAAAGTAGAAGCCGTAGGAACCGATCGAACCGTACGAGAATCGTATGAACCGTAGGAACCGTATGAATCATACGAAGCGTACGAACCTTATGGACTGTGCGAACCGTAGGTACAGTACGGAACAGTAGGAACAACCGTAGGAATCGTACGAACCGTACAAACCGTAGGAACCGTACAAACTATAGGAACCGTACAAACCAAACAAACATTATGAATCGTATGAACCTTACAAACCGTACGGAACCGTAGGAACTGTATAAATCGTAGAAACCGTACGAACTGTAGAAACCGTACGAACCGTAGGAACCGTATAAGTCATAGGAACCGTAGGAACCGTACGAACCTTATGAACTGTACGAACCATAGGTATTGTACGGAACCGTACTAATCGTACAAACTGTAGGAGCCCTAGGAATAGTCCCTACAGCTCGTACGATTCCTATGGTTTCTACTATTCTTACGGTTGGTACGATTCCTTTGGTTCGTACATTTCGTTCGGTTCCTATGGTTCCTACGGTTCGTACGGTTCCAACGGTACACTACCTTATTTAAAAAAAATAGGTCATATTCAGCAAGGAAAATTAATGTTTTACTTTGAGATATACATATTTATGGGTGGTCAACATTTTCACCAGGCGGGCGAAATTTTAGAGATGAGATTTAAATTGTTTATAAAGTATGCAGAGCAAAAAAAACTATTTTTTCAAAGTTTAAAATAAACAAATTCTGTTTAACATCAAGTAAAAAGTGTACTCGAAAAAAAAATGCAAAACTTTGTTTTGTAAATAACTTTTGAATGCATGGATGGAAATGTGGTGTTCACATGTACAACATTTTTTGACGCTCTGTCAACTGGTTTTGTACATATGTAGGGTCCAATGAAGAAGTTTATCGATTTTGATTTTTGGGCGGCACGTGCACCTCCCATACTGCACGCTATAAATCATCCCTTTTCCAAATTATGGATTTTTTGGATGATGTTCTTTTGTTTCTTGGAGCCTGTCCTTCAAATCAGCTCAAATTTTATTGTTTGATCAAAGTTATGACAAGTATAGTAAACTGTCCTCGTTCTGCAATTAAAATTTTTTTTTTTTTGATACTTCTCCACAATTTCTTTATAATGACACAATTCCAAATCCAACCAAAACAGGATATCAATTTTGTGAATCCTAGGGTAGTGCTATTTATGGAAGAAAAGTGAAAAAACGGTCGCGTTCAGAGGTCTTCCTTGTATATTTGCTCTTTTTATGTGGCCATCTTTTTATGTACCACTAACTGATTTGCTGCTTCCAGGAACTGCCAGCCTTAGTTAAAACTAGATATCGAATCTTTCCAATTTTTCTCCTCGATCTTCACCAGAACTTTCGGATGTGACATGTCAACAAAAAATTTCTGGTTGGAGATTTTCCAGGTTCTCGCTAAAAAAATCGTTTTGCGTGCAATTATCACTCCGCTTTAAATTTTTAGCGCACTGTTTGACCCCATATATTGTTTATTTTACCGGCGAATAACTTTTTAAACTTGGCAACATAAAGTGTGGCCTTTTTTAAGTCTGTTGGACGAGTCAGATAGGAGAATTATTTTTTCCAATTCTTTAACGAATTGTTCGAATTGTGCTTGATAAAACTTTTCACATTCTTACTTTCATAGAACCAATCATTCTCACATTTATTCAAATTTGAGCTCACCGTTTTTAACCATTAATGAAAATAAATTAAATTTGTAATATGCTTAGCTTAGCTTAGCTTGGTTGACTACTCATATCCACCTTAAATCATTGAACTTGAAAATCTCATGTCAATCAGTAAGTGATCATGCTAACTATCATGAAATAGTATACGAAACACAGCTATATAGAATGTTCGTGAAATTCTACCTTAACATGAATAGAATGCCCATAAGAAAACGATTGATTTCAATATTTCTTTTGTTCAATCAAATCTGTCTTGTTGGTTATTTAAAAAGGTTCTTCATACAAAGTTAAAACATCTGCCGCAGACAATCAGATACAATATATTGGAGTTACTTTATCCATCAAATTTATTTGATAATAATATTCAACTCCAGCTACGCTCACTATCAACTTCATAGAATAGCTTAATTTCGTTTCGATAACACTTACTCTGTTTGCACGAAAGAAATCAATATACCTACTTTGTTGCACGATAGATTTGATTCTTGTTTAGTTCTGTGGAGGAGCAGAGTATTAAATATTCTTGGTTTAATTGATGACCCATTGTATTCGATTCAGTCATGGTACCTGATTTTGTTATTCAAGAGAATTTCTTGAGCAGAAACATTAATTGCCCCCGCTTAAAAACATCACATTTCACAACCTTTAATTATGCAATATATCAACCTTTTCTTACCTGTAACTTTCAACCCTGATCAAACCTTGCAGAGAGAAATGAAGCTCTTCCCAATTTTTCGTGGCAAATCCTCAGGGAAAAAGTGTGATCAGAAAATCTTCTCCCTGAACGATGCATATAATGTTTGCATCGTCTCGGGCGGCGATTTTGTTTTTTTATGTAGTTTGCTACTGCCTCCGTGCCAGTGGAAAATATACTAAAACGCTAGACTAAAAATAAAAGATAATAGTACTTAGCTTTGTGCTATCAGCTTTTCTAATGGAGAGCGTTCCGGGAGGGAAATCTTCCAATTCAGGGATCGGGAACCTAACTGGCAGGAATATCAAGGTTCGATAGTCCCAAATTCCTCCATCATTTCCTTGAAGAAAATACAGTCCAGTTCCGTCAAGTTCCTTGTTGATGCAATTACTTTTGTACGGTATCACAATTGTTCCTCAAAAATCTTGAAATTTCCGGAGCATCTCAATTGAATTCCAGCAGTAAAAGTTTACGATATTTTAGTAAATTGAAATCCTGATATCAAAATAACAGAATACTTCAGGAAAGTTTAACATGTGACATCGAAAAAACATGGAGAGAATACTTAGCTTTTATCCTTTCTAGAGACCCGATAATGGTTAACTTCGCTTCATCCGGAGGTCCGAATTCTGCCAAATGGAAAAGCCAGGACAGAACTCTGAGAAGAATGAACATTGGCATGGTGTTGAGCTTGGGCATCAAGTTGAAGCAGCTGAAGAAATTATGCTTGATTCTAACTTCACGCTTTACTTTTTCACGAATTTTCCACTTTTCCGCTACCTATTCTGAAAATAAATTAAATTTGTAATAATTAAATTAATTGATTGAAGTTTTGAGTTTCAAACCTGATACTTGTAATTTTGATCCAAATTCAAGTTTTTGTTTAAATTTTGGCAATAATAATATTATTGAATTTTTAACGGAATATTACATGTTTCTTTTTCTACAAATACTTTTTGTAAAAATGAATTCCCCAAATAAAATTCTGTGGATGTTTTTTTCCTAAAATTTAAAATTGACTGACTTTGGTTACACATTTGAAATTTAGAAATGGAAATAACAATCAAAATGCAATTCGAATTTTTCAACGAAATAGTAATCTTGATAGTTATAACTAATTTATGAGCTTAAATTGAATTTTGAAGATAAATTCTATATTTGAATTCTAAGCCTGAATATGAATTTTGGCATTTATATTCAATATTCAGATTGAGCTCATAAATGAGAAAATCAGGATCCGAATTACTAATAATGAAATTTGTATTTTGGATCTATTTCGAGTTTCAAAACGATTTCCGAAATGTAAAAAAAAAACGATTTCTGAATAAAGATTCCTAATAAAATTTCCAATATGAGCCAAGAATCATTTTTTCTGCCCTAAATCATCAATCTAGTATTTTATTTGATGACTTGGGTTTCAATCTGAATTCATTATTTCATTTTTTTTTTAATTAGAATAAAAATATAAATTTCGAATGATGAATCATTCTGAATCGCCTTTTTAAAGTTTTGAATTTTGCAAAAGTTTGTGAACTTTGCATCTGAATATGAAACAAAACCTCAGGATTGTTCCTAAAGCGAAATCGCATTTCAAGGTTCATGCCTGCAATATTGCACCTCGCGTAACTTTTGATCTCATTGATAGAACTTTTCGAAAACTTCAGACATGCTTGCTTTATATTTCAACAATCACGGTGCAAAATTTCAATAAAAAATGTAGCGTAGTTTCAGAGATATTGCAGTTTGAATGAGAAAAGTCCAAAAAGTCCGATTTTCGTAGAATTGCAGTTTCTCAGGCCACATAAACTCCAGAAAGCTCAAGTTTTGTGATATAATAGTGTGATAGTTGATCTATCTAACGCAAAAAATTTGATCGAAAAATATCATCAGAGTAAAAAGTTATGGAAGTTCAAAGTCGAAGTGACAGTGCGCTTGCTTCCAATTTCTATACAATTATGAAAGGTACTGTATTTTCCAGGCGTCTAAGTTTACGTGTTTTTGAGGAATTGATAAAAGGACATGGTAAAAAAATGTTGATTTTTATCTGGAATGTTTTTTGGCCCAAAAAGAAAAGAAGTATAACGAGGCTCACTAGAACGCTCACGTTTTTCACGTGTCACAATACACATGCTTGTAACTGCCCGGATTCTAAATAATCATAGCCTTAATATTGTTTTTTTTATTCATATTCAGAAAATAATTATTTTCAATACATATGAGTTTCAAAAATTATGGATAAATTTTTGAATGAAACAAGCAAAGCCAAATTTGAATAACAATTCGAAAAAACCTTTTCAAGTATTTTTAATAATGATGCGAATTGACAGCCAAGATTCCTAAACTAGATACTTAATGCGAAATATGAAAACAGAGGTACAATTTAGATTTTGATAATAGGGGACCAGAACCCTGAAATGAGTTTAATGTATTAAAATTTACTACACAAAAATGATTTTTTTATCAAGTGGGAATCTGTAGCAGAATTCTGAAACTGGGATTAGTTTTCGTGGTTTTGGCATCAGTTCTGAGTAAAGATTGTTTATCTTGAATAACCTTACTCAATCATCGAAATTTGATTAAGAATTTAAAAATTTTAGTGTAGAATAGAACACCCTCCAGGGAAGAAGGGAGGAGGAAGGGGGGTTTAACCCCTAAACCTTGTTTATACTTTTTATATTTTGCATTCATGTTAATTGCATTTTTTTTTTGAGATATTCAAAGAGTTAACTTTTTAAGCTGTATGAACATCACATTTAAAAAAAATAAACAATTTGGGGAAAGTCGGGTAAGATGGACACAGCGGGTAAAACGAACACTTTCAATGTTTCGAGAATTGCAATGTTTGGCACAAATCTAATGATGGGTATATGTTCGCCTAAGTGTATCAACACTTTCGAGAACCTTTGTTTATTTATATCAAGCAAGCTCCTATCATATTAAACAAAACAAACAAAAACTTTGAGGATCCATTGTTTGATGAATTTTCTCTCCTCATTAAATGGTTCATAACTCGCAAAATTTTTGAAAATTTCAACCGTTTTCAAAGGTAGAGTGTTTATTAGGCTTCTTTTTAACCATCTGGGGGAAAATCAGAGAATTTCCGTCAAAGGGCTTGAACAGCAAACGTTTTGAAAAAAAAATTGCTAGGCGGGTAAGACGGACACCTCAAGGTCTAGTAAAACGGACACATAAGTTTCTCCAGGTATTTCAAATTTTTCATCGGTTTGATCCTCCATATGTCTTCAAAAGAGCAATTGTCGGTCGAAAAGCACTCGCCATCTCAAACAGGCCATAAAAACCGTAAAAATAGGATCTCCGGTGAAGAAAGCGCCTATAAAATACGGAATTCCGAAACCACACTGTTTCGTTTCTGGACTCCGACCAGTTGGTTCCATTTGGTTTGAAAACGTTTTCAAATACTTAACTCACAAAAATATCTCCTTTTACAGCAATTTTTGCGGCAAAATGCCCCTTTTCTGAGCAGTGTCCGTTTTACCCGACTATTTTTGAAAAGTGTGATTTGCAAGCATGTTTTAGATTGCTATAAAAACAGCCTTGATGAAGGAAATTTAATAATTCTAATGGTTAATACGATAGCAAACAACCTAAACTGCCCATCTGCAAGAAAACTGCGATGAAAAAAGCAATATCTGAATTTCTATTGCGATTCTGCCTTAGGGTGTCCGTCTTACCCGACTTTTCCCTACATTTAACAAAAAAAAAAAAAGTTGCTCTTTCATTTCGATATCTAGCTCAAAATACTGAAGCCTAATGAAAAAGTTTGGTTTTTGCTTATCTTTAGACTTCGTAAATTTAATTAAATGACATAAATTTTGTAGAAATCGGTTCAGTAGTTCCTCAGATATAAGTGGGTTTCTCATTGATTTTTCTGAACCTGGGCCTTGTTGTAGTTATAACGAACGTCAGGGTGTTAAAGTGAATGCATTCATGAGGATCTGGTGATGGTTAAGCTGAGAGTTCTTTCCGATAATGGCCTCGTCGATGTCATGTATTTTGATCCAGTCTCCGAATGCCAACTGGTCTCAACACATTAAGGACCGCGAAGAAATATAAGCCCAAAAACAACAAAATGAGGTATTATCTATCTCAGAAACGACTGGACCAAATTCTACAAACTTAGTATCTTTGAGTTATCGAAAGTGTTGTATACATTTATGTAGAATAAAGTTTCTTTTTAAAATGTAACTCAAATGTTAAGCTTGTCAGTGAAGAACACTCGCGTCAAGCGAAAATACGAGATAAATCGTATTTGGTCCGCAATGTGTTAAGTTCAAAGTTAACTTGTGAAAAACATGAAAGACCTGCAGTAGTTTGACGGTTTTGTCATTTGTGTCATCATATAATTCGAAAATTCAATTTAGTGGAGTGCAATAGGTGATTTTTTTTTCGTTTATAATTACACAGTTTGAAAAATTCGCCTTCGCCTCCCAGATTAAAGTGACGATTGCAAATCTCATAAAAACCGACATACAAGCACACATATTCATACACATATTGTAGATTTTTATTGCATTTGTCCGATTTCAAACGATGAATGCAATGGTTGTGGAGCACCGGGCCAGAAACAAGAGCAAAATACAGAGAGCTAGCCTAACCGAAACCGGAAATACCAAACTCAGCGCACCTACTGAATGTTGAAAACATGGAAAAAAATCCAACCAGACATCCATACAAAACCGATGGCCCTTTCCACGCCAACTAGCTAGTAGGTTCATGTTTTTTCTCTGCTCCACTATACTAGTCTCTATATCTACTAGTTACTAGTTATTGTTCGCCCCATGATCAACTTTTAAGTTTGTAGCTTTAACGTGCGTGTGCACCATACTGGAAAACTATTTATGGAATCTCGATTGAATTTGCTGTCTGTCTGTTTGTGCGTGTACTTTTTTTTTAGTTTCTAATCTTTTTTTCTGCTATTTGTTACAAATCCATTCGCGTACACATTTGGTACGGTTTCGATTCATTGCATTGCATTGCTTCAATCTTTTATTGTTGATGTTGCTGCTACTGCTTTTGATTGTAAACACACTCGCCGGTCCATTTGCGGATCAGTTGGTCGTCGTTGTTCGCCATTTTTGTAGCTTCCATTAGTAGTGCATTTTTCGAGAATTTTCACATTAAATGTGGCGCAATCTCAAATGCAGCATCAGGCATCAGAGTTTGTGAGAGACAGGCGGCACCCAAAAAAATTTTAGTACTAGTTCAATTGGGATATGTTGTGTCATCGTTGGAATGAAGTTTCGTCAGTTGACTGATCAAAATAGATTTGAATCTAGCACATGTGTAGAATATTAAAAAAAGAAATTTTTCTTATTCTTTTACAAAAAAACTTTCAAGAAAGCTGTCAATTTTTGAAGGTCTTATGCGAAAACTGGGATGGTCTGAACTAGAATCACCCATTCATAAAGCTAATTGTGAGAACCATCATCATGAACTAACTTTATAACATGCCGACATCGTCGTCGATTGGACTAAATTCCAGCTAGAAGAAAGGAAACATAGGAATGGGTGGGAACGTTCTGGATCCATGACCGTTGCCTTTGGCTGATTGTTGCACAATTATAAATAGTTTCGGTTGTTGCCAACATGAAGCTCATGATGCGTGAGCACTGCACCGAGGTCTGTTGCAATTGTTGTGTGAGAAAATTCAGGCTACAGACATAAATTCTTTCATCAACCGCATCAACATGAATCAGCAGCGCAGCTCCACACACCGGTCTATATTTGGTTGCAACATTTTCATTCACCTTTCCGCCTCCTCAATATCTATGACGGTGCTTGATTGATTAACTAACGGTCAACTTACGCTGCTGTGTAGTTAATCGAGCGCCTCGAAACGCCACCGGACAAGCTTTAACCTTTGATTGGCTGACGACTGGCTTAGCTTAGTTGGGTGATGAAAGGCAAAAAAAAAACCTTAATCCAACCACATCAAGTTGGTAATTAAAATCGACACCTCCTTTTTTTTTGCTTAAAAACACTAATCAAACCCCTCTTGGACAAGTTTCGACATGGACCTGGGCCATTAACTAGCAAGTGATGGCGAGAAATTCGAGCACTTGGTTAAGGTCATAAGAATATGAAAAAAGTTGACACAGAAAGTTGATTCTTATTCAAAGATTAGACCGAGAAGATTGGCGATTAGAAATATATGACCTAACTTTTCAGTTGAGCCAAGCAAATGTTATCCAGAAACATTTTTCGAAAATTTTGACAATTTTGACAATTTTGCCAATTTGGACAATTTTTACAATTTTAACAACTTTGACAAATTCGAAAATTTTGACAATTTTGACAATTTTCACCATTTTGGCAATTTTGGAAATTTTTACAATATTGACAATTTTCACAATATTCACAATTCTCACAATTTTGACCATATTTACCATTTGAACAATTTTGACATTTTTGATAATTTTGATCGTTTGAACAATTATGACAATTTTGGTCAGTTTTAAAAATTTCGATAATTGTGACAAATTTGACCATTTTAACAATTTGGACAATTTTGACCATTTGAACTATTTTGTCAATTTTGACCATTTTGACAATTTTGACAATTTTAACAATTTCGATAATTGTGACAACTTTATCAATTTCCACAATTTTGTCAATTTTGACAATTTTGATCATTTAAACAATTTTGACGATTTTGAAAATTTTGACAGTTTTAACTATTTCGTTAATTTTGACAATTTGACAATCTTGACAATTTTAACAATTTTGACAATTTTAACAATTTTGACAATTTTAACAATTCGGACACTTTTGGCATTTGGGACAATTTTGATAATTTTGACAATTTTGACAATTTGGACAACTTGAACTATTCTGATAATTTTGACAGTTTTAGCAATTTCGATAATTTTGACAATTTCGACTATTTTTGAAAATTTGAAAGGTTTTAATAATTTTGTCAATTTCCACAATTTTGTCGATTTTGACAATTTTGACCATTCAAACAATTTTGACAGTTTCAACAATTTCGTTAATTTTGACAATTTTGTCAATTTTGTCATTTTGGACAATTCTGGCAATTTTTACAATTTTAACAGTATTGACCATTTTGACAATTTCGATAATTTTTACATTTTCGATAATTTTGACAATTTTGCAATTTTGAAAATTCTGACAATTTTGACACTTTTGGCAATTCTGACAATTCGGCAATTTTGACCATTTTGACAATTTGAACTATTTTGAAAATTTTGACAGTTTCAACAATTTCGATAATTTTGAAAATTTTGACAATTTTGACAATTTTGACATTTTTGACATTTTTGTCAATTTTGACAATTTCGACAATAAAAAAAATGAATGGGAAAAAATAAATAATAACAAAAATACAATTTAATTGCATTCGGCAAACTTATAAATTATAAACTAATATTAGGGCATATGTTTACGAAATAGACAAAAGTGGCAACATTGTTAGTGATTGAGGATAATCAAAAACGACCAAATTTATCAAATTGGCAATCTATGAAATAAAATACAAATTAAGGAAAAATTGAGTAATAATTTACTTTACTACCAGCATTGACACAATTTGTGGTTTTGCGTTAACTACGTTAATAAAATAAAGATAACTGATAAATCGAAAAGAATTGGCAACTTCTACATTTGGAAAGTTGACTAATTTTGAAATTAGTGAAGCGACAAAAAAGACAAAATGACAAAGAGACAAAGAGAATAAAATCTTGGAGACAAAGAAACACAATCACAGAATTGAAAATTGACAGACCGATAAATTTTGAAATTTGTATTCATCATTTGAAAATTAATAAAAAAATCCAAATTTAAAAGTAATGTAAGCTTAGCAGTTTCTAGGAATTGGTGTGATTGACAAAGTAAACAATAAAAAAAAATTAATAAAAAATTACAAAGTTTAGTCAATTAAGAGAAGTTTTCAACGATACAGTATAAAAAATAATGCAAAATATGCAAATGATCAACATCTGCAAACAATCAAGCATGAATAAATCATCGTGAGCAATGATTTTAATTTATGCTCATTTTTTCTCAATATTTACAATTATTCTAATGTTTAATGCGCACAATAATAATGTTTTTCCTTCTCTATTTTTCGTTTTAGGTGAGTTCATAAGTTTCAACAAATAAGGTGAGACGGAGAGAAAAAAAAATAAGGAACATGTAAACCATTTACCAATAAAATAACAATGTGTGAAAATCAAATTTTTATTTCCAAAAAAAGCAATTGTGGTATTCTACTCTGCCCTCAAAATTTTAAATTCTATAACAAATTTTGATGATTGATTAAGCGTTAGAGTAAGGTTATTCAAGAGTAACAATCTTGACAGTTGATGCCAAAACCACAAATAGTAATCCCAGGATCAAAACTCCACTACAGTTTTTAAAATCATCAACAGCTTGATCAAATTTCGTTTCTGAATGTTACATTTTTAATAAGATTAAACTTATTTCAGAGGTTCTGGTTTCCTATTATCAAAATCATAAATTGAATTTCTGTTTTATTATTCGTATTCTGTATCCGGTTGAGGATTCTTTATTTTATTGGTTCGAATCATCATTTCTCTAATGATGAGGTGAAAAGATGTTTGAATCTAAGTTCAATTCGATTTCTTCATTTAACTCAAAATTTGATCCAAGGTTCTCGAAACTCTTATACATTTTTTACTATTAAGAAAATAATTTTCGGAATATGATAAAAAAATTAGAAATCATCCTGTGTTTTTTTTTCATAATCAGATTCGAAGTTCTGTAATCCAATTCTTATGCAGAATTCAAACATAAAAAAACCTTCAAAATTGCGATCCAGAGTTGTCTATTGTTTAACATGATTCATATTGCATTTGTTTCAAGAGGCAAATTTCAAATTGAAACCTCAAATTCGGATAACGAAATCGCAAAATTTCAATCTAAAAATTTTACTTTTGAAATTTTGATTTTTTTTTATTGATGGTAAAATCTTTTAATTTGTTCAAGAGAGTTTTGATATATTTAGCTTATTTGATTTGAACATAGAATAAATTTTATAAGAAAGTGAAAGTTTTCACAAAATCTTATTCTATGTTCAAATCAAATAAACTAAATTCATTAGTTCTTATGAGCAAATTCAAATGTTTCAATCGTTGGTTTGAGTTATTTTTTTTAATAAATAACGGATTCCTTATTCAACTCAAGCTTACAATTTTTTGACGGTTCATTGATTGAAAAGTAAGGTTTTTACAACACCTTTTCCATTTTTTTTTTGTCATAATCTTTGGAAAATTCATAAAAATTATCCTTATGTTCAAAGTATAGCCTTTAACTTCGTTTTCTTGGACATTAAGTGAATTTTTTTCTAGCATTCCTTAGCTGATTTATAGTCTATTTTCGAAGCAAATTTATTCGGTTTTTATTTCTTAGACTTTGAATAACGGAAAACTAAAGTATTGTACATGAATATAAGAAACATATTTGAGTTACATAACGAGGTTTCCAAAACTATAAATTTTGTAACAATCGGTTGAGAAACAAGAGAGATATAGCGTTTTTAAGCGAGGAGTGTTAAATTGACACCCAAGTTTTGATTAAGGAGTTTTTTCTGGGCTTTCAGGGGCGTCCATTAAAATTGTAATGATGCAAAATTCAGATTTCAAGAATCCATTGTGAGTCCCCGAAGAAATTTTTTTATTTGGATGCACCCGAATAAAGTTACAAGCCGTCAAATATCTTATAGTGTCCAACATTACACTCTCAAGAGCGGATTAGGATTTAAAACAAGCAGTCAAAATAGCTAAAAATATATGAATACATTTTGTATTTTTATTTTGTACAAGGATTTGGATTTTGTTTTGTATATAATCGAGTATCTTTTTAGTGTTACAAGTTAAGTCATTGGTTTGTTAACATTAATTTCTATGCAAAAACCGATCCTCTGTTTTCCATTTTTGGATATTTTAACTGGGAAATGCTAAAAAATATGAATTTAAAATTTTCCATGGATTTTAATTTGATTAAGATGAAATTCTAACATTTCAGTCAATGCAGAAAAAAGATTCACTAATTTTTTTTACAGTGTTTTATTATGCTGAACATCACATTTAAAATTCACTAATTAAGGAGTCATTTATTAGTTTTTGTAGGAAGCTCAGAACTTTATGTTGCTTTTTTCACTTTCTCTACTATATGTCGCCAAAATTTTTATCAATTTCTTTAGATAATAAGCATGTCATGATATTCTACTTAACCAGGGTGGTCACTCATTCGAAAAAGTCGAGAAATGCTGAAAAGAAAAAATGGAATTTGAAAACTATCGGAAAAATGCGGGAAAAAGTCGGGAAGGACTCATGAACTATTGTGTAATTTACACTCAAACCATGTTTTAAAAAATTCAACTTAAAATTTAGAACAACTTAAAAATGATAAAATTGTAGTCTCGAGTCCAGTTGTTACCAAGAACTATAGTTTATAGAAATATGAGACTTTTCCGTTTGCATTTCTTCAGGGTCTTTAAAATGTCAACTCCCGTTCAAGTTTCATCTTTCTTTTTTGTTTGACTAACGGAATGTCTTGGCGGAAATTCTGAACATCAAGTAATTAAGCACATAATTGAAATTACAAGTTAATTACACATATCCTAATTCAAAAAGGAACTCCGATTACGGGACGATATCTGCATATGAAGTGAAGTCAGAGATTTGTTTTTTTTTTGTCTTAAATAGATTTCTTGAATAGGCGAATCTTTAAATATTAAAACTTTCTATCAAACGTAGCATGATTACGAGTTTTTGGGCTTTTTTTTTCTAATTTATGCTAGAATTCTATATTTCTACATTCTAACATTTTCTACCTTAAGTAACAAATATTTGATTCGGTTTTGACCAGGCCGAATTTAGCGCCATCGCCTTGAGAAAATTTGAATTTGAATCTCATTCACAAAACCAAAAAAATAAAATCGAATATGATTGATGACAGCTAGTTTGTTGGATTAAAAAGTACTGATTATGGTTTTAAAAATTCATAACATTTTTTTAAATAATCATTTGTACATTTAACTGAAGTTTCTCGAAGAATACTGATGAGGCTTAGTTCGGTCTGGTCGAATTCCGACAATTGGTCCCCCGGTTTAAAATAAAAAAATCAGCAAAAAAAATTTAAGATCCAGCATTAAGGAGTAAGAAATGTAAACTTTGGTACCATTGCAGTTGTAAATTCAACGAGGAACCATCAATTAATTTCTAACCTAAATTGACGGTGAACTCAAACCAGTTTTTAAACTAAATTTACGTCTTGAAAATCAATCTATTTTTTTAAATAGCATCATAGGGTTTTACAAAGTTTATGAAATACATTCACATACGATTCAAATTTTACCTCATTTGTGACTTGAATTTACTTATTTGCGAATGCTTAAAAAAAAGAAAAAAAATAAAAAATAAAATGCTTTGAATAATTTATACGAAATGTGCCATTTAATGAAAATGCGTTTTGCTATAATACACTGTTTATCATATTCATAATATAAGTTAAAAAATTTCCGAAGAAAATTCTATGGAAATCAATAAGTTTTAGATGAGAAATTACTTATTCTCTTTAATATCATAACTGCTTTCGAAATAATCATAAATTACCCAAATCGGTACATTTTCTCGCCTTTTTTTAAGTTCTTATTGACTTTAAAATTGGTTTTTCTTTATAGCGAGATATAAAATTGTGCAGAATAAGGGCCGGACACAGTCAAAATTAAAATCACCTCTAAAAAGTAGAAATAGAGCTTTGAGACTGTTTTTTTTTTGTTTTTGAGAATCGGGAATTTCTTGAGACCATGCAGTAAACAGTCGCGAAAAATGCGGAAAATGCAAAACTGAAATTGAGTGGCCATCTTGTACTTAACATGTGAGGGTCATCAGACATATTTTTTTTATAGTTTCAATAATTTTGATTTCAAAATTCATTTTATCATAATATTTTTCATCTTTTACGTCTCATACCGTTCATCTTATTCTCTAAAAAGTGTTGAGCTTTTGCATTTCTGGAAAAAAATTTAAGTCTTTACAGTATGACCCCTAAAAAAACGAAAAATTTTAGGTGTCTGTTTTGGGTTGTTTTTGAAGATTTTAGAGGATTTTTTTTGAGTGTATTAGCCCTAACCTTCACGAAAAATAAAAAAAAGGTAAAGCTTATCGAGATGCAGAGGTGATTTTTTACTCAATTTTCTCGGTAAATTTTACCTTGTTTTATTCACCTAGCGAAAAGGTAAATTTCTGCTTTTTTATCATCTAGCGAAAAGGTAAATTTTACCTTTTTCGCATTTGCCTAGTGAAATTTATCTAGTAAATTTACCGGTTTTCCATTCACTGATTTAAAAGGTAAATGCTACCTTTTCTGGCTGGTTTCTTCAATAAAAATAAAACAAAAAAATCTTTCAAAATTAACATTTAAAATCTGAGAAAACATTTACCGTTCTGTTCCTTTTTTTTTTTGTTTCGATTATAGTCGTTTTACCATCTTTATGGCATTCGCGACTTTAAACCGTTCTGTTCCGATTTTCACATTTTGAGCACGGAGCACAACTTGTTCCTGAATAACAAAACAGCTAACCTCAGTAAACGAGTTCGGCAAATAGTTACCTTTTTCCAAGATGAATTGTATCGTTTTGTGTAGCTCAAGATTAACCTTTTTTGGATTTACCTTTTTTCTAGGTAAAATGTACCTTTTTATTCAGCTCAATTTGCCACGAGGTAAGATTTACCTTTTTTTTCGGTGAACTGTACCTTTTTTTCGAGCTAGATATAGGTAAATTTTACCTCGAACAGATAGAAGTTACCTTTTTGGCTACGAGCGTTTACTTTGCTATCTCCGTAAATTTTACCTTTTTATTATTTTCCGCGTTCATGTGTCAGCTGACGTAAACAATGCAGTACACTCTAATTCAGCTTGACTCTGTTTTGAAGCAATACAACTCAGATTTCTTCAAAACCTGCAAAATTTAAAATTTGGATTAAGACGGTACAATTCAGAAATGAATGGCAAAGCATATTTTATTATTTACATGAATGGGAATAGAGAATTCAGTCGATTTGGTTTTCGAGCGTCTTATGACATAGAGCCTTAAATTCTCCTGATCCTCAGTGATTATAGGGATTCTGCGGATAAACATAATTTTACCTGCCGACCAAAAAAAAAAGGTCATCAAGTTTCATTTTGCTAAAATGTCAGTACATTCTTCGTTTATCGTCAAATTTACGGATTTGAGTGGTTTGCAATTTGGTAACGCTGCCGAGAATGTAGTTTTCCAACAAGATAGAATCCATATCATACCCCGGAACGCACCTAAGCCTGGCTGGAGGAGAATAAGAAGTTTTAACCGAAGAATTGTTGGCCTCCGAGCAGACGGATTTCGACCCCCTCGACCATTTGATATGGGCGTGTGTTCAAGCGAAGGCCTGTGGATCTTCTAACCTAATCGTCAATTCTCTGGAGGCTTCCATCTCTGAGATATGGGGCTTAATATCAGAACAGGGTTGCCAATGTGCCTAATATTTAAGGATTTGCCTGATTTTTAGAGGCTCAACCTGATAACCTGATAAACTTTATTTTTAAAAAAGGCTAATTTTCCCTAATTTTTGTGATCATGATTTGCATTAGAGACATTGATGGAGGTCCAAATGTGGATTGACGACAAGAAAATGGTCCTCATTTCAACCGAAATTTCCGTTAAACCATATAGATATCCTGATTATTATTTCTCATTTCCCTAAATTTTGAAAAAAAGGTGACACAAAAAAAACATGAATGAATAGAACAGTTTTTTAATCATGCTAAAATCAAGAAAAGAAAAGTTTTTTAAATTAGATGACAGATTTTCGCATTTTTTATGGGTAAAACTCTAACTATTATACACCATGACATTTTTTCTCAAGATACTAACTGATTTGACTGATAAATTTTACTTGGCTGTCGTAAAACTTAATCCTTGACTTAAGACTTTGAATCCTTATTGGGCCACTTTTTGTTAGTCAACTTGTCGTCTTTCAGGATGAATTTTCATTATGTGTCTTATTTGCATTCTACAAATTGTGCTGAGATGCCATTTCGACAATTGGCGAGAAAATATAAAAACCAAACCATACCAAATCAAGTTCATTTACACAAATTCCGAATTGTCCGAGGCAATTGAAAACAAACATTCCCCTTGAACCTTCTTTGGAACTCTGTAGGAACAAAACGATGATTAAGCTATTAGGTGCCAGTTGGCATCAACATGCTTTCAAGGAATCATGAGAAGTTTTTTTTGTTCCATGAAACTCTGAAGAATCGATATAAATCCTCTGAGGACCACTGTATGCGTCTTTGAATGGTACATTTTTAGCAGCTCTATTTGGGAAGTCTTGAGTTAAGAAAAAAATGTCAAAACCTTCTGAAACTTTGAATCCTGATCATTTTTTTAACTGATTCTTCTACAAAAAATATGATAGAAAATAGGTATCGTGAAATCGGTTCCTTAGACTTTACGGGGACCTTCTCCGTTAATTGATTATTCATTCACAAACCCCTCAACCAGAAATGGAACGCTCAGGTTAACCCCGAGTAACCATTGAATGGTACCTACATGCAAATCGATTTCAATGTTTATCAATCAGCGGCAAGTGTGTCTGTCTCCCGCGAGCAGATAGACATTGAATATTGAATACTCTGATTAGGCAAATCACTTCGGGAAACCGCGCATTTTACTTCAACCCTCTTTCTACCTACATGATTGCCTGCCTTCGAAGGAGTGCAGTCAGTCAATTGTCGATGTCACCCGATGTGACTGGATAATTTTTTAAATGAATCTGATTAACCGCCCAAGTTCGCCTTTGCCTGGCTGCCTGGTGCCGCCAATCAATAGTTATTTAATGAATCGTAAGGGTGGTGGTAAATGACACACAATGTGACCGATAGCATCTAGTTTAATGACATTTTAAATGCTGCGGACCTGTGTACAATTTAACCCACAAATGGCATCGGCGGGAATCGACGGGAAACCAGTTTTGCCTGATGGGCGCTCTTCTTGGATTTCGCGCCAGAAAACCGGCTCTGAGGAAACGAACGAATTTTCGCTCTCTTCCAGTCTAACTGGTGACGACTTGGCCAGTTGAACTTGAACTTTTCCCTAGACCTAGGGAAACTTCCTTCTCTTTTTTCTTGCCATCTGTAAGGCTAAAGTGTTTTGTGGATTGATGGCCAAGTTTGGACACGCGCCTTTTTTCCGAACAGGTTCAATCCTACCGAGCGTTCCGGCAAGTGAAAGGTTTCTTAGCCACCGAGTCGCGGGGTCCAGTTTGATTAATGGATTTGAACAACTTCTTCGAGATGCGAATCGCATCCAGTCACGGCAGTTTGCTGCTCAGTGACGTAGGATTATAATTCCGATTCTATAATTACATTTTTAAGCAGGTTAAACAGATGTACCATAGGGTCGACGATCAGGTACAGTTTTGTTTAACAGAGACATTTGAGAGGCTTTCAAATTTTTTCAAACTTATTTTAAAGAATCTCCCCCTTCCAAAAGCTGACGCCTTTGGCAACAAGTCGCGAAACAAATTTCATCTACGATTTCCGATACCTGCCCTGTATAAACAAGAGGAGAAAAAGTGTTTACTCGATATCCCCAGCAAACTTCCTCCTTCCCGCAGTTTCGGGTGCCCATTTAGAGCAAAGAAACGTTGTTGTTCCGCAAAAAAGGAAGAACAACAACTGCAGGTCCCTAGTTCGCACTCATAAAACCGGCAACAAATCAAGTCAAAATGAAAATCAAACGAGATTTGCCGATATGGAATGCTACCATGCAACCGGTATTCGTTGGTGGTGACATGCTATGTTCACGCCAAACCTATACTCTACTGTATACAAATAGTCTGAAGGATAGTAGTGACATTGAATATCTACTCGAGATGGTGCAAATTTTTGTGAAGCAATCGATTTGGTGCAAGTTTCGCGATTGCTTGTGAAATTTGAGGTACCTTCCCCCAAAAAGGAGAAACGAGTAATACCGGTGGCGGCAGTAGAAAAGTGCAAGGTCTTGAGTGTGTCTAAAAAGCTGATTCACTTCGGAAGGAGGAGATTGTTGCATCCGAAAGATAAGAAGTCCATAGTTGTTTGTTTACCTTGAGACAGTGTGAAAATTCGATTGACTATAAACCTTTATTATTTATGAGGTGCAATAAGACAGCTGTTTAATCTTGAGTTATTGCAAATCAGAACAGAAAACTACTCTGTATAAAAATAAGGCTACAAAATTCCCATTTCAAAATTTTTCGACTAAAAACTGAAATCAACAATAAATAACGTAGTTTATCCTGGACAGAGAAAATTTCTCAGAGATGCCGTAATTTAATACTTTTTTAGTGGGTTTTAAAACGTATTTGTACGTTGTAAATACGTTTCAGATATAGTCTTAGAAAAACAGAAAGAAAGGGAAATAAATAAATAATTGAATTAACGAGAAAAACAAGGTCGAACAACAAAAACAAAAAAAAAATAAAACATTTAAAGCAGAAAAAAAACGCAACACATAAATGAAAAAGTTACCATGGAGATAAAAAAATATGATTGAAAAAAAGCAAAACTTAAAAAAAAAAAGAAATTGAAAAAAAACATCATAAAGAGATAAGAAAAAATAACCGTTAAAAAGGATCAGAAATGCAAAAAAAAAGAGAGTAATTCAAGCAAGACAAAAAAAAACACAGAAATAAAAATAAAAACAAAAATGGAATATAAAATCAAACAAAAAATCATTGAAAAGAAAAAAATGATAAAATAGGAAAAGACAAATAACAAAAAAAAAAGGGAAAAGAGAAAGAATACAGCATAAACAAATGAAATAAAAAAATTCTTGAAAAATGGGATACCAATTTTTATTTTCCTTTCTTTGTTTTAATCTGGAATTGAAAAAAAAGAAAGACATTAAAAGTTGAAGATAATAACAAAACAAAACGAAGAAGAAAAATAGAGGAAAACGTTAAAAATGAACAAAATTAAAAATGAGAAAAACAATAATTTTAAAAAATAAAACAAAAGAATGATAGTAAAAAAATGAAAAAGGCATGGCTTAAAAAACAGAAAAATGAGAAGAAAAGAACATGATAATAAAAAGATTTAAAAAAAATGAATAAAAATGTAAAGGAAATGAAAATTTAAAAAAAAATGCAAAAAAAAAAAGTAATTTAAGCAAGACAAAAAAAAAGAGAAATAAAAAAATTAAACTCAAATTCAAACGAAAAACTAATATTAAAAAGAGAAAACGGATAAAATTGAAAATTAGAAGAGGCAAAATCATAAAAAATAAATAATAATAAAAAAATAAATAATAAATAAAAATTGAAAAAAAATACAAAAACTAAACTAAACGTAGATAAAATTAGGGGACAACTTAAAAAAATAGCAAAACAAAAAATTAAACGTAAGCAAAATAAATATTAAAAAATGAAAAAGGTGTAATTTTTAAAACAGAATTAAAAGGAAAAAATGACTAAAAAAAGATTTTAAAAACATTAATAGAATAAAAATATGAAAATTGAAAATGACAACAAAAATAGAAAAGAAAAAACGTTAATAAGGGATCAGAAATACAAAAAATAAAAATAATTCAAGAAAGACAAAAAAGGAGAAATAAAAAATGGAACTAAAATTCAAACGAAAAACAAATATTAAGAAGAGAAAACGGATAAAATTGGAAATAAAAGAAGGCAAAATAATAAAAAAAATATCAAAAAGGAAAACAATGCAGCATGAAAAAGAAATTAAAGGAAAAATCTAATTTTTTGTTGTTTGTATTGATTTATAATAGGAAAAAGGTAATAGGATAGACTTTAAAAAAAAATTAATTAATTAATAATACCAAACAAAACGAAAAAAGATACTAGGGGAAGCGTTAAAAATTAGCAAATAAAAAGATGAAAAGGGAAATAAAAAGTAAAAAAAAAGTTATACAGAAATGGAAAAAAACAACGAAAGGGGGAAAAAAATTTAAAATTGATCAGAAATGCAAAAAAAGAAAGAAATTCAGGTTGTTATGTAGAGTAATAAAAAAAAATGGAACACGATTCAAACAAAAAAAAAACGAATATTAAAAAGAGAAAACGGATTAAATTGGAAAAAAATTGATAAAATAACCAAACAATACGCAGAACAAATTTAGGGAAAAACCTCAAAAATGAACCAAATAAAAGAGATCTTGAAAGAGAAATAATAAAAATAATATAAAACAAAAGAAAAATAGTAAAAATAAAAAAAGGCGTGACTTTTAATACAGAAAATGGAGAAGAGTAAAACATGATTGAATAAATTTTTAATAAAAAACAAAAATAAAATAAAAATATAAAGAAAATGAAAATAAAAAAACAATAACAAAAAAGAGAAAAAAACGTTAACGAGGGAACAGAAATGCAAAAAAAAAGAAAAATTCAAGTAAGAAAAAAAAGAGAAACAAAAAATGGAACTCAAATTCAAACGATAAAAAAATATTTAAAAGAGAAAACGAATAAAATTGGAAACAAAAAAGCAAAATAATAAAAAAAATATAAAAAATGCGGCATAAAAAAGAAAAAAAAATTAAAAAATTTATTTTTTTTCTAGAATTAAAAATAGAAAAAAAAGGCACAAAAATTTGAAAAAAAAAATAAAAAAAAACGAAGAAAATCTTTGGAAAAAACCTAAAAAAAATAAGCAAATTTAAAGATGAAAAGGGAACTAAAAAATAAAGCATGAGCAAAATAAATGCAAAAGAATGAAAAAGGCCTGATTTGAGAAACAGAAGAAAAAAAATATGCTTAAAAAAAAAGATTTTAATAAGCAAAAATAAAATAAAAATATAAAGAAAATAAAAATATAAAGAAAATAAAAATAAAAACAAAAAAAAGAGAAAAAATGTTAAAAAGGGACCAGAATTGCAAAAAAAGAAAGTCACTCAAGCAAGACAAACTAAAAATGGACCACAAATTCTAACGAAAAACTAATATTTGAAAGAAAAAACGGATAAAATAAGAATTAAAAAAGGCGAAAAAGTTAAAAAATAGAACATACAGCATAGAAGAAAAAAAGACTTCAATATAATCAAATTCATTTTTTTCTTCTTTTCTTTGTATTAATTTAGAATTGAAAAAAAGAAGAAAGAAGAGACATTAAAAGTTGAAAAAAATTAATCTAAAAAACAAATGAAACGATGAAAAATATTTTGGGTAAAACAAAAAAAATAACAAAATAAAAGATGAGAAGAGAATTAAAAAAAATGAGTATAAAACAGAAGAAAAAAAAAAGGCTCTTTTAAAACAGAAGAAAAGAGGAAAAATGAAGCAAAGAGTACAATAAAAATTATTAGAAAAACTAAATAAAGAATTGGTTGATTGAATTCGGATAGATAACAAAAAATAATTTTAATTTAAAAGAGGAAAAAAGAATAAAAAATTGCAACTACATCTGTATCTACCACTTCATAGTAGTTAGCCCGTGACGAACAAAAATTTGGTATGTGATCTAATAAATTCTTCCCGGCCACTTTTTAACCTCTTTCATTTGTTATAACTTTTTATCCGTCTATAAAATTTCTTAATCTAAATATAATTATAATCTTAACATAAATTGAAAATTCAGATTAAATGCTCAAATCAAACACAGCATTAGTAATCATTTGAAAAGATTCAGATTAGGAATCTAAATAAATTTAGTACCTTTAACAAAAATCTAGTTCTCCACTAGAAAATACCAGGAAACAGAAGAACCAATACAAGACTTGAATAACTCAATGAGTTAAATCACAGAAAACATACGTACAAGCTCGAACAAAAAGTCTTTAAAAAAGTGTGTAAGATTTCGAATGCTGACACCCAAAAAATACGTTGAAAATTGACTTGAAACAGTGCCATCTATTGCGCCGTTCAAAAGTTAAAAAATCACATTTTCACAGTGCTCTTTGGTGTATTTGGAGACATCTGGTGGCTAAGCCAAAAAGGAAAAATTGGTTAAAATGTTCGTTGGAAATTCTACACACAAGTTTCGTGAAATAGCTTGTACGTCTGTTCTCTGTGGTTAAATCTCTATTGAACTAAATAAACAAATAAGAATTAGAATTAGAATTATTCATTTTTAGAGAACGATTCAGTTTAATTCAATATCCAACTATGAGAATGTTTTTATGAATATAATTTGAGAATTTATTGTTGTAAAATATAATGTTGAATTTAGGATATTTATTTCAGTAGAAGTTAATTTTGAAAAAGAGTTCCTATCTTAGCATTAATAGCATAAAACTTTAATTTAATCAGTTGAAAAAGTTCAAACTTGAATTCTTAATGAATGACTGGAATGGAAAGAGAAACTCAGTAGTAAATCAAAATATATTCTTTATTAAGTAATTGAGTAATTAAGTAATTGAGTAATTAAATAATTGAGACAAATGTATTATTTAATGTAAAAAAATTAAATTGGGTGCGATTTTTTGAGCTAGTTTTATTAAAATTGTTGGATCGAATTGAATAATGTTAAATTTGAATTTAAAAAGTTTTTCCTCAATTTATTCTTGATTTTTTTTTCCTTAGATTTGTCTGGATTTTGTATTGAAAAATTCGAAGTCCAATGCATAGCTTTCACCAGGTTTTGAAAAAAAATTGGCTTGATTTGCTCAGCACGCATAATTGAAGAAAAATGCTGCAATTCTTATTCTAGGCCCTAGGGGCCCCTTAACTCATTTTAGAGTGAAACTATTCGAGACACTATTTAACAGGGGCCTCTTTGCTGTTGTATTTTTCGTTTCAATTCCGGTTTTTTATTTTAGATTTACTTTCCCGATGTTTAGAACTTCAATCAGTGTAATTAAATAAAGTTACATTTCTTATTTCTGATGCTATCAATCCATGCCATCAGCGGCATCCTGAACTAAATTAAAGGCAGTTGAAAACAAATTCAATTCATTTCAACTGAAATTTTGAAGAAACCCTATACTGGCACTGATTTAACTGCATCGATGAGAGTTTTAACACGAGTTTAAAAGATTTCTGCTTTTTTTTTTATTAAAATAAAATTTTTTATTGCGTGCGCCTAGTTTCAGGGAGTCTAATTAAAATCTTCTGATAAATATTTTAACGTAAAGATTAGCAGAATACCGCACTTCAGTTTCTGTAATAGATGGCAATGTGGTACATTTAGTTAATACTTTCTGATCTATAGTGAAATTTGACAATATGGTTTAAACTTTTTAATGAATTCTTATATTCGTCCCAAGGGATCAGTTTCCCCATTTCAACAGACAGCTCAGTACGCGTTATTTCACGAGCCAGCTTAATTTGACATACCCGTGGCTGACGATGACAGACAGACAAACCTGTTGGATGTATCATATGGGTGCGAAAACACATGTCACGATTTTGCCATTCGCAATGTGAAACCTTTGAAAGTAAGCCCAAAAATAGAGACGACAACGACTAGGACAGAGTGTAGGGCGCCAAGTTCATATGTTTTGATGAGTTTTTTTTTGTGTCATACTTTTCGCACATCTGAAATCTGGAACCGCCCTTCTAAATCCGGAGACCGGAAGAGACATGGTTGGTTGTTGTTTTTGCCTTTGGTTTTGCTGATGGAAATCAACCTCCAAAGCTTGTTATATTATTCCATATTGCTGTCACGGATCTGTCAACAAATCAGCAGCAGCAGCAGCAGCAGCAATATTCTCTATGAAATGAAAGAGAAGAATAGAGCTCGTAACGTCATTTCGGTCGCTTGTTTTTGACCGGGTGTCATGTGACTAATTAGGATTGATTTGCAGTCAAGGGGGAACTTTTTTTAAACAATTTTATTTTTCCATCATCAGTCCAACAAACACGGAAAATTAATTGGCCTAAAATTGAGTTTTCCCATCCGGGGAAAATTACTTCCATTTTTGGGAAGTTCAAAGTTCGCATAAAGAAAGCGGAAAGATATTCGTAAATCATCCAGTAAACGACAGCAGGCAGCTAGTAGGTTAAACTTTTCCGCGGCACGCGATCCCAAAATTCCTGTTGGCATAGTAAATTTGTCTTTGTGTAGTCCTCCTGTCATAATTTGACATTCAACCTTCTCTGCACGACGATGATGGCATCGCTTTGGCGTGGTGAAGCAAATGAATGTCCCACCTTTTTCCAGTTCCTTCTCCTAGAATTCCGAGGCATTTATTTGCGATGAACATCAGAAAATCTACGACCAAACAACGGAATAAAATACACCCTGGAATGAAGACACTGTTGTTTGATCGATTTCGTTGAAATAAAAGTTCGACTCGGGCTGTGTGCTTGTTGCCATCAGCATAAACCTTCTTGGAGCGTTTTGCGAAAGTTCGCTGGTTATTGATTAGCTTGAACTTTCGTTTTTCGGGGACGGTGTCCTGAAGAAATGGATGTTGAATCTGTAAAAAAACTTCCTTTGCGAATTTGTCTTTTTCTAATAACCTAAAACAATCTTTTGAACATTTGAACTGATTTTCAACCTAAAGCTTAGTTCTTTTAGAAATGGGACAGTTACGAATGCCTGTATCTCAAAAACCATTCGTTTGAACCAAATACTTTCTATGAAGAAAAAGAAAGTAATGTTATGATCTTTCATGAAAAAATTTGAAAAAAAATATTTACCGTTTTTTGTTAAAGAAATTTCTACTTTATTCTTGGTATCTCCCATTGGCCGGCGCACACTTTTTTTAGTCATGGTATTGATCAGTTTCTCCAACTTATACTTCGAAAAATCTATATTTTAGGTGGCTTCACCCTCTTTCTTCAATTTCTGATACTTTTTGGTTCAATACTTCTCTGGAAACTGGAAACTGGAACCATTTTAGTGGATACAGTTGTTTCGAAATGAACAAATTTGATTATTTTTGACCACATTTTTGAACGTTTTTTTTCGATACCGGTTTCACAGCTTAAGAGCTTTGGAACCATCAAAAAATGGTTGTTTGAGGTTGGATTTCAATGAGTCATCACTACGCAACACTTTCAGTTAATCGCAGAAAATTGTTTTGGACATTTCAGCGATCTACCCTTAGTTTTTCGTTTATTGAAAATTAAAAATGCTGGTATGAGACTTGACTTCTTTGATGATCCTTAACCGTTGTTGCCGATCATTTGCTTCACTTCAATGCTTGATTTGAACTTTGTGGACATTATTGACAGTGTTTGCATACTTATCCACCACAAAAGCTCAGTAATTCTTTGAATAATCGACGGTTTTGTCAGCTATCAATTTGATAATGACGAATTTTATAGGAAACTGTGCAAAATTATTTTTTTCTTTTTCTCTTGCATCGTACATATCTAAAAAACGCGTAAATTTTAAATTTTGAAAAAAATAGGTCAAATAGTACTTTTTACAGGCAACAAAATGCTGTCAAAATTTTTAATATCCAATAACTAGTTAACGAGCTATTGGCAAATGAAAGTGTCCCATTTCTAAAAGGACTAAGCTTTAAAATTCAGAATCAGATGCTCACCAAAACTCTTTTCTTGATTTAAATTTAAAGAAAAATCTTATCTGGACTCCTATTTAGAATTCAGATTCAAGGAACTGTCGCAGAATCCTGATTTTCAATGCAGACGTCAGTTTCGAAAATCAGGTTTTTAATTTAGAATTCTATCACAGATTTCCGTTTTTTTTTTGAAAATGCAGTTTCAGATTCAGAACCTAGAATTTTGGAACCCAAAAATTGGGGTGAAAAATTTAAAATTGAGGTCTTGAAATTTTGAGCTAAGAACTAAGAACTAAGAACTAAGAACTAAGAACTAAGAACTAAGAACTAAGAACTAAGAACTAAGAACTAAGAACTAAGAACTAAGAACTAAGAACTAAGAACTAAGAACTAAGAACTAAGAACTAAGAACTAAGAACTAAGAACTAAGAACTAAGAACTAAGAACTAAGAACTAAGAACTAAGAACTAAGAACTAAGAACTAAGAACTAAGAACTAAGAACTAAGAACTAAGAACTAAGAACTAAGAGCTAAGAACTAAGAACTAAGAACTAAGAACTAAGAACTAAGAACTAAGAACTAAGAACTAAGAACTAAGAACTAAGAACTAAGAACTAAGAACTAAGAACTAAGAACTAAGAACTAAGAACTAAGAACTAAGAACTAAGAACTAAGAACTAAGAACTAAGAACTAAGAACTAAGAACTAAGAACTAAGAACTAAGAACTAAGAACTAAGAACTAAGAACTAAGAACTAAGAACTAAGAACTAAGAACTAAGAACTAAGAACTAAGAACTAAGAACTAAGAACTAAGAACTAAGAACTAAGAACTAAGAACTAAGAACTAAGAACTAAGAACTAAGAACTAAGAACTAAGAACTAAGAACTAAGAACTAAGAACTAAGAACTAAGAACTAAGAACTAAGAACTAAGAACTAAGAACTAAGAACTAAGAACTAAGAACTAAGAACTAAGAACTAAGAACTAAGAACTAAGAACTAAGAACTAAGAACTAAGAACTAAGAACTAAGAACTAAGAACTAAGAACTAAGAACTAAGAACTAAGAACTAAGAACTAAGAACTAAGAACTAAGAACTAAGAACTAAGAACTAAGAACTAAGAACTAAGAACTAAGAACTAAGAACTAAGAACTAAGAACTAAGAACTAAGAACTAAGAACTAAGCACTAGGAACTAAGAACTAAGAACTAAGAACTAAGAACTAAGAACTAAGAACTAAGAACTAAGAACTAAGAACTAAGAACTAAGAACTAAGAACTAAGAACTAAGAACTAAGAACTAAGAACTAAGAACTAAGAACTAAGAACTAAGAACTAAGAACTAAGAACTAAGAACTAAGAACTAAGAACTAAGAACTTAGAACTAAGAACTAAGAACTCTCAGAACTCTCAGAACTCTCAGAACTCTTAGAACTCTCAGAACTCTCAGATCTCTCAGATCTCTCAGAACTCTCAGAACTCTCAGAACTCTCAGAACTATCAGAACTCTCAGAACTCTCAGAACTCTCAGAACTCTCAGAACTCTCAGAACTCTCAGAACTCTCAGAACTCTCAGAACTCTCAAAACTCTCAGAACTCTCAGATGGCTCAGAACTCTCAGAACTCTCAGAACTCTCAGAACTCTCAGAAATCTCAGAAGTCTCAGAACTCTCAGAACTCTCAGAACTCTCAGAACTCTCAGATGGCTCAGAACTATCAGAAGTCTCAGAAATCTCAGAAATCTCAGAAGTCTCAAAAGTCTCAGAAGTCTCAGAAGTCTCAGAAGACTCAAAAGTCCCAGAGCTCTCAGAAGTATCAGAAGTCTCAGAAGTCACAAAAGTCTTAGAAGGCTCAGAAGTCTCAGAAGTCTCAGAAGTCTCAGCAGTCTCAGAAGTCTCAGAAGACTCAGAAGTCTCTGAAGTCTCAGAAGTCTCAGAAGTCTCAGAAGTTTCAGAAGACTCGGCAGTCTCAGAAGTATCAGAAGTTCCAGAAGTCTCAGAGCTCAAAGAATTCAATGAACTCAAAGAACTCAATGAACTCAAAGAACTCAATGAACTCAAAGAATTCAAAGAACTCAAAGAACTGTCAGAAGTCTCAGAACTCAAAGAACTCAAAGAACTCTAACAGCTCTAAGAGCTCTAAGAACTCTAAGAACTCCAAGAATTCAAAGAACTCAAAGAACTCAAAGAACTTTCAGAACTCTCAGAATTCTAAGAACTCCAAGAACTCTAGGAAGTCTAAGAACTCTAAGAACTCTAAGAACGATAAGAACTCAAAGAGCTCCTAGAACGCTAAGAACTCTAGGAATTCTTAGAACTCTAAGAACTCTAAGAGCTCTAAGAACTCTAAGAGCTCTCAGAAATCTCAGAACTCCAAGAACTCTAAGGACTCAAAGAACTTCAAGAACTCTAGGAAATCTGAGAACTCTAAGAACTCTAAGAACTCTGAAACCTCTAAGAACTCTAAGAACTCTAAAAACTTTAAGAACTCCTAGAACTCTAAGAACTCTCAGAACTCTAAGAACTTCAAGAACTCTAAGAACTCCAAAAATTTTAAGAACTCTAAGAACTCCAAGAACTCTAGGGACTCAAAGAACTTCAAGAATTCTAAGAACTCTGAGAACTCTCAGAACTCTAAGAACTCTAAGAACTCTGATACCTCTAAGAACTCTAAGAACTCTAAAAACTCTAAGAACTCCAAGAACTCTAAGAACTCTCAGAACTCTAAGAACTTCAAGAACTCTAAGAACTCTAAGAGCTCTCAGAACTCCAAGAACTCTAAAAAGTCTATGAACTCTCAGGACTCTAAGAACTCTCAGAACTCTAAGAACTCTAAGAACTCTTAGAACTTTAAGAACTCTAGGAACTCTAGGAATTCTAATAACTCTAAGAGCTCTCAGAAACTAAGAACTCTAAGAACTCTAAGAACTCCAAGAACTAAAGGAACTCTCAGAATTCTAAGAAATCTAGGAATTCTGAGAACTCTAAGAACTTCAAGAACTCCAAGAGCTCAAAAAACTTCAGGAATTCTAAGAACTCTAAGAACTCTCAGAATTCTCAGAACTCTAAGGACTCAAAGAACGCTTAAACCTCTAAGAACTCTAACAGCTCTAACAACTCTAAGAACTCTTAGAACTCTTAGAACTCTAGGAACTCTCAAAACTCTCAGAACTCTAGGAACTCTGAGAACTCTGAGAACTCTGAGAACTCTAAGAACTCTAAGAACTCTCAGAACTCTAAGAACCCTCAAAACTCTCAGAACTCTAGGAACTCTGAGAACTCTAAGAACTCTAAGAACTCTAGGAACTCTAGGAACTCTCAGAACAAAAAGAACTCTCAGAACTCTAAGAACTCCAAGAACTCTAAGAACTCTAAAATTTCTTAGAACTCTCAGAACTCGAAGAACTCTAAGTACTCTAAAAACTCTAAAAACTCTAAGAACTGTAAGAAATGTAAGAACTACAAGAACTCTCAGAACTCTAAGAACTCTAAAAACTCTAAAAACTCCAAAAACTTTAAGAACTCTAAAACCTCTAAGATTTCAGAACTCAAAACTCAGAGCTCATAACTCAGAACTCCGAACTCCGAACTCAGAATTCAGAATTCAGAATTCAGAATTCAGAATTCAGAATTCAGAACTCAGAACTCCGAACTCAGAACTCAGAACACCAAACTCAGAACTTAGAACTCAAAACTCAGAACACCAAACTCAGAACTCAAAACTCACAACTTAGAACTCAAAACTAAGAACTAAGAACTCAGAACTCAGAACTTAGAACTCAGAACTCAGTACTCACAACTTAGAACTCAAAACTAAGAACTCAGAACTCAGGACTCAGAACTCAGAACACCGAACTCAGAACTCAGAACTCCAAACCAAGGCCGTGCGAACGGGGGGGGTTTTAGGGGTTTAACCCCCCCCCCCATGGAGATTTTTTCATAGTAAAATTTTTCAGTTCAAGAAAGGATTTTACCAGACATGTTAGAAAATTTTCTCGCCTCCGGCGGAATTTAAATTTAAATATAAAAATTAAATAATTTTGCAGGCTTCAACATAAAGGTTTAATTCTATGAAACCTTTGCATTGTTATGATATTTCTCCAATTTTTAAAAAAGTGTTAAATTTATTATTTTGAGATTATTCATCATCATCATGATCAAAATATTTTTCCTTCTTAGTCAACTGAAGTAAACAAATCCAGAGTCATTTTTTTTTCTATCATGAAAATTTGTTAGTTTAACAGTTATCAATGATTGATTTCAATCAACACTGATTCATTTTTAAACTTATAAACTCTATATTATCAAAACTACAGGCGATTGTCAAAACCTATGCAAAGATTCAGGAAATTTAGTAAATTTCAGGAAAATTCGAAATCTACTAAATTATCAAAGCATAAATTAATTTTCGAAGTCGTAAGAAGTTTTTATTGAAAAAAATTTCTACTTAAAAGCTTATCTTTTTAATTTTCAATATTTTGTTTGTATTTCAAAACTACTTCACAGAATTTTATTGTATAGATTTTTTAAATTGTCAAATAAATTGTGAGAGAAGGATTTTAATTTTTTGAGATATTTAATGATAAGTTTGTTTTTGTTTTGTAATTCTGAATTTTTGGGTTCTGGAAACAAAATATTCATAAATTTTTATTAAGTAAAACACAATTTCGACTTTTTGTCCTTGTCAGGACTCAGTATTTTGATTGGCAAACTATTTGATATGCATTTTAAAGTTTACAAACGTTAAACGTATTTTTTGTCATTTTCAATCATCTTTTTAAAATCGATCATGATTTTTAGTAAATCTATGAAAAATTTAAAAAATGATTACAAGTAGCAAATTTGAAGCAAAATTCAATGTTTTTGAAATGTTTTATTTTTTAAATATTATCAACAAAACATGGAATTACATAATTTTGATTTTTTTTATTGACTTACCGGATTTATAGCGCATCTTTGGTGTTGTTATTGTTTCTAGCTCAGTTTGAATTTTGAAAACCCCCCCCATGGGCGGGCCCTTCGCACGGGCCTCCGAACTCAGAACTCAGAATTCTCAATTCAGAACTGAGAACTCAAAAGTCAGAACTCAGAACTAAGGTCTTAGATCAACAGATTATTAAGTAAGTATTGTAATTGTCTGTATTTAAATGAAGGAAAATATCATCGAATCTTCTTTCAAATTAGTATCGGGTTTTCAATTGTTTGCAAATTGTACGGCAAACTTATTTTAATTATAAAAATGACATTTGAATAGATCTTAGCAAGTTTATAATAATCTTCAAACGTTTTTGAATCCGTCAAAGTCTTGGGTTGATTTTTATTTTTGTTCCGTGTGGGTTACTTCAAAAATATGGACATCGGAAGTAACGGAACAATTTTACAATACCACAGACAACCGTGGTTGTGGAAAAAAATTTATTTAAAACGAAATGTTGCCTCCCCCAAGACTTTTTCGTTCCTCTTACTCTCTCGGCACTCTCCATAATCGAAATTACAAGTTAGCTCATCAAGTGAGTGGGCAGTGTTAATTGTATTATCCCCTCTTGGGCTAAAGTGAACCGATTCCAAATTCGATCTTCTCTCTATCCACCCACGCATTACTCAATCAATTTAAACTGAAATATGATCCGACATACGACGACGACGACCACCAATTGCCGGTTCAATTGAAGAAAATTACCCGGGTGCGCGGCATCGAGGGAACCAACCATTTTTAACTGTTGACTGAAGCCGGAACACCATCAACTTTACCATGTTTTGAAAACAAAAATCGTTACAGGCTAATTGACAGTCAAGGTTGGAGTTCTGGGGTTCTTGAGGCTCGTCGAATGACACCCCACCTTCATCATCATCATCATTTGACGGTTTGATGCTTCTAATTTGCTCGGAATGGAACCGAAATTGTGGGTACAACAACACATGGTTTCGAGTTTACTTTTATAAGAATTTGATCTCCCCCTCATTGGATCTTGTTTTGGGTTAAGCAACCAATTATACTTAGCAGCAGCCTACAACAAGGTAGTAAAATTTTGGACTTGTGTGAACCAATTCCAGGAAGAAGAAAAAAACACTTCAATCCAAATCGACGATCTTGTTGCCGCTCCCACATATTTGTGGGGCAACGCCAACATCGCCGTCAATGACAGGTCAAATTCGGTTGAAAACAAGGCGAAAAACCCGGAAACATCTTGGTCATGTTTGAAAGATTTTGGTTTGGTTCCACCAAACACTTTTTCATAGAACTGTATGCGAGTAATTGGCCAAAACAGTTTATGACACACCGCTGACTAGGAAATGTTCAATAATAAACCAACCATGGAGATAATGATCGATTTATAAGCTCCTCCTCGCACTGGTTAAGATTTCCCGGCTTAAATGTGGCTTGATCTACGAGTAATTTATTGGAGGAAATTGACTTTTATGTGACCTAAATCAATTGGAATCAAAAGCGTGAGATTAAGTTTTGTAAAAACATGATTTCTATATTTTTCCAACGATTTCAAATTCAAGTCGAAGTTTTACAACACCTATGTTTCGATTCTAGACAATACAAAAAAAATCTTATAAAACATGTGAAATATTACTCAAAGAACTTCAATAAAAGACAGTTACCAATATTGATTCTCAATCCTCCATTATTCCGGTTATTCGAACCTTAGTAAAGTTCAACGAACTTCTGAACTTCTCAAGTCAGTAATTGGGGGCCTCGGGAAGCACTTGACAGGTCCAAATCATCTATCGCAGCACACCGGCCCCGGCCGAAATTTGAACCGAAAACACTCGAAATGGATGTGTGCTCAATGCACCCAACATGGGGCCAACACGCTCCTTGGCCGAAAGTGCATGAACAAAACACAGACAAATTTTTCTTCGAAAAACTCTAACAAGAACCACATGTTTTCCTCCTACAAACCAAAACCATACCTTCAATTTGTAACTCAATTCCACTTATCAAAACAGCACCAAAAACGAAAAAAAATTGAAAAATATGGAATGGAGCGGAAGTTTTTCGTTTCAGATTTTTCACACCCACCCGGGTGAGTTTTAACAAACGGGAAATGCCGCTGTCTCAATAGGAGGGGTATTAGCTGTTTTGACTTTTCCATCAACTGGAGCAGTCGTGATGAGGAAAGTTTGATCTAGAAATAAGCTGAGAAAGAAACGGTTCACCTTTTAACAAGTTAAGTAAACGGCCGAAACACTGAAAAAGAAGCAAAATTTGATAGTTTTCCATCTGTTAAGTTATGAGTTTTAAAATGGGATTTGAAAATTTGATTATTGCATTTTTCAAAGATATTTTTCTGGTGAGATTTTGGAGAGTAAAGCAGAAATCAAATTCCCAAAAAAATTTTCAAAAATCAAAGACATTAGGCAAGAATTAAAACCATCAATGATTTTTAGACTAATAACACTAAACAAGAGATTAACTTCACAGACCCAGAAAAAATGTACAGGAAGTAAAAAACAATTAACAGATTCAAGGATATTAAGATAAAGAAACTACAAAATTAAGATACGAAAAGTAAAATTGGGAGAAACGAATCCAAAAAACCACCATAAAATGCGAAAAAGAAAATAAAATTGAAACGTCGAATGTTAAAAAGAGCATAATAATTAATCATGAAACGAAATAATTGAGAAATGTTAAGTCCATACTTCACGAGATGTTCTACTTCATAAAATTTTAAACTCTTATTCAAATTTGTCTGAATAGTTTAAGAGATTCGATAGTCAAAATCTTGACTCAAAACTCAAAAAAAAAAAATCTAGAAAACTACTCTTACCTTTTTTTTTTTAATTTTCTCACTTGACGCAAATATCAAATTATAGATACGATACTACAAATGTGAGATGTTCAGTCAAATTTCAAATCTGATTTTCATTTGTTTTCAGTCTTCATATTTCTTCCATTTTGGATCATTCTTGATCCAAGTTTATAAATTTATGTACAATAAAACAATATGAGTTAAAATTTAGAATGAAATGCTCAACATTTGCAAGGATTCAATTTTGATGAAACTTCGTATTAACAATCAGTTTGAACATGGAAAAATGTATTGAAGTATAGCGTTCAGGTTTGAATTCATACCCTTTTTTTTGAAATTTGGATTCAGAATCCAGAATTTAAATTAAAATACCTAACCTCAAAATCAAGATCTTTCTGAATTAATGTTTTTAATTAAAATTCACAAACTTGTTTTGATACACAAAACCGAAATTTTTTTTTTTCGAAAACCGAACACAAACACATACAGGATCTCAATGAAACATGATGTTTCCTCGATGAGATTCATTTTTTTCTTAACTCTTTCTTAACGTACATCTTTCGAGACTATGATGGCTAGCATCTTACAAATGCTAAAACCACCGACCCACCGAAAGTGTACTATGTATGCCGTGACCGGAATTCGATCTCATACCCCCTCGCTTAGAAGGCTGGAAGGCTATCCTCTACGCCACGGGCGGCGGCAAAATTAAGTTTTGAAACCAAAAAAAACACGATTTTCCGAACTAAGAGTTATGTTTTGAATATCTAATTTGTGATTTCCATTAAATAAGAAATTCAAATTAAGAAATTGAAATTTGTATAAATTAAGATTAAGAAAGCTTATTATGAACTAAAATTTGGAATTTCGAAATGTCAATATTGGAATCCACGTTCCAGCTTTCAAAAACGGGTCTGAAATTTAGCAATCTATTATGAAATTGTTATTCGTTGTTGAAAATCATAACCGAGATAACAATTCCAAGTTTAAAATTCTGATACCTAAGTCATTTGGATCAACATCACTGACTTATTATTCTGATTGTGAAATCTAAATTTTATATCTGAATTTATAATAGAGTCGCATTTTGATATGCAATCCAGGTAGAAATAATGAATATAGCGAAAAAAATTAAAATTCGGGTCTCCGTAGCTTAATAGTTCACCTACTAGCTACACTATTGATTGACTTATTTGTGAATGGAAAAGATATTGTTCCCATAAACCGTCCAAAATTCTGTAGAAATCGTATTTTTTAATATTTTTTTACAAAATAATTATGGATATCTTCCAGTAATTTTTTTCATTACTTGATGAGCTGTAGGTTTAAAACTTTGTAGTAAACTTTTAATCGAATGAAAACTGTAACCTGTAATTTTTCTAAAAATAGAATATGAAAAACGGATAAAACGAAAACACGGAAGTCTGTTTTCCTCAAAAACTGTTTTAATGCATTTGGTCGTTCTTTGGTTCTGAGGGTTTCAAATGGTTAATGAATGGTTAATTCAAATGGTCGTAACGAAATTATTTTTACGAAGCTCAGCTTCAAAATTGATGGAATTTCACGAAAAACATAAATTTAATGTACGCGTCTTATGTATCTGAAAGTTTCGGAAAAATTATTTCACTTTTTTTAAGCGATAGATTTTCTAAGACATTTACATTATATTTTAATTTGGACAAATTTGGTAAATGCATTAGTAGTTTATTTAGTTTGCGTTATTAGCTAATCGACGTAGTTCTAGAGTCTAGACCCTTCTACATAAAGATTTTATTCGGAAGTCGTTTAAAACAGCCTTAAGAATTAATTTTATATCAAGATTTTTTTAACAGTGACATTAAGGCTGGAACAAGTTTCAATTTTTTCTTCTGTCACCCCCCCCCCCCCCCCCCCATTCGAAATTTCAAAAAAAAACCCGAAGAAGGGAATAAATAAAGTTTGAAGTATTTTATGTAAATTTCGACAAAAAATTCAAATATCCGAAAGATTACTAGATCAAAATACAAAATTTGGAAGATGGAAGTATTTTTCACCTTTTGTATTATTGATTTTATTGAATTATTAGATAAAAAATTACTTGACTTATAGGTTTTGTGCAATGATCTAGTATGCAATTCTGTTGCATACAAGCTTTCGTGCAACTTATTCCAATTTATTTGTTTTTCGCATTATTTTTTAATGTCCTCCCCCTCGCGATGTTCCAACTCCAAGTGACAAAAGAAGGATTTGAAATTTGTTCCGGCCTAATAGAGAAAAATAAATAAAAAAGTAAAATAACAATCCACAAAATGTTTCAAAAACTCAAATCAGACCTCACTGAAGATTCATAGAAAGAACGATAAGTTTTGGTATTTAGTCTTGACTCGATCTTAAGTTAAGTAAGTTCTCGTCTTGAACTTCAAACTATCTTTTCAATTTAGAACTGTTTCAGAACTGAAGCAATCAAAAATCAATATAGCCTCATCGCCCACCTGAGCTCTACCAACGCCCCCCAAAATTTAAAATCCAAAACAAAAACTTTGGCTACGATATTTTTTTATACATACATCCATTCAAAAAAAGATGAAATTGCCTTTTTGGCGATCATGAACCTCATTTCAAACCGGCACCATTTTTGATCGTGTTGATCGTTTTTGACCAAACTTGGTCAAGTTCTAGATCAAACATTGTTACACCTTTTCATTAAATTTCAAGCTTTTTCAATAAAATTTGTCAAAGATATTTATATTTGTGAAGCAATCTCAAAATTCCTTTTTTTCGGGAAGTGCTGCATTTTTGTTTCCAGTCATACCTGATACCTGATACCTGGATAATTGAACTAGAATATGTAAAAATTCCATGAAAAAATTGAACCGAGAGAGAAATGGCAGTTTGTCAAAGTTGGAAGAAAGTGCGCTGCTTCACGTGATTTTAAAATTTTTTTTAAACGTTACTGTACATGGAAAATAACAAAAAGGTAAAATTAACCAAGATTGCAAGTTGAACGCTCGTGAAAATCAAAAAGGTAACTTTTACCTCTTCGAGGTTAAACTCACCTCACAGCGAGGTAAAATCTTCCTGAATCGAGCTGATAAAAAGTACAATTCACAGTTGAAAACAGATGAATATTGAGACGAAAGAAAAAGTACAATTCACCAAGAAAAATGGTAAACCGAAAAGCTACCTTCTACCTCTTCGAGGTAAATTTACCTCACAACGAGGTAATGTTTACCTGAGTTGTCTTAAATAAAACGGTACAACACACCCAGCAAAACTTATTTTTAATGATTATGAGTCTTTGTTTTATTTCAATTGCAATGGTGCCCAGCCAGAACAACTATCATTTCCCTTTAATAAGATGAATAGAAAAAAAGATAAAATTCACCTTTTTAATCAGTGGATGGCAAACCGGTAGAATGTACCTTTTTGACCAGTGAATTAAAAATGAATGGTGAAAGTTACATTTTTTCTAGGCGATAAGAAAAAAGGTTCAATTCACCTTTTTGCTAAGTGAACCAAAAAAGGCTAAAATTTACCTCGGCCGGAAAGGTGGAATAAAATTACCCCAGTAACTCAGTAAATTTCACCTTTTTTTATTTTCCGTGTTCGTATGATTTTGGCTGCACGCTCGCATTTATTAGCCATTTATGATTAAAGAATAACCATTTTGACCTTTTTTCGCGTTATGCCTTTTTATGACTTCTGAATGAGAACCCATAAAATGACGTCTCCGGGAGAGATTGGAATATGATTATTCTTCAAAACAAATAAGAATTTCGGAGAGCGAGTTACGAAAATGGTTATTTTTCGTTGTAGCTGCATCTGAGATTTTAAAATCATAATTTCTAAGAATCCAGGGGTTTATATTTTTAACAGATAGTATTCTGGGGGCAATTAGTATATGTCCAAATGTTTTAAAAATAATTTTAAAATCATTTTTACGGATATAGATGCAGATATAATCGTCGTAGATTCGATCGGGTACAAACTGAAACGAATGTTCCGCTTTCGTTTCATTCTACCCAGACAATCACGTCACGGAACTTCTCGATCCAATTCTTTTTTCCATCAAAGGACGTGTTTTCCATCAGAACCGCTCGAGTTTCGGTCCATTCTAAGACTTACCTTCACAGAGGATGTCCGCCGTTTGATTTTGATTGGTAGAGCAGTATAAAGCGATTAATATTTTCTTTTCGTAAAACGCACTCGGCTGTAGAATCAATCATTTGCAAAATGGCGGTAATGAAGCACCAAATTTTTCAAGAATCTTTTGGTTAATTCTTGAGAACTCCCAAAAAGGTTAAAACATTTCTAAAAAAATTGTTGAAAAATAATCATATTGGTGGTATTGAAGCAAAAATCATAAAATGATTATTTAAGAACCATAAATGGTTTAAAAATATGAGCATGTGTGTCCCACTTTATTTTCGGGAAATGTTTCGCTTTTTTCTGAAAGTATCTGGCAAGCCTACTCAAAGCGCCCAAAAGTTTCAAAAATGCCTAAGCGGGAACCAAAAAAAAAATCAGGAAAATCGAGATTTGGTGTTATCTAGGGAAAAAATTTGAATCATAAATCAACTTGAAAAATTGATAAAGTTCCAGAAAGTCGTTGTTTTGCCAAACTTTTTTCCGATAGGATAACACCAGAGCTCGATATTTTTTTTTTGTATTTTAAACTCATTTAGCATCAAGATTAAATCGATTTTCCTTATTGACTTTGGATTCAGGTACTTTTTGAGGTTTAAAGTATCGAAACTTTCAGCTTTTTGAGGAACCCTTAAATCAAGTCTGATTAAGCGGAAATTCCGCACATCTGACTTTTTTGAGTCAAACTGCAAAATGTATTCGAAATTTTACATGACTTTTTTCGCTGTCACCCTATTGTAAATAATTACATAAATCCCATGTTCGATTTTTCACTAATATATTGATTTTTCTCTTTCTTCTTCAGGTGAGTTAACGCTTAGAAGGACGCACCCTATGGAGGCCTACCAAATGGGATCCAATCTCAACCTGTGTTCTTCGTAAGTGAGAGCAGCTGATGTGAAATGTGAAGAAATCGGTTTCCAGACTCTAGTGTCAAATTTATCTGCGACATTCAACTATCACCAATTGGTTTACTTTTTAAACGGTTTTTATAAGTCTTGAAATTCCTGAATTCCTGAAATATGTTTCCGGGACTCAGGGGTAAAAATTCGGGAACTCAGTTTTTTTTAAAGTTTTTCAGGAACTTAGGTTTCCACATTAGAAAAAATATCTACATGTATATTATTTGTATGTATGCAGCGTTGCAATGGATGTATGGAAAAAATTTCATCATCGAATTTTTGAATCCGACCATATACATTTTGTGGATTGGCTCAAAAAATTGACTCGTGCAAAATTTTAGCTCCATCGAACTTGATAAAGGGGTGCCTCAAAGCGCTCAAATTTTCGGTTTTTGACCCTCAAAAATCTCCAAATCAGAAATCGGAAAAATCGAAATTCTAATTTTAATGTCAAATGACTTAGAAATTCACGGCACGCCGAGATCTGGTAATATCCTTAAAAAAATTTTTTTGGAGGCCAAAAATCCTGTTACTGTGGCGCCGTTACTCGGAAAACCGGCGGTTTTTCGGGGTCCCAGAAAGTCGATTTCTGACAAGAAAAATTGACCTCTGCAAAATTTCAGCTCCATCGAACTTGATAAAGGGGTGCCTCAAAGCGCTCAAAGTTTCGGTTTTTGACCCTCAAAAATCTCCAAATCAGAAAACTGAAAAATCGAAATTCTAATTTTGATGCCAAATGACTAAGAAATTAACGGCACGCCGAGATCTGGTAATATGCTGAAAAAAATTTTTTTTTGAGGTCAAAAATCCTCTTACTGAGACGCCGTTGCTCGGAAAACCGGCGGTTTTCCGGGGTCCCAGAAAGTCGATTTTTGAAAAAAATTTTTTTTTTTTTTTGAGATAACACCGGGTTTTGATGTTTTATGTATTTTAAGTGATTTGGCATCAACATTAAAATTTCGATTTTTTCGATTTCTTTTGGCCCCTCTCCGCTTTGGCTGTTTTGGAAGGTCAAAAAACCAAAACTTTGAGTGCTTTGAGGCATCCCTAAATCAAGTCCGATTCTGCTGAATTTTTGCATTTTTTTGGTGCAACATACAAAATGTAGATGGTCGGTTTTCAAAATTCGACATGACCCATTTGACTTCCATATTAATGAAGTTAATCTAAATCCGTGTTAAAATATTACCTTTTAAACTCTTATTGATGTGTATTGATTTTCAAGGCATAGAATATTTTTTTCCAGAAGCCCCCAATTGCATTAAAGTTAATCATTACGTGTCGGGGCGCCCCAGCAATACCAATTAAGAACAATAAACCGAAACTAATACCGAAACTAGAAAAAAAAAATCCGCTAACGAAGAGTTCGAAAAATCATACCCAAATTGCAATCAAATCAGGCAGCAATTGCGCAACCTCTTCGTTCATTCGTTCGTATGCTGCTTTCTTTTGTCTCGCCAATTTCGTTGTTGATGTTTATAAACCGCGGAGCGCCAAGGCAGCCTGTAGCATTAGAGCGTCGCCGTCGTCTTTGCTTCAAAAAAAGTTAAATAATAGGAGAAAAGCTTGCACTCATAACAACCTCTTCGTTTGGGTCTTAGAAGAGGTTTTTGGGTGGGGGTGGTGAGGTGGATTAAAGTCACTGCACACAACAACAACCCCAGTAGCTTAGCCACATCAATCCATCATGATGGCGCAAGGTGTAATGGCGGAAAAAATTAAGGCGAAAATGAAGGTTATTAAAGTTTTTCTCCGCTCGAGTGAGCGTCGTCCCTTGAGATACCGCAACGCCACCCTCCTCCATTCACTTTTCTCCACTTCATTCATGGGGGTTCGAACTCACGCCGAACTTCAAGCTTCAGTTTTATGATTCATGTTGCGGTTTATCTTTCGGTTGTTGTTTTTTTTGGAGGTTTAGACTTTTGGGGTTTTGTTTAGAGCCGATGCGGCAAATTCGATTCGAAACGGCGTCGCCGATTCACGATGTCTCCGTCAAAAGAAGAATGGGAAGACAGGAAGGGGGTGGTGGTTTTGTCAATGGCGACAGTGCGTCTCCGTAAGAAGTTTCGTAATGCGCGAGCGAGACTAAATAAATGAGTGCGTGCTTGTGGTGATCACTTGCTTGCTCGGGCTCACATGTTTTGAGACGGTTTTTAACAAAGTTGAACTGATTGCGTACCGGTGCTTGCTTTTTACTATTTTTTTTTCTCGGTTTCCGATTATATCTGCTTAAGGTTGTAAGTCAAATTTGGCCCTGGGGTCTTGAAAACAGATTTAAACCGACCAACCTGTCCATTGCGTCAGAGCGAGGAAACAAATCATCGCAACATATGTATGCTTGTATGTTGGCTGACAGGTGGTTTCGAAATAATGATACTTAAGGGCTGCCTCCTAAGGGCTAAAGCTCATCAAGCAATTTGACAAGCGCAACGAGTGATTTCCCCCATTAAATAACATCTTTATAGGACGAAAACTGTTACATTTTTTCAAGCTTTGGATACCTTATTTTATTTTGCCATTTTAATCGAACTTTACAAAACTTTTGAAGTGTTTTATAATCAAAAAAATATCAAAATACAAGAATCGAAGGATTTTTTTTTAAAGTTGACACAAAATGTTTCGAAATTTTTCAGGTATATTATAAATAAATGATATTATTTGGATAAAGTACACGTACATCATCAATAATTTTTATAATTAAAAATTAAATAAAACTGACGCATTTGCACAATAAGGAATTTTTCAAAACTTTTAGTCGTTCTAAATAAACATTTTTCAAATTTAAGTAGGTTTCAATCAATTCTTCAATTGTAACATGAAATAAAAATTACCAAATTTGACTACCTGTGTTTTGAAATTCAACAACTTATGGTTTTCATCTTTGAAATTTGAACCCAGTAAAAAACATAAATTTACTAATCAAGAATCTCCGCATCAGAAAAACCGATTTTCAAATTATGATAAAAATTTTTGCTTATCCTATTTTGATACAGCATCAAAAAACAAAACATTAATCAATTCACAATTGAAACAATACAAAATTTAAAAATAAAAAACTGTTGAAAATGAGAAGGGCATTACATTAATGACGTTGAAAATATACGGGAGGACAGGGATACTTGATCCCATTTTCTTGTTTACATCATATCGTTTTGGAAAAATTTAGAAACTCGTCGTCTTTTGCATTTTCTGACCATGCGTAATTTCAAGTTTCTATGCTCCAAAATTAGAACGATACTTGATCCCGTTGATGAATTATAAGCTTTCTGGTGGGACATAAAAAATAGTTATATTTTTAAAATTGAGAGAGACTTGATCCTTTATTCAGGGGGATCTAGCCCTCGAAAAAAATCAAACAAAATCGAAAGACAAAAGATCCATTAACTGTTTTGAGTAGTATTAATGCTAATTTCACAATGTATGTGTATGAAAAAGTGTATTCTAAAAGTTTAACTTCAACCTTATTGTCATTGCTTACTTAAAGGCGCATTATTCTAATTTCAAGACAAAATCAATTTTTTGAGTCCTTTTTACGAAAAGGAAAAAATATTAGTCTTCGGATGAAGATAAATAATTCCGTACTTAAAAATAATCACGATCTATTCAAAAGAGTATTATACCTTTTTGAACTCTAGGGATCAATTGAACAAACAATGGTCATTTTAGAAAACTTTTTCTGGTAAAAAGTTGAGAGTTTACCATTGCTTCGTAAACGTGGCATTATAAAGTTCATGTCATACTCCAAAGATTGACATATTTAAATAAATAAAAGTTTACCATTTTTTTCATGTGAGAAACATTTTAAAATTATGAAAAAAAAGATCTTCATGTCACTTTTTTATGAAATTATTCAAAAAAATGCAACAACTCAATAAGTAAATTTTGAACGTACATCATAGTTGTTTTGCTCCATTTGGCACGTTTTGCTAGACCATTTGATCTTTGTAAGATATTCCAGTTTCGAGATATATGTAGCTGAAGAATGAAGTATCCTCCCTCACTCTCCCCTATATATTAGTTATTGTAGATTATCAAGCTATATCTAAACATTTGGAACAACTAAGAGCACTCAGCGTTACAATAAGATAGAAATATTGTATAAACTACTGTGTTTCAAAATTTTTCGAAGATTACATTCAAAAATTTGTAAATTTTCAAGATTTTTCCACCACTGATACTATTACTTAAAAATTGTAGAACAATTTACAGAATGTTAGATTAAGCAACCGCATTTTTTTTAATACATTAATCTGACAAACGGTATCAAGAATTTTATTTTTAGAGTTCCAAACGTTCGAAACTCAGATACAAAAATTATCAAAACATTTTCAATAATAGCAAAATTTTTAAATCTACATTATAAACTGAACAATTCAAAAAAGAAAATCGGCATCTTTGAAATTTTACTTCATTATATATAGAAGAGACTCTTCTCTATCCAACGCACTGTTCCCAAAAAAATATTGAAACTTTTTTCCCTCTACTCAAAACTGCCCCTTTATAGTATTGCCAGCTATTTTCAAACTTTTAAGAAAATATATACTTTTCTGTCAAAAATTTTGGTTGAACAATATTTTTTACTAAACGTTTGAAGATATTATTTTTTTTTCTAGGAAATCTTTATGCATTTTTGCTTAAAAAGGTAAAATTTGTTTTTTATGTTCTTCGGCTTGTGTTCTTTCTTTCTGTAATATCCCATGTTTCTCTAAACCTTCAATCACCTTCGAAAGTTGGTCATTTTCAGCTACACAATGTATAAATATTAAAAAGAAAGTTGTTCTAGAATGGTACGTTGGATAGAGGATAGTTTCCCCTTTAAAGAGGAAAATTTCTGAGATGTCGAGGTTTTTTTTTATTGATTACAAAAAAGACACCGTGATGTATTGAATGTCTACGAATGATTGAAACATTTGCGACTCTTACAACTTACCATTTATATTTGTTCAATTTGGGAAATGTACAAAGTAAAATATTTAATTATTGTCAGTAATATCTACATCTAAAAATTCTCAAAAGATTTATTTTTAAAAACAAATGCATAAAATAGTGAAATTGAAAATATTAAAACATTTGAAAAAATTTACAAAACTTTTAACATTTGTAGCGATCGTCAGATTTGTAAAGTTTGGATCGTAGGCTGTCAGATTATGTAGTATGAGCGGATTATTTTTCATGGACAGATCATGTTGTATGGTCGAATAATTTTACACGGTTGGATTATGTTGTATAGTCAGATTATGTTGTATGGCCAGATTATGTTGCATGGATAGATTATGTAGCATGTCGGATTATATTTCATGGTCGGATTGTGTTGTATGGTCAGATTATGTTTTATGGTCAGATTATGTTGGATGGTCGGATTATGTAGCATGGTTTGATTACGTTGCATGGTCAGATAATGTTGTATGGTCAGATGATGTTTTATGAATTGATTATGTAGCATGGTTGGATTATGTAGCATGGTCGGATTATGTAGCATGGAAAGATTAAGTTTCATGGTCGGATAAGGGTCATGGTCTGATTATGTTGCATGGTCGGATTATGTTGCATGGTTGGATCATATTGCAATGAAACGATTATGTTGCATTGTAGTATTATGTAGTATGATCCGGCTATGTTGCATGGTCGTAAAATTTTGCATTGTCGGATAATGTAGTATGGTCGGATTATGTAAAATGGTTGGTTAATTTTGCATGGTCAGATTATGTTCTACGGTCGGATTATGTTGCGTGGTCGGATTGTATGGTCGTATTCTGTTGCATGGTTTAATTATGTCACATGTACAGTTTACGTCACAGGTTGAAATTTACGAATACAAATAAAATCATCTGACCATGCACCATTATTCGACCATGCAACACAATCTGATCATGCAACAAAACCAGACCATCTATCAGTCAGTAGAAAGCTCACTCGTAAACCTGAACAAACCTGTTTCACTTGACTGCAACGAAAGCGTCTTTCGCTTCGGCATTTCTGGCACACACTGTATTCGATCAATGAATGCAGCTTTAGCATTCAATCAGTGTCAGCGAAAGTTACTGATAATTTAAATAGGTATTTGTTATTGCCATTTTTGAAAATTCTGAATTGGGATTCGAAAAGAAAACACGACTCGAAAATCGGTAAGACTTTACGATTTTTCAAAGAGGGACGGGAGGGAGGATGAATATAAATTTCTTGAGGATTGAATTTATGGCAATCAACAATGACAAATATATGACAAATCTGGTAAAAATATAATAGGACAGAATTATGATAAAAATTTGACAAATGTGGTTATAATATGAAAAAAATATAACAAAAATATGATAAATGTGGTGAAAACATGACAAAATTATTACAATAGTATGACCAAAGCAAAACGTGACAAAAATGACTAAAATTAGACAATAAAATGACATCAATCTAACAAATATGTCAGAAATATGGCATAAATATGACAAAAATTGACTACAAAATGACAAAACATGATAAAAATATGACAAAAATCTGACCAATTTGATAAAAATATGAAAATACCACAAAAATATAGCAAAACTATGGCTATAATACAATGACAAAACATGACACAAAATATACAATCTGACAAAAAAATGACAAAAATTTAACAATAAAATGACGAAAGTTCGTTAAACCTATGTCAAAAATATGGGATAAAAATAAAATAAATCTGACAAAAATGACAAAATTTGGAAAAAAAACTGTCAATAAAATGACAAGACATGGCAAATGTGGTAAAAAATGACAAAATTCTGAAAGATATCACATTTGTAACATTTTTATCACTATGTCATATTTTTACACAGTTTGATGACATAGTCGGATTTTTGTCTTTTTAGTTTCAAATTTTTGACATATTTGAATCATAATTTTGTCAAATTTGTCTGATTTTTGTAGTAAATTTGTCATATTTTTATCACAATTTTATGTCAGATTTTTGTCTTCATTATGTCATATTTTGGTCATATTTTGACATTCCTTGTCATATTTTTTGTAATTTGATTACCAATAATTAGTCATAGTTTTGTTATATTTGTCATATTTTTGTCCGTTTTTGCCACATTTGTCATATTTTTTGTAATTTGATTGCCAATATTCATTCATAATTTTGTCGTATTAGCCATATTTTTGTCCATTTTTTGCCACGTTTGTCATATTTTTGCCATAATTTTGTCACAGTTTTATCCCCCACATTCGTCACATACGCTCCCTCGTCAACGTTCCTCTAGCCAACCCGAACACTCATTTCTCAACCTTCCCACCTCTTCCCAACATTTGTAAATCCCTTCAAAAAAAGTGATTTAATCAATTTCTGCGAGTCGCGAGTAGCGAGTCGAACAAGCTTTGTCACCATTCAACTAAACTTAATGATTTGAAACTGAAAATGAAGGTTGGATAACCTCATAAACCTGCAAAGGACCTGAATGTATGTTGCCGATTGCTGAATGAGTGTGCAGAGTGCTTTTGGGATTGAGCTTGCTGCTCATTTTTGTGCACAGAAAATAATCTTTACATCTGGAGTGAACTTCGGCCATATGTAAATTCATGTGAATAATAATCACTTAAGTGCCCGATCAAGTGAATTTCAAGTGAACGGCTAAGTAAATTTCAAACGTTTGCTCAGGTCTTTAAAATCTTTCAGTTAAAGTGTTTTTTTTTTGAAAAATTTCGGAATATTAATCATGGATCAACTATGTCTATCCAAAACAATTATTTAAAAAATAAACAACGTAAAAAAACCACAATATATTTTTTCTTCTTTGGGTTCAAATAAAAGTTTCGGCTTAATAAATCATTTACTTCCTCCACTTTGACGAGACATTCTGGTAGCTCTTTTCTAAAATAATAATAAAAAAAAAATTTTAACGAGAATTTATTGGTTTGCATGTTACTCGCTTTAATTTCACTGGTCGTGAATCATCATTGGAAAACACATCCGAATCCTGATTGTTTTGAAAAAGGTCACTACGACGTGTTATCCAATTCACACGATGTTTCTGTCGACCTATGGCAAAATATATTTGTTTAAAAATATATAAATTATTCTAATTCTGCACCTTCCAACTCAAACAAACCTCTGTTGTTTCTCTTCCAAACCACAATAAAACAATCAAGCCCGACATTGTTGACATTCGCTATGCAAAAATTCACTTGAATTTTAAATGACGCGTCAAGTGAATTTTGGCTTAAGTGACCGGTCAAGTGAATTTCAAGTGAGCATTGATGACGTTCAGTGCCAGTCACTTAAAACTTAAGTGATGAGTAAGTGAATATTGACTCCGCCACTTAAAACTTAGGTGAGAGGCTAGTGAAATGTACATGAGCCATTTGAAATGAAGAAATTTACTGAGACTTCACTTTTAAGCGAATCTTCTAGTGTTTTTAAGAGGGATTTCCGTTTCAGTGTATGAATTCAGTTGGAATTGAACTGACCGATACACTGCATTTTAAAAAATTCAATTTAATATTTCATGTTGACACTGATCATTTGCATCACGGCATGCTACAAAATTCGACTATGCAACATAAATTAACAAGGGAAAATTGTCGTTTTTTTTAAATATGTCTTTATTCGTACCAATTCATCATTACATTTATATTACATGATTACATTAAATTAGGTGTTCAGTTCAATAACTGAACTGTTCAGAGCCCCATAGTTTACTAATCACTAAAATTTATTTATTCGACTAAAATTTGCTGAGCAAAATCAAGTATAGAACATCCTGTAATGTGAAAAATATTTTAAACTTACAACTGAAAACTAAAATTATCCTAAAATTAAACTAATTGTAGAGAGAGGGAATCTCTGCGATGGAATACTGCATCGATTTTCCTCTGAAGTTAGAGATGATTTTGTTGGCCATCTCTTCGATCGATTCAATGCCCGCAATCCGATGAAGATCTTCGGTGCTGTGCCAAGGTGGAAGCCGCAAAATCATTTTCAGAACCTTGTTCTGAATCCTCTGGATGGCTTTCTTCCTCGTCGCGCAGCAGCTAGAGCAAATCGGAACTGCATACATTATCGCTGGTCGGAACACTTGCTTATAAATAAGCATCTTATTTCGCAGACACAATTTGGATTTCCTGTTGATGAGAGAATAAAGAGATTTAGTGTATTTATTACATTTAGATTGAATATATTCAATGTGATTTTTAAAAGTAAGATTTCGATCAAGTGTGAGTCCCAAGTACTGCACGTGATCAGACCATTCTAATGAAACGCCATAAAATGTTATGGAATGATTTTCATTAGGTTTAAAAATTTAGCTCTTGGCTTATGGGGAAATAAAATAAGTTGAGTTTTGGAAGCGTTAGGAGAAATTTTCAACATTTTCAAGTAATTCAAAATCCTTATCTAAGTTTGTGGCATATCGGCAAATTGAAAATCTAATTAGAGAGCAATTAAGACAGACATGAAAATTGATAGGTGGAAAGGTCAAAGCTAGAGCGCTTAGGGTAGAAGAAACGAATAGATGGTGAAACTGTGAGCTTAGGGCATTGTTTTTTATCGACAGCATGAAACTGCTTGTGTGATTCTTTACCCAGCACCTGCTGGCTGTTTATAGTAAGTGACGAAGAAGCCACATTGCTACCCACAACCAGCTCAGATGGGTCGAACACCTCATGTGTTCGACCCATCTGAGCTGGTTGTGGGTAGCAATGTGGCTTCTTCGTCACTTACTACAAACAGCCAGCAGGTGCTGGGTAAAGAATCACACAAGCAGTTTCATGCTGTCGATAAAAAACAATGCCCTAAGCTCACAGTTTCACCATCTATTCGTTTCTTCTACCCAAAGCGCTCTAGCTTTGACCTTTCCACCTATCAATTTTCATGTCTGTCTTAATTGCTCTCTAATTAGATTTTCAATTTGCCGATATGCCACAAACTTAGATAAGAATATATCCCAGCGGCGATCAAAATAAGATAACAGTAATTCAAAATGGAATTTAAATTTTGTTGCAATCCACTTCGTACCACCCGTAAATTCCGACCTTTGGCTGAAAGCAAAGTATCATCAGCAAATAATCTTCTACCTTTTCCTTCTGGTACATCAGGAAGATCAGAAGTAAAAATATTGTAAAAAATTGACCCAAGTATACTGCCCTGAGGGACACCAGCTCTAATGGGTGTCCATTCAGAGCATGAATTTTGATAGCTTACTTGTAAGGCTCGGCTAGTCAAATAATGTTGAATAATTTTGGTGAGATATACAGGAAAATAAAATCGAGCTAATTTAGCTACTAAACCTTTGTGCCAAACACTGTCAAATGCTTTTTCAATATCTAGAAGAGCAACACCAGTTAAATAACCTTCAGATTTGCTAGCGTTAATCATATTAGTTACACTCAAAAGTTGATGTGTAGTAGAATGTCCATGACGAAAACCAAATTGTTCATCAGGGAAAATAGAATTCTGATTAATGTGAATCATCATTCTATTCAAAATAACTCTCTCAAATAGTTTACTTAAAGAAGGGAGCAAACTAATTGGTCGATAACTTGAAGGCTCTGAAGCACTTTTTCCAGGTTTTAAAACTGGAGTTACTTTGGCATTTTTCCATTTATTGGGAAAATAAGCCAAGTGAAAACATTTGTTCAAGATTTTAACTAAAAAATTTAAAGTGCTTTCAGGCAACTTTTTAATAAGAATATAGAAAATCCCATCTTCCCCTGGGGCTTTCATATTTTTAAATTTTTTATTATGGTTGGAATTGTTTTGCAGATTTCTTGTTGTTTATTCTTCAACGGGTTTTAGGGAACATACAATGAACTGATGTAATATACAATAGTTTATCATTTTAAGTTGGTTAGTTTTATCCTCGAAAAGATGAGGAAACTAGTGTATATTTCAATTCGAACGCTAGTTCAATTTATGCCCCATTTTGTTATTTTAAACATTTATTTCATACTTTGCTAAGCCTGATCAAACTTACCATACAAACATTGAAACCTTCAAAAAAAGTCTATGCATTTGACATTTGAATCTATGTGGATCCCTCTCCAGTTCAACTGGTAAAACTTATTCGATTTCTCAAAAACATAGATCAATCACTCGAGGAAGGAAGTGGCATCGATCCCATCAGCTCATAATAATAATCAGTGTTGTTGTGATTGCGTCCCTCCAATTTCAGTGTATGTTTCTCTAAGCTGATCGTGTGGGCTCAAAGTGCAATCGCAGTGTTAACTACAACTGCATACCTTCCCTTTTCTTAGTACGTGTGTATAGTTACTAGCTAATCTTGAATCCCAAAAACCTTCAGGGTGTCCACAACCTGACACGTAAGACACCTGCAGTACCAAGAAATTGGAAAGAAAAAAAATAAGCCCTAGCCTAGAGCGGTTCAGTCAGTAGTTGGTAACTTCTCAGGAATTACCTTCACGTACCTTGAGATTGGGGTGCTTAATTTTGTTTTCCTTTTTTTTTTATTTAAATTTATTTATACTTCAAGTTTGGATAATATCGATTTAAAAGTCGTTGAGCTCCATGAGAGACATTGTTCATAATTAATAATTCTGTTCTCAAATTTTAATTTAAAATCGAATGAGTTTTCAATTGAATTTTAAAAAATGACAATCATTCCGGTCACCCTCTTTTTATTCCGTCAAAAGGTAATGGTCCAGTGCTTACACCTGATGGCGATATGTCTTTGCTGGTTTGCCGTTTCTTTGATTGTCGTCTGATTGCAGCAGATTGATTGTTTCCGAATTGCATAACCCGAAAGAGAGGTGCGACGACGGTTATGTTTGTTATTTTCTGTCTGTCATTTCTGTAAGTGCAGTCAGTGACGTTTATTTATTGGCAGCTCTCCGGGCTGAGGAAGTGTTTTCGCACTGAATTTCGCACTTTACGCAAGTTATAAAGTCATTGAAACTCCTTTCGATTCAAGTTATCACCAATCCATTTTTGCTTGGTTATGAGCACGAATTTCAATTGACTTCATGATGTCATGATTTATTTTAGTTTTTTTAGCTTTTAGTTTTTTAGCATCATGTGATTTTTTATTTTTCTAATTTTACTCAAAATTGGCCTTTGATTTTTTTTAAATCTTAAAATTGTAACAACGAAAACATAATTTTCACTTTACAGGCTCAATTTCCCTCGTTTTGCAAAGAAGTGCATCGACCCAACAGGGCGCTTGAACTGAACTGCACAATGAGGTAACAATATTAGCATATTTATCAAACCAGAAGTATCATACCCTTTTAATGGGTGTGTTTAGCTCGATTTCCTATGCGGGTACTTTACATATATGTATATCTATCATTTGAATAAGTTCAAAGAACTTCACCTATTATCACCTATTCTTTGACAATTTGCTAGTTCTCACTGTCTTCAATTGTTGGTTGATCATTTTGAGCAAATGACAAAACGACTTGAATGTGTTAAAATGCCTTAACAAACAGCTGGAATGCTCCGTCAAACTACTAGAGAGCAACGTAAAAAATGAGCAGCCGCAGTGTGACGTTTCATTGTTATGATATGCAAATTACCAATGGTGTCGCTAGTCAAATCCGGCGCCAGAGATACGATCATTCATCAGCTGGTTATTCAGCTGGTTTCAAAGCCGGCTTAAGTCGGGTATTGAATTTGGCGAACAGCAAATGATAGAATTCGAAAGTTTAACGATTTGTTGATATTCGACTTAAAAAAATGCAACCACAGAAATGTAACTTTTCAAAACAAAAATGTGAAAATTTACGTTCGTTTATTTTTGTTGATGTCATTATTTGTTTTCGTTTTCCGATCTTTCAAATCGTTAAGTGTACAATCAAGTGTGATAAAATATTTCCACCAGTTTGTTCACATGTTTAAAGTTCAAAACCACAGTAATGTGTGTACACAAATTAGCTGTGAATATTTGTGACGGTCGCCATAGAAGACAAAATCATAGCTTTTCAACAGCTTAGAACGGAGTGGACGCACACCGACTTTTACAAAATAATTATGTTTGACGGTCGCCATGCAAGAAAAATAGCCATCTGGAACGCACTCTCTGATTTCGTTGAGTTATTTCGCTATTCCGAAAAACGGTCGATGAGAATCAGCATGTTCCAAATGTTCAAAGTTTCAAACCTCAATTCAGGCAAATCAGATGTGTTTGGAGCTTTCAGTGGCTGCACACAAATTAAATATGAACATTTGTGACGGTCGCCATACAAGTAAAAATCAGAGCATTTCAAAGGCTTACAGCGGAGTGGACGCACACAGACTTTAACAAAATGAATATTTTTGACGATCGCCACGCAAGAAAAAATGTCAACTCGAATGCACTCTTTGATTTCGTTGAGTTATTTCGCTATTTCGAAAAACGATCGATGGGAATCAGCAAAAGTCCAAAACCATGTGCAACTCAAGAACTTATGTGAAATTAGTCGATTCCTTTAATCATCTCATAAAATTATATGTACTGGTCAGCTTACCTATAGTTATCAAAGATCGATCCCTATCTCGTTCATCGATGGGACGAATAATCCCAAACGGCGGGGCAAAATACACTCGCTTTCGCTATGCTCGTAATAATCGACTGTGTCATTTCCGCCCCCATTAAGTAATAAATTGTAGAGAGAGTGAGTGAATGAATAAAAAAAAGTCGCAACTTTCGTTTTCATTGAATCAATCGACTAGAAGTAGCGGGGAAGGTCTCTAGAAACAAATGGGCTCGAAGGGAAGAGCTACGCCCACAAAAGTGCACGCATTCCAACCTTTTACAAAAAAATAAATAAAAACCTTCATTGACCATGGATCGGATGCAGTCGTCCCTCCCTTCTCCCCTGGCCCCCTTTTCGGTGGGCGGGGGCTTTCCAGAAAATAAAATATAGTCATCGATCGATCTATCGCTCGGTGACAGATATATGGTTCGAGACATAAGGTTGGATCTATTTGAAAAATTTTCAAAGTTTAACACCTTAAAAATGTGTTGCTTTTTTCTTTTAGTTTTTTTTTTCAATTAATAAATTTGGTACACTCATTTTAATCCAGCGTTTTTTGTCTCAATTTTCAAACGACTCAGCCTAAAATTATAGGCCAAAAGTAGATCGATCCCAATGATTTGTATGATATAACAGAGCCGTTTAGCTGTTGGAAGGTTAAACACGAGACGCACACCCACGTCCCGACTTCCATTTTACATCGAATGGAACCGAGATGAATAATAAATAATATTCTGGGGATCGTTTGCTGCTGACCATCGTTGTTGATTAAATGAGTGCAATGGAATTTGTAGATTTTTTCTCTCTATCATCCAACATTTTTTTCTTCTCGTAGTAGGTATGATTTCCTGTTTTTTTTTTCAATTTTGTTCCTACTAAATCATCTTGTCAGTTCTTTGTGCTTGACCACCAATGATTTTGATGATAAATGGTCCATTCACTTTGCAACTTTGAATATCGATATGTCTTTTTTTTTCTTGATGGCGTTGAAATATTCGGAATGATTAAAGTCACAACAAAAAAATGTATCCGCCCAAAATGGTTAGTTAATTGATTAAAATTTGAAAGGTTTACGACCAAGACTTTAAACCCTTGTTTATAGAACTTAGAAACGTATTGAGAAATACTTCAAAAAACAAATGTCAAAGACTAAAGTATACCATGATCCGAACATTAGTTGTGGAATACAAGAAAAAAACAATTTATTTTCAAGCTCTTAATCGCGAATTAAAATGAAAAAAATATAAACTCTAAGAATTTGTTTTTTGTTTCGTTTATAGTCGTTTTAACATCCTTATGTCATTAACGACTTCTATCAACGATGGAGTCATTGAAAATTTTATCCGGTACAACTGTGATCGATGTTTACTCTTGGGCTTGAACTCACGGACATCGGATCAGGAAGCAACTGACTTGCCAACTGGGCTATTATATCACAAGCCAATAGAAAATTATGCGGAAAAGAAAAAGCACTCAATAGTCATAAACTCAAAGATCTAATAAATTTCTTATTTTTTAATTCAGATTTTGGGTTTTTCATAGTTGGAATGCAAATTAAAATTTAATTAAACAGAATAAATTGTTGTAAAAATTTTGAATGAAATATAAAATTGGTTTCTTCTTGAATTTATAATTATTATGACTAAAGATATACGATTGTTCGTTGTTAGAACAAATTTTGTTTTTTATATCAATCTACTAATCAATCAGCCATTTTTTACGCAGAAATTAAACATTCTGTTGATATATTTCAGAAAGCATTTTAAAGTTCTACAACTTTTCAAGAGTAACAAGAAAACAGAATAGCAAAACAGTTCTAGTTTCACTTATTTAAAAAAAAAATGAGTTTTCTACACTCAAAGTTGAAATGAATAAAAAAATATATAAAATGTACAGATGAATTCAAACAACCTAAATTGAACAAAAAGCTTGACAAAGTCCGTGTTTCTTTATCAGTTTTAATTTTTTTTCATCCTCAAGGTTGTTAAAATACTCAAAAATTCACATAAAAATTGTTAATTTAACTGGCAACGCAGAATAGATTATTTTCGTTAATATTTTGGAATCGATTTTCAGGAGGACCACAAGTAATTTTGACTTTTGCATACAAAAATTTTGTTTTTTTTTATTATTTTCTTCAAAAAAAAAAAGGAATTTATTAACAATGGTTCTTAACCTTTCGTTTCATAAAGTAACAAATTTGCAACAATTAATGTATGGAAAAAGTGGAAAATCGTATTTTAGTTTAATTTTTTTTCTTGATGTACTCATAATTTCCAACTGTAAAAAGGGATTTTTAAGGAAAAATAAAAAATCATGAAATGAAGGGTTAAAATATGAAATGTCTGCAACTTTCCAATCTTGAGTTTAATCAGCTCGTACCTTGCAACCAAGTTGCTAAGAGTAAAAAATATCCAAAACATTTTGAAAATTGTCAAAACTAGTTTATTATGGTTCTTATTTTAAAAATAAAGTTATATCGATAAGAATATCTTCTAATCTATGAAAAAATCGGATTTCAGAATAAAATATAAAATTAACACAATTGTAGTAGTTGCCTGGGAAAACTGCATCAGAATTTAAAATTAGATACTTTAATCCGACTTAAAAATCTAGCGGGTACCAAAATCATCACTTAATAATAAAAAAAGCGATAAAAGAATTAAAAATTGACATCAATCTTCACTTAATAAAAAATAGAGAAAAAATTGCAAATCATCCTTATATTATTGTAAAATCATTCATATGAAAAATTCATTAACCGAATTGATCTATATATATAAAAGTGGATTTCTGTCTGACTGTTTGTCTGTTTCCTGTAGACTCGAAAACTACTGAACCGATTTGCGTGAAACTTGGGACCCCCTATCCGTGGAATGGGAAAGGGGTCTCTCAAATAAATGTAATAAGTTTTCATAACTCGCGAACTGATCATGCAAATGGAATCAAATTTGGCATGGGATTGGATTTCGGTAGGACAAATTTTCCGATGATGGTTTGGTACCCTTCTTAGCTTCCTATGGCGAAATTGGAAGCAGGGAGGAGGGCTTCCATACAATTTTTCGTATTATTTTAAAGATGGTTTGGGACTCCTACTTCTTTCCAGTGTTGAGTTAGATAAGAGGGAGGGGCCTCCCATATATTTTTTTGCAAAATTCGACAACTAATCAAGCAAATGAAACCAAACTTAACATAGATGGTTATTTGGGTACGAGAAAGGTTTCTATGATTATTTGGGACACCACCCTCTTCGATCGGGGTGATACAAAGGGGGGGAAGGTCTTCCATATAATTTAATGCATTATTCGATAACTAATCACGCAAATGAACCCAAATTTTACATATCAAGGTATAATGTAGGTATATGTATGAGAGCTTTATTACTTTACTCGAGAACTAATCGAATAAATTAACCAAATTTATCATGAAAGAATTTTTTTTATGTTTCGAAACCCTTTCCTCTCTCCAACGGGAAAAGGGGAAGGAGGAGGGATGTTGTCTTACAATATTTTTGGATAACTCGAGAACTTATTTTTCTAACAATTTAGCAGAGGTATTTGAGTAGATTTTTTTTTCTATGATTGTTTTAAGCTTTTTCCTCCTTTAACTGATTCCGTAGAAATGGGGAAGGGGAGCTCCCATAACTCGAGTGCTAATCTAGCAGATGGTAACAAATTGGGAAAAGTATTTCAACACAAGAAATATTTCTAGGATGATTTGGTTCTACTCACGGTATTGGAAAAAAGGAACAAAATTTTACAGGAGAGAGCATGAAGGTACGAGAAATGATTCTATGGTTATTTAAAACCCGTTTTTACCTTCCAGTAGGGTATAAGAGAGGAGAAAAAGAGTTCACACAATTTTTTGCATAACTTGGGAACTTATCCAAAAAATGGAACCAAATTCGAAAGAAAAAATATTACAGTACGAAAAATGATTCTACTTTTTTTAAAGAAGATATTCCATACAGTACAGATCCGGGAATAAGGAACGTTTTAATCGCATTGTTTTCAAAACTTTTTATGCTAAAGAAATCATATTTTACATGAGAGATTTGTTTGTATGATTCAAAACCTTCCTTTTTCCAGAGGAGAAACGGGAAGAAGGAAAGTAAATACAGCTCGAAAACTTATCAAGCAAATGGAGCCATATGTGAAATTTGATGTCATTTGCTTACAAAAAATATGGTAATAGCTTTTCCTGGACTATTCCTCCTATGGCAGTTTTGCACGGGGGAGAAGAAAATAAAAACGAGTTCTTAATATCAAATTTGAAAACATTATTATAAAGACAATTTCAATTCCAGTTTTAAAAAAATCATTTCAGAGAATTTAATCTTCTTTGTATTCCAAAAATAATTTGATGTGAAACACAATATCAAAAATTCATTCATAATAAAATTATTTTCGCGCAATTTATTGATTTCTAGAAGGTGTAGCAAAGCACACCGGGTCAGCTAGTGATAAATTAAACAGAACAATATTCCCAAGTTTCAAACAAAATCTTAACTGTAACTATGTTCAATTATTTTCTAAGTTGTATAGTTTTCAAATTGGTTCAAGTTCGTAATAAATCCTTAAGGATTGAAAAAAGGGTAGTTTTAATTCGTTCAACGTATCAGATCTTTCTTTTTGCATTGATATATCACAATGTCGAAATCAGATATCAGATAATCATGTCACGGTCAGATTCAAATATCAGGATACGTAATCAGCATGAGATATCAGTATCGGATGTTAGAAACAGATGTCAGCATAAGATATCAGAATCATAATGATATATGAATGAGATCTCAGAATTGGATATCAGAATCATTCAGGGCTGATTTGATATTGTCAAATATAGATAGAAAAAAATTTAAAAGTTTTTTTTTTACATATTTCATTATTCATTTTTAAGTTCTTTTACATTAACAGTTTTTAGCATTGAATAGAAACTGTTCAAAACTGGTGAATAAAAATGGTGAGCTATATAAATGTAAGGATTCCTTAAGTAACTAAGTGATAACTTTTAATCTTTGAATTTGCTCAAAAATCTGGTGAGTTTAGCTTATTGATTTGAACATAGTACAAGTTTCTTTAAGAAAGTCTTCAACATAAATCAAACTTTCAAAAGTAAAAGTAATAGATTATAATTTTACAGTTCAAATCTGATTCTTACGAGCTTAATTTAATTCCACTTGAAATTGACAAATTTTTAGCAGAATTATGTACCGTAAAATGGGGTAAATATAGGAACGTGAAGGTGAATCGGGACGCATGGGGGAATGGAATAAATAGCTGAGATCCAAATATCAAGCAATCTTTTCATTATTTTGTTCTCTTTTAAGGACCAAACTGTTCCTTGATTTATTGAGTAAAAAATAAAATCAGTTTATTTTATGTTGCTTGAATAAATTTTGTAAATAATTTTTGAAGCATTATAAAATCGCCAAATTTCATACTATGATAAATATTGTTTGGCATCACTTCAAATAGTGATGTGACATGCCTACGAGTTTGGTATATAGTAAAGAATTTGAACATAATTTTGGCTTAAACTGCTTCTCGAACGGTGACAGATTTAAACAAAGCATTCTTTGGCTCACTAATCGTGGGGATGCGATTATGATATGTCCATAAAAGTGTTTAAAATCCTCCAAGATGGTGGAAAGTAATGTAGACCTGAAGACAATTTACTTTTAAGATGATCCTAAAAGAATGGGACTTCCAGTTTTCGCAGGCAGTCTAGAAATAAAAACATATTTTTTGCCTTTGGAGTTGAGCATCACCATCAACATTTCCTCGGATATAAGTATGGAAGATAAAATCAAAAAATATCTGCAAAGCGGAAACTATGCACTTATTTGCCTTCTAAATGATGGATGTTAAAATGAACGAATTCTTAATGTTGAACAGTTTTTAAGCATGTAATTCTCAATAAACGAGCAACTGTCCCAATTCACCCCTCTTGGGGAAGAACAAAAATTAATGTTTGAAAATTGATAGCGAAAGCCCCTTTCAACTTTTTTTTTGCTTTATTTAAGTTTGGTTCAGAGTAACAAAAAAACACCATCTAAATGAATCAAGTGCTAAGAGAATTAAATTTTGCATTTTTTTTTTATATTTGGAAAATTATTAAAATATTGAAAATGCATGTGAGTTTCGAAAATCATTAATCAAATTGTGAATGAAATGCAAAACCAAGTTTGAACGATTTCAAAACAGCTTTTCATTTATATTTCTTAATGATGATTCGAACCGAAAATCAAGAATTTCAAACTGGATACCGAATCCGAACTATAAAAACAGAATAACAATTAAGATTTTGGTAATAAGGAACCAGAACCTTTGGAATGAATTTAATCTCCTTTGAAATTGTATATTCAGAAATGAGTTTCGATCAACAAGCAAGGAAATTTAAAAAAAATGACGCAGTATTCTGAACCTGTGATTAGTTTTTGAGGTTTTCACATTATCTCTGAGTTAGAATTGTTACTCTTGAATAACATTACTCAATGTTCAAAATTTTATTAAGAATTTGAAATTTTGAGTGGCGAGTAGGCTATATCACTTGCTTTTCTGGGCCCTCAAAACCCTTCGCGTTCCTACGACCATGGAGCAGATACATATGTATCAGAGTAAAAAATCTGGGTCCAGTTCTATATTTATCATTAGACGGATTTACGCCGGAGGTCTTCAGATTGTCCCTAAAGTTTTAAAGTGATTCTTTTTTGCAACTTTTATTGCGTATATTTTCAGATTTGTTTTATTTTCATTTTCCGATAATATGAGATAAGATTGTTTCGTGAAAAAAGTAAAAACTCAAACTTCAAATGCATATACATAACTTTCTCAGTTTTCAACGGAAATAATCATGGTACAGCATTGAAATTTTATCAGCTTTTTAGTACTACCTAAACATCCTAATCCCAAATAAGCTTTAAAAGGTGTTTCAAAGCACCGTTTACATCACCAAAAATTATGCAAAAAATATATTTTTATAGTTCATGGCATGTTGCAACTTTCATCTACAAACACCAAAATGGGCCATTTGCTTCTTTATTAGTTATGAAGCACCATGTGTTTTTAAGTCGCAAAAATCAACCAAATTTGAATTTTTTAGGGATAATCTGAAGACCCCCGGCGCAAATTGTAAAAACCAAATGTCAACATCGTATGTCAGATGCAGGTATGAATCATAAAAATCAGAGATCATAATAAAACATTTGGATCAAACAAAAACCGATCTAGAAATTCGAATATGAAATCAGAACCAGATAAAAAAAAGATGTTTCGGAATTGTATAATTGATGAGTTTTTTCTTTAAATTTCCAGTAAAAAATAACTAAATTGTTTGCTAACAATGTTGCACAATTGTTTTGATTTTTGCAACAAATGTCTCTCAATTTTGGTTCTCAAAACCATTGAAACTCAAATCGAAGCGAGTAGCTTCGTCAAATCAGAGCTCCATCATCACCCTTTTTTTCGCTGACGTCTCTTCAGCCTAAGCCTTCAAGCAAATTCAGTAGTGGTTGCTTACCATTATCATCATCGAAGTGCAGCATTGAAACAGTATTCAACGAAAGCTTCCGCATTTCACGCATATTAATTGTACCCTAATTAAAGAGCGTTTTTATTCATTAAATCGATTATCTTTGAATGAAGAAAGAAGGTAAAACAGAAAAAAAAAACAACGGCGCCAAGACGGTTTTTTTTGTTACATTCGTTAGCGTAAACGATGATCAACACCATCAACCGACATGTTTAATGAAAGCTCATGATGACGTTGCTGACGGTGTTAAGGGAAATTAAAACAAGTTGAAAAAAAATCAAGGTACTCTCTTCCTTCTCTGATTGATGTGTTTATTTTTCTTATATTTTTCATTTGAGTCTCAAAAGCTGTAAGGTTACAAAAAAAGGGTTTTCATAGGGGGATGAGTAACACTCATACTTATTCATACTTAGACACAATCTTGGAAAAGTAGTTCCGGGAATTGATTCGTTTTTTAAGACGTAAGATTACTTCGAAAAAAGTTTCTAAAAAAAATCCAATCAGAGTCAATCGATATCGTCAACCTAAACGATTAGCAAATTTCAATTTAATTTGCCAAACACATCAAACGAAAGCCTTTCGAATGACCAATTAAGAGAAAGAAAGGCTCTTCAAATACCCAAAAACCCACGCTAAAATCTTCTCGGCGTGACTTTAAGAGACTCCCACACCAAAAAGGAAGCTTTCATCTTCAGTCGGTTGCAATTAAAGCGGCTCTTTTTTCCAGCTTCAGTCACTTCATGGGGTAGTAAATTGATAGTTTCTCGATTTGACGATAATATGGAAATTATGTGAGTGAGTGTTGCCTTTTTTATTATTTTTTTTCCTCTGCCCCTTCGAAGCAAATTTTATCCATTTAACCAATCGGCTAGGAGTCTTTCTCTCTGAAACGGTTCCTTGACCATTTGTGGCCCCCAGGAAACTTCTACTGGCTGACCATCAGGCAACGGGGGTCGATCGTTGCCAACAAGGCGATAATTGGGTCTTTAAGGGTGGCTTGAAGCTTGGGGGAGTTTGAACCTCAGCCTTCGATGATTTCATACACGGTTTTGGGAGGCTCTTTCACATATGCATGTATGGGCTTTAGAAACAGATATGATTGGCAAAAGGCGAAACTTTCTACTTCGAGGCTCCCCCGACGATCTCGACTTTTCAATCGAATCTTTGCGCGGCGAGAAACACGTGCTCAAATCACTCTGTTGTTGCTGTTTTTTTTCCTCCTCTTTCTCGAGCCCATTCAAAAGCAATGGTTAGGGGCTGATTTTCGTTTTAATTATCTTGTTAGGGTTTGTTACGCGTTGTGCAGGGTTACTATTTTTTCTCTCATTCAAACGAACAGCATTTGCGGTAAATGCTACTTCCTGATTATAGAGCCAAAGTCAATCATTTGCATAATGGTAACAGCTGAAGAGATCGGTCGATCGGCAGATTTTTAACGCATGAAAACTGAAGCTGTACCTACTATTACGTGGCGCCCTCCTAATCTCGAGCTTCGAACTGAAGACTTATTTTTTCTTTCGTTGGGAGATCGGCAAACATGTTGATTGTCCCTCTTAAACTTCCCCATTGGATTGATTGAGCTATCACGATCACGATAAAATTCTTTCGTTCATCTCTTGATTTCTGGACATTAACCTAATACGTAGACAGAAAAATTAGTCAATTAGAAATTTGATTAATGTGTAATTACATGAATCAAACTTCTTTAAAGTAACTGATAATATCCAATCAAACATTAGGATTAGATCATAACGTCGTATTAGAATCTCAGAATCTCTAGAAGAGATACCAAAGATGGGTGTCAGAATAATAAAAAAATCAGATCAGATACTGTAGCTAATCAAATGATAAATACTGTTACAAAGAACTTTGAGATTTGAGTTACACTGGAAATAGTTTTCCCTGTAAGGGACTCCCGTTTGAGAATTTGTGTGAATTTTAAGTGACCGACCGACCGAAATTTCGGAATTTCTATAATGAAAAACTTTGATAATTCGAAACGATTATTTATGAGTAAGGAGAGTGTATTCGGAGAAAATGCAACACTTTGCTTTTTGGATAACATTTGGGAGCATGCATGGAAATTCATGAGATTTTCAGTGAAGCTACCTAATCAGGATATGTTCAAACTTTTGTGACGTTGTTCTGTCAGGCGTGTTTTTTCGTCAGCTGGGTGTACTTGTACTAGGTCTAGGATAAATTTAAGCCTGCAGCGCATAACATTTCACAGGTTTTGAATTTCTCATTCAAATTTGGAGCAGTTTAGAGACCAGTCAAGTGAAATTTGATTTAAGTGAGCGATCAAGTTAATTTTAAGTGAGCATGTAATGAAATTGAAGTGAGCGGCGAAGTAAGTTGACATTCAGTAGAATTTCAAGTGCCAGTCACCTAAAAATCAAGTGATAAGCTAGCATTGATTCGGTCGCTTAAAACTTAAGTAAGGGGCAAGTAAAAAACTTTCAATGAAGAAATTTACTGAGCTTCCATTTTTAAGCGAAATTTCAAGTGTATTTAAATAAAGAGACGAACCAGCCCGAGGCTGAAAATCTCTATAATAAAAAAAAAGTGTATTTAAAGTGTGGTTTTTGGTTCAATGAAGGAATTTAGTTGAAAAATTCATCACTAATCCGTCACAATTTTTTTTACCCGTTAGAGTTTTAGAAGTGTCAATTTGTCGTTCCTGACTACCTCTCTGGTTCCTCAACCGATTTCTACTAAATTCAAATTTTTAGTAAAACCCTCGTAATGTGACTAAAATTTATTTCGACGTTATTTAAAGGCTGAGACAAATAAACGGAAAAAAATCTGCTTTAAAAAAGGTCAGCAACCAAAGCGTTAAAAAAATCACTAAGTGCCGTAGTCAAAATTGTTTCACTCACAATTGAAAACTTTTGAAAAGTAGATTGGAAAGCGATGTGAGAGCAAGTTTCTTAGTAGCACTTAGTACTCCTACACGACCGTTAAAATCTATAAATCATCAAGCTGAAAAATTGTGCGCCAATCAGATATGTTTGATATGGCGACTGTAAAAAATAATTACGATATTCCATTCAGTTTTACCTTGTTGAAACCCACTTGAATTTTCTAACGCTGCATTAGAATCTTATATGTAAAACTTCACGAGATATTTAGGTAGCATGCGACAGTAATCCGAGAAAAAAGAAAACTTTGTACGTACATATATTAATGGTGCTTTTCTGGTTTTTTTTAAGACGAATCCATCAAAAAGTTGAGTAGAGATATGGCAGTCATAAGTCAATCAACCGGACAGCTTCTTAGCATGACCGCCAAAAAGTAACACTCTCACAATTTCAATTTTATTTGATTAAATCATCTTTACTACTAATCATGTATTTTATTATTTTTCGTTTCAGGTAAGCTTATCGAACTTTCTAATTTTTTATGAGTAATCTTGGTAAGAATAACTGCATACATTTAATATCCCCGCGGTTGCAGTTTTGGTAAGATTTGATCTTTTGTCAAGAAGATTTCCTTTCGTTTTATGAAGATGTTGAGAATTGATTTCCAAATCTGGAATTTGAAAATTGTCAATTCTAGGTCGACACTCTGATAACTTTCAATAGCATCAATTGTATTAAAACCAATAAAATTAAATTGACCCTTCAAACTAAGCATTCGAGAATTTTCCTTTCACGAATCCGGGCCAACCAATTGAAAAAATGCCAAAAATGACAAAAATGTGCAAAGTGATAAAAATGACAACACTGACAAAACTGACAAAAATTACAAAAATTTCAAAAATGATAGAAATAACAAAAATTACAAAATTGAGAAAAATGAAACAAATTATATGAATGACAAAAATGACAGAAATGACAAATTTTATAAAAATGAGAAAAATGATAAAAATTTTATGAATAAATAACAAAAATGACAATAATGTAAAAGGACAGCACAGCCAAAAATGACAAAAATAACATAAATGACAGAAATAACAAAAATGACAAAAATGGCAAAAATGACAAAAATGCCAGAAATAACAAAAATGACAAAACTAACAAAATTAACATAAATGACGAAAATTACAAAATTGAGAAAACTGATAAAAATTATATGAATGACAAAAATGACAAAAATGAAAAAATCGACAAAAATGACAAAATTACAAAAATGAAAAAATACAAAAATGACAGAATTGATAAAAATGACAACACTGACAAAAATGAAAAAAAATGACTAGACGTCAATTATTTTTATTTTGTCAGTTTAATCAATTTCGTCAATTTTCTCAATTTGTTTAATTTTTTTCAATTTTTTCCATTTTGTAAATTTTATTACTTTTGTCACTTTTGTCAATTTTGTCAACTTTATCAATGTTGTCAATTTTATCACTTTTGTCACTTTCATCAATTTTGTCAATTTTGGCAATTTCGTCGATTTTCTCAATCTTGTCAATTTTGTTAATTTTTGAGAATTTTGTCAATTTGGTCAAATTGGTCAATTTTGTTAATTTTTTCAATTTTGTCAATTTTGTCACTATTGTCAATTTTGAAAATTTTGTTGACTTTTTTATTATGTCAATTTTGTCAATTGTGTCAATATTGTCAATTTTACCAATTTTGTCAATTTCGTCATTTTTTTTCAATTTTGACAATTTTGACAATTTTGTCAATTTTGTCAATGTTGTTTTTTTTTGGCAATTTGGACAATTTTGTCAATTTTGTCATTTTTGGCAATTTGGTCAATTTAGTCAATTTTGGAAATCTTGTTAATTTTGTCAATTTTGTTTATTTTGTCACTTTGGTGAGTATTGTTAATTTTGCCAATTTTGTTAATTTTGTCAGTTTTGTCAATTTTGTCAATTTGGTTTATTTGGTCAATTTTTCAAATTTTTTCAATTTTTTCAAATTTGTTAATTTTGTAATTTTTTTTCAATTTTGTCATTTTTGTCAAGTTTGAAAATTTTTTCAATTTTGTTCATTTGGTCAATTTCGTCAATTTCGTCAACTTTGTCAATTTTGTCATTTTTTTAAAATTTTGTCAATTTTATCAATTTAATCAATTTTGTAATTTTTGTCAATTTTTTCAATTTTGTCAATTTTGTCAATTCTATTAATTTTGTCAATTTCGTCAGTTTTGCCAATTTTGTTAATTTTGTCAATTTTGTCAAATTTGTCAATTTTGTCAAATTTGTCATTTTTGTTTATATTGTTCATTTGTCAATTTTGTTAATATTGTCAATTTCTCAATTTTTTCAATTTTGTCAGTTTTGTCAATTTTGACAACTTCGAAAATTTTAACAATTTTAATAGTTTTTTCATTTTTGTCAATTTTGTCAATTTTGGCAAGTTTGATAATTTTGATAATTTTGTCAATTTGGTCAATTTTATCAATTTTGTCAATTCACTAAGGTTTTTTTACGCGGTATGAATTCCGTCGTTAACGTATAGGAATATTTTCGCTCAAAAAAACATGTTTATAGGCGAAAACCGTGTAGAATAATCATATCCATGGCAAAAAACCGCTTAAAAAAGCCGTGTTAGTAAAACTGAGCAAAATCAAACCGCGTAAAAAGTGACCTTAGTGTAGTGTCCATTTTGTCATTTTTGTCAATGTTGTCAATTCTGTCAATTTTTTCAATGTTGTCAATTTTGTCGATTTTGGCAATTTTGTCAATTTTGACAATTTGGTCAATTTTGGGAATTTCGTCAATTTTGTCAAATTTAACAATTTTGTCAATTTTGTCAATTTTGTCAATTTTGTCAATTTTGTCAATATCGTCAATTTTGTCATTTTTGTCAATCTTGTCAATTTTGTTAAAATGTTTGTTTTGTTGGTTTTGTCGAATTAGGCAATTCCATCAATGTGTTGAATTTTGTCAGATTTTTAAATTTTTTTTAATTTTTCAATTTGGTAATTTGAAACATTGTTTTTGCATATTGTCATTTATTTTTTTAATTTTTTTCATTGTTGTCAATTTAATCAATTTATTGAAATTTAGCCAATCCTGTCGTTTTTGTGAATTTCGTCATTTTTGTCATCAATTTTAATTTTGTCAATTTGGTCATTTTATTATTATGCTTATTATTTTATTTACATAGTATTCCGTCTCACGACATAACTTGACGAACATAATTCCTAAAATTCACTCGGTTCATAGCAACCGTTCTCCAATTTCTCGGGCACCCCACGTTCGCCAGATCACGCTCCACTTGGTCTAACCACCTCGCTCGTTGCGCCCCCGCTCGTCTTGTTCCTACCGGATTCGTAGCGAACACCTGTTTTGCAGGACAGTCTTCCGGCATTCTCGCAACATGTCCAGCCCAGCGTATCCGGCCAGCCTTCACCACCTTCTGGATACTGGGTTCGCCGTAGAGTCGCGCGAGCTCGTGGTTCATCCTTCGCCTCCACACTCCGTTCTCCTGTACGCCGCCAAAGATGGTTCTTAACACTCGTCGCTCGAATACCCCGAGTGTACGCAGGTCCTCCTCGAGCAATATCCATGTCTCGTGCCCGTAGAGAACAACCGGTCTAATAAGCGTCATATACAGGTTACACTTCGTGCGAGGGCTAAGTCTTCTCGACCGCAGTTGCTTGTGGAGTCCATAGTAGGCACGACTTCCGCTGATAATTCGCCTCCGGATCTCACGGCTGGTGTCATTGTCTGCGGTCACCAGTGAGCCGAGATAGACAAAGTCTTCGACTATCTCCAGCTCGTCGCCGTCGATCATGACCTTGTTATTACTGGACAAGCGGGTTCGGTCGGTCTCGGATCCGCAGGCCAGCATGTACTTCGTCTTGGACGTATTAATCATCAACCCAATCCTTCCTGCTTCGCGTTTCAGTTTGCGGTAGATCTCCTCCACCGCCGCAGATGATCTGCCGACTCTATGTCAATGTCATCGGCAAAGCAGATAAGTTGACTGGATCTGTTGAAAATCGTGCCCCGCATTTCGCCCACCGCTCGTCGAATAACATCTTCTAGCGCCACGTTGATAATCATGCAGGATAGACCATCACCTTGTCGAAGCCCCCTGCGCGATTCGAATGAACTCGACAATTCACCCGAAATCCGCACACAGCACTGCGTTCCATCCATCGTCGCCTTGATCAGTCTGATCAGCTTCCCGGAAAAGCCGTTCTCGTCCATGATTTTCCATAGCTCGTTACGGTCGATCGTGTCGTATGCGGCTTTGAAGTCGATGCTATTATTATGCTTATTATTATGCTTATTTTGGTGACTTATATTCAAATTGATAAAATTTTCAATAATAACTAAATTGCCAAAGTTTCAAATTGAAAACCTCAACAAGTTTACAAAAATGCTCAAACGACAAAATTGAAATGATTGACCAAATTTTTAAAATTGTCATGATCATCAAAATTTTAGAAATCAATGATTTGTTCGACCGATTATTGGACCCTACGTTACCACATCGTGTTTTACCCTAGCTATTGTTATTTTCTCAATTAGTTTTTAATGTACTCGTTTTCTTCACTTCTGAGGTCAATCCGGACAATTGTTAAATTATTAGGAACACATAGTTGGGCATCTTTTCTCAAATTATACTCTTTATTTTTGTTTTCAAAATACCATATACTGTAACTCCAAAAAGAGTTTATTGAGATTATACTTATTTTAAAAAAATTCACAGAATCGGGATCATATAGTATATTTTAGAATCCAGTAATTTAAGAATCACTTATTAGTTTTTTTTTAATAATTCCATTATTTAAAACGGCTCATACCTTTAGGCTTTAAGGAGCCAAACTCGTTTAGTATTTTTACAATTTTTATTCTTCAGAAGAAAAAGAATAATACGATTATAGACGAAGATCAATAGTTTTGAGAAAAAGATAAATTTCGAACATGTAGTCCAAGTCTAGCTCAGCTGGCACATCCCTCACTGGCTTTAATAATTTGCAACTCAGGTTATTTCAATGAAAATTATGATATTTTTGAAATACTTTAATCTTATATACAATTTTGAGTTTGGAAATATTTTCAAATAATTTTGAATTTTCTGCATTAGAAATTCTTTAATCATAATTAGCTAATTCAAAGTTGAGAAATTTATCATTTGTTTATGATTTTGTATAATATGTATCCACATATCGTATTGTAAGAAAGGCTACAATCAACTATCAAATGTATTAAATCGGATTTTTTTATTTACTGTGATTGAAAAAAATATAACAATAACTTGGGCTTATGTTCTATTCGGTTCGATTCGGTTATCAAAATGGAATACAAAATTCAAATTCTTTCATCTTTTCCCTACTTTAACTTATTTTCATTCGATCCAAACTTGACACATAACCTCTCTATAAATGAAGGACAAATTTACGTCTTCCAATGAGAGAGGATTCACTTTGACCTACGAAATTGTTCGGAGAATATAATTTTCTCATTATTTTATCATAACCCAAAACGTTTTCAATCAAATTTTGGAGCAGTAAATCCATGGCCGTGAGGTGTCGTCCTTTCCCAATTACAGCATGTCTTAAGCTAACCTTTGGAAACCAATTGGAATCGAAATCGAATCTTAGCTCCATTCCATTTCGAAGGGCAACCAAACGAACTCGATTCACCGTTCGTTCTATGAAGAAAGAAAATGATGTTAGAAAACAACTGTAGTAGCATTGATTTTACCACGAATCGAATTCAGATTCTGATCTAGGCACGTTTTCAACCGTAGGCAATCTGACAGCTCATTTCGCAAATTGCTACCGATAAAAACAGCAACAACAACAACCACAACAGAAGCAAGATGGAGGAATACTTTTACTGGAACAGAAGCCTAGCAAGCGACCTTCATCGTTCCTTCTAGTTTTGCAATTGCAGCAAATCGATTGCATCGTGTCGTTTGCAGACAGGCAACAAAGTTGCTGCTTCCATTGGAAAAACTTTAAACCCAACAGTTGAAAGGGGTTTTCCTTTCTAGGATGAGCTGTCAAATTTTCTTGCATTCGAAACATCGACGTTTGGCAAAGAAATAAGTCGTTGACAATGGCACATCTTCTTTAGTTTTGTAATGTTTTTTTTTGCCGTTGTGCTGACATCTTCCTCTTTTCGGTTAAGGTGAAAGGTACAGAATAAGTTCAATTGCCAACTTTAAATTGACTTCAGGTTTGTTGTGTGTTTTTTTTTTCATTGAAGCAGCATCGTCATTCCAATTGTCTGTTGCATTCTTCTTGAAGTTTCTGACAGTTTACTTTTTTTTTGTCTCTGTTGAGTGCTCATGAAGCAATCCAAAAGACGACAATTTCTTAATATGTTTTAAGCACAGTTGAAATGTTATAAACTAGATTTAAAAGTGGAGAAAACCTTAAGAGAATCCTACCTCGGTTTACGTTTTTGATTACTGTTTTTTTTTGTTTTTTTTTTGCAAATCAGAAGCATCCCCCATATTGGCAATATAATTATTTCCAAAGACGGAAACAATCACATTCAGCTCCCTCTGGGTGACACCATCATTTTAATACTATAGCAATTATCGAGCTGTTGCAGAAAGCCCTAACACGTTTGAGTGGGTGGTTGCTTTTACTGGTTGATGGTTGAAGAGGAAAATATCTGCATCAGAGACACAAAGTAACAACTCCGCAACAACAACCAAATAGGGCCGACTCGACTGTGACATAATGTTTGTTATGCTTCTTTACAGCTCAGTACCTTCACTAGTACCGAGACAGTGCTATTACCGGTGTGATCATTGTTTCGCTATTTTTCTCCGGTAATTGTTGACTTTGTTGTCACAAAGTTTCACCAACAAAAATTGTACTCGAAAAAGAAAGTTTAAGGAGCTGGGGACAATTTAATAGCATTAAGCGCATTTCCATAAAAGCAGGACAAATTGGTCGATGATCGCGCTTGCGTGATCGTTAACCAAATTTTACGGATTGTTTATGCTACCGCGATCGCGTTGTGACTTTGTGTTGACAATTGATGACAGCGGTAAGCTTCGTCATTCAGATGTACGCGTGTCTCTCAGCTGAGTGATTTTGTTCCTATTTTTTGCGACAAAGAATCACTGAATTGTTTCAGATTATTCGTCGTAACACACGAATTTTTTTTTCTAAATTCTTTCATATTTGCGATTCCAGTCGCAACTATTCAATTTCCATTTGTTTCAGCCGTGCAATCTGCACGAACGGGTTCGAACCGTTCGACAGTTTTTACGTTCTTTAATCTTCACGTTGACTTGGTTACTTACTGTTTGCTAGTTTGCTTTCGCGATTTTCGTTGAATTTCGACCCGAAATATGTCCTGGTGCCATCCAAACCAACGTTTATTAGTCCGCGGAGTCGTGAATAGTGGAGAATTTCCCGGAAAACTGCTTTGCTTTGCGCGGTTTTCAGAAGCGGTGAACATTAGATCAGGTTAATCTATGCGCTGTCGTCTACGTAAGTACAGAACTGGACAAAACAAAAATTGATGAGCTTATTAGAATTTGTTCGAATCTTTGTTTCGAATCGACATAATGGCCAACATTGTAGAGAGTGCAAATTTACGATCAATGACCTAGAGCCGCTAGGTTTTGGATTCTGAGGGATTTTTTTCACATCAGTGCAGCAGTGTTGTAGATTCAACATCCGGCTCAACAGGGAGCTGTTTACACAGGGTGAGGTTATGTTTATCTGTTCCCCTTGTCGTACAGAGTTAAACGGCAAAAGTGTTTGCTGCTATGTTGATCTGGGAACGTATGGTACTGTTGTCCACGTTTCCGATTGTCTCTGCGTCCGATACTGCACAGTGGGTTCGGCCGAGTAAAGATGGGTAGTAAATGTACTTTTCTGCTCACCGGGATGCTGACAAGATCTGGCTGTGTATGTATCATAAGCAGAGGTATTCGCTGCCATGTTGACGGCTTGAACGACCACACCGCTCCAAAAACCGATTACCCGATTTTGGACAAGCTAACGCATCAGCTCGACCGTTTTTATTAGTTGATCACCCAGGTGGTAAATGCTTTTTACGGATTGCATTCCAAGACACGGCGAGCGACCGAGTCCCCCCAGTAAGCTACTCTGGGTTCATGGGTGCAATTGGAAGACTCAGCTCGACCGTTTGTCTAAGAAAGTCGAGGATTTGCCTTCGAAGCTATTCCCACCAATGCAATGACAGCTTTTTTGTTTCCACCACTGAAAGGGACACCACAATCGTCGCCGTGGTAATGATGGACTATGGCTAGTCTCTTCAACAGTGTTTGAGACTAAGTCTATCGCTCTTAGTGATCTTTCAGTCCCTTTGAGTGTTCCTCCCCTTCCGACATCTAAGTTCTGGCTGTACCTAGCTGGACTTCAACCGCAAATGAAGTACCGATGAATATGTCAACAAAATAGTTTCTCGTCGCTTGGATATAACTTCACCTATGTAGTTTAAATTTTCGCTCCCGAAAGGTGTTGATGGTTCCACTAGAAGATTTGTTTCTTTTAAAATTCCGTGAATCTGTGGATCAGCCAAAAAACTTCAACCGTCGGCCTCAGACTACTGCCCCTCGGTACAATTCTTCCAGTCAACTATCGAACCCACCACACCAAAAATTTTGGCACGGATCGGTCCACAGCCGTACCGGTGTCCTCTACTGGAACTCCAGCACCGGGACGCAACGAACTAGGAACTACAGAGACTCCGTAGACCTTCGACTCAGTTGCGCTTTTTCCTACCAACTCTCGCCCCAGCGCTGGGGGTAACGAATGAACAAAGAATGTTTTATTGAATCATGGCTAACTATTCTTTATATTATTCAATGATTACTATCTAACATTTCCCCTTAACCATGAATTACTGGATTCCGAGAGTCTTCCTTTCTTCGTCCATCTTTAAAGTTGATATCGCCTTAGTAAGAACGTCAACAACTTGCTTGTTTGTTCCGACATGGTCTAATTTGATGATGTTCTGCTCCACATTTTCTCGCACAAAATGATGATGGATATCTATGTGCTTGCTCCTAAGTGAATATCCGATTTCCTTGTTCACCAAGTGTATAGTACTAAGGTTGTCACAAAGAATTTGAACAGGTTCAGATATTCCGTTCAACTCCTTCCGTAGTCCACGCCACCACAATGCTTCTTGGGTTGCCGCCGAAACCGCCATGTACTCAGCTTTCATTGTAGATAGAGCAACTGTAGCCTGCTTTCGACAGCTCCAAGAAATTGCGCCACCTGCAAGCTTGAAAACCTAGCCGGTGACTGATCGACTACTATCTGAGTCATTCCCCCAATCCGCGTCGCTGTATCCAATGAAATCTTCATCGGACTCCTTTGAGTAAGTCAGCCTCATCGACCTCGTACCTTTTAGGTACCGAAGAATTCGCTTCGCTGCTAACCAATGTGCCTTTCCTGGATTCTGACTGAACTGGCTGACCACGTTGACAGCAAAACTGATTTCAGATCTTGTAGACTGCGCCAAGTACTGCAGGCTTCCCACGAATTCTCGGAACGGCACACTTTCCAACTGCTTCCTTCCCTCTTCGGTGCTCGGACTAATCGCCCTGGTCAGGTTCTGGTTCAGATTTGCAGGGGTAGCAACAGCATTGCAATCAGCTAAGTTGAATCGCTGCTGCAAACCGTTGATTTAGCTCTCCTGGTCAATCATCACTCGGGCGCGCTCTCTGGTCACCCGCATTCCGAGAACTTTGCTGGCCAAACCGAGGTTCTTCATTTCGAACTTCGCTATAAGTTCTTTCTTAAGGTTGACCGCCCACAGCTGATTATTTGAAAACACTAGCATATCGTCTACGTACACAGCCACAATGAGAACCATGATGCCTTCAATCTTGAAGTATACACACGAATCGTACGCAGATCGCTTCAAACCGATTCGCTTAAGCTCTGCATTCCACATTCTACTGGCTTGTTTGAGTCCATAGAGTGCTTTCCGCAACCGACAAACTTTCTTGGGTGACGCTGAATCGACAAATCCTTCCGGCTGATCCATATAGATTTCCTCTTCTCCCAGATCTCCCTGCAGGAACGCCGTTACTGCATCCAGTTGGTGTATCTTGAGCTTCAGTTTGACAGCCATCGATATCAAGTACCGGATGGTGGCGTATCGGACTACAGGTGAGAACGATTCATTGTAGTCGACGCCTTTGACCTAAGAAAAGCCCTTGATTACCATGCGGGCCTTGTAATGTTCTACAGATCCATCTGACATTGTTTTCAACTTGTAGACCCATTTGCAGAGCAGAGGTTTCCTCCTGGTAGGCAACTCAGTTAAATGCCACGTTTTGTTGTCCACGAGAGCCTCGTACTCAGCCTGCATCGCTTCTTTCCATTTCTCGCTGTCTCGACCGTAAATCGCCTCACGAAATGTGTCTGGCTCGACATCTGGGATGGTGTGCTCCTTCGCACTGCGTCTTACCAACAGTTGTTGGTCCTCTGGTTGTGGAGGGAGCACGGAAGATTGTAGTTTATCGTCAAGTATCGAATCAGCATCGTTGTAGATTGTTTCATCAAGGGTTTTATCAGCATTGTCCTCGGAGTCGTTGTCTTCTAAAACAGCTTCATTTGGTACAGCATGATCGACATCAGCTACGTTTCGTTCGCTTTGGATCACCAACTCCGTTCCTCGCATGTTGTCATTTTCGGGCTCATGAAATTTCTCACCACGCTTGAGCTGGCATTCAATCACAAAAATGACCTTTCTGCTGACGAAAACTTTCCTCGTGTTCTTGTTTTTTTTTAACGAACACACACATATAGGATCTCAGGGAAACTTCATGTTTCTTTGAAGAGATCAAAATTCTACTTAAGACTAAAGCGTACATCTTTCAAGGATATAATGGCTAGCATCTTACTAATGCTAACACCACCAACCCACAGAAAGAGTACTATGTATGTCGTTACCGAGACTCGATCTCATGACCTCTGGCTTAGAAGACTTGAACTCTATTTTCTAGGCCACGGTCGGCGGCACCGTTGTACACCCTGTACGCCTTTGAACCTTCACTGTACCCGAAAAAGATACACGGCATAGACTTTTTGTCCCACTTCTTTCGTTTTTCTTTCGGCACGTGCACCATTCCGTTGGCTCCGAATATTCGCAAACATCCGGACGCTTTCCAGAAAACTTTTCCTCGGGAGTCACCAACAATGCCTCTGTCGGTGAACGATTGACAACGTTCAACGAAACTGCAACAGATTCCGCCCAGAAACTAGTGCTCAGGCTTGCATCAAAAAGCAGATTTTTCGCCCTCTCGACCAATATTCGGTTCATCAGTTCAGCTAATCCGTTCTGCTCCGGACAGTAGGGAGAGAACGTCTCGTGTTGAATTCCTACCTGCCACAAGAAATTTGTCTGTTCGAATTCGCTTGATCCGTTTTCCTGTTCGGTTCTTTGCAAAAGCCTTGTAGTTCTGGAACGCTACGAGTACTTCCGTTTTGGCCTTCAGAAAGTACACCAGGGTTTTCCGGCTTGCATCGTCAATGAAGGTCAGTGGACGAGTTCTAGTACATTTTCTTCACGGTGCCCTATCGCCTTGAATGGTTGACGGCTATGGCTGAACCAAATTCACAACGGGCTTCTTCTTTTCAGGCAACTTGTAGAGGCCATCTTCTACACGACCAACAGCAATTACTTCCTTTTCAGGATTGAAAACTTTGCAATCCACCTTCGAGAATACAACACGTAAACCTTTCTGGCACACCATTCAGATTCTTTTCCTAGCGTTTATTTGTTAGAATTGTTTGATTTTGTAGATTTTTAGTAGTTTTTCGCTTTTATAGAAAATTTCTGAACAAAAATAAATTTTTTTTGTTAAATTCAATTTACTAACCAGTTTTGTGAAAAAAAATGCTTAACTCTAATTTATCAAGGTAGAACTATCATTTTACTTGCTCTTTTCCAATTTTGATCGTTTAAGTTTTAAGTAAATTAGCACTTTTTATTGGCTGCGGGAACTCCCGGTATATTTAAGCGTTCCCCGGGATTCGGGAATTCTCGTTTTTTTTTTATTCCCAGGAATTCCCGGTCGGGAAATCTCGGGTAGGACACTCTAAACAATATCGAAAACGAAAAAACACGTATGCTTGACCTCTGTTTCGTTTACGAAGGTTTCAGGATTCCGACGATTGATTTAGCTCCCGCTCCCCTTGTCCAAAGCCAAGTTCCACATCACCCAGCCTTAGTAGTCTCTCTCGATGCCGCAATTATATACTCTCCCGTGAAGAGAGCGGCATCCTTCTACCAAGATTTCAAAAATGTAGATTTTGAAGCTATTTTCCTCCTCCTTGAATCCATCAAATGGAAAGTTGAGCTCAATCCTTCTGATCCAAACGCAGCTGCTGAGACATTTTCGAACATTTCCAACTACATCATTGATCGCCATGTTCCGAAACGTAGCGTGGCTACAAATCTGCGGGCTTCCAGGGTCACTAAAAAACTGCGGCGTTTGAAGACGGCTAAGAATCGTACACTCCGAAACTACAACAAGCAGAAATCTTCCTACACTAAGAAAGAAACCGCAAACTAAACTCTGCTTATAAAAAAGTCAGTAAGCTTAGCTACCAAAATAATCTTAACCGGTTACAAAGGAATAAAAACACCAGTTAGAAATCTTTTTGGAAGCACGTAAGAAATCAACGGAAAGAACCAGGGCTTTCGTCCTACATGTTCCTTGACAGCGTCACATCGAATTCTGATCCAGAAATTTTTTTGAACTTTTTGTCGAGAAATTTTCGAGTATTTTATAAACTCTGGAAATTTCTATAGAGCATTTGGCCAGGGCTCTCTGAAAAATATCACCCCTAGGATCATTTTTGAATGGTATCCTAGTCGACGATGCAGCCATCCTAAAAGCGACATCTAAGCGAAAAGAACGTGGTATACCAGCTATTTTTTGAAGTTCTTATGCCATCTCTGCTGACACTCATCTTGCACATCTTTCAATCATCGCTGGATGGTGCAATCTTTCCCATATGATGGAAAGAAGCTATCATGTTTCCTATCCACAAAAAGGGAGATAAGAGATGTGAGCAACTACCGCGAAATCTCCGCTCTATGCGCGATCGCTAAACTGTTTGAACTGGTTGTTTTGGATCCGCTTTCCTCATTTTGCAAGCATCACTTCTCCAACGATCAGCACGGATTCATGCATAAACGATCCACGACTAAAAACCTGGCAAGTTTTACATCGTTCGTGCAGGACAGCTTTGCCAAGAAAACTCAAACTGACGCCAATTACACAGATCTCTCTGCGGCATTCGATAAGGTGAACTACGATATTGAAATCGCAAAGCTCGAACGTTTAGGATTCCACGGATCTCTATTGGATTGGTTCCGGAGCTACTTAATTGGACGAAAGTTATCCGTTAGAACTGGTGAATCCTTTTCTAGGCATTTCTTTGCCTCTTCAGAAGTGCCCCAAAGAAGTCATTTTCGTGATCTATTAATGATGTACTCTCGCTCCTCGGTGGCATACTACAGCTCGCATATGCTGATGACCTGAAACTTTTTCACACCTTAAACAGCCAAGATGACATCAACTTCCTGCAACACTGGTGCGACAGTTGCCTACCCTTGAACCGCAGTAAATGCTCGGTAAGATCGTTTTCCCGTTAGTGAAGAGTACATCCTGGGAGACGAAACTATCATCCGGGTGGTCCACATTAACAATCTGGACGTTATTCTAGATCGACGGCTGGAGTTCAAAACTCATACGAACTATGTTGTCGACAAAGCTTCTCGAAGCCTTCTTGTTTCGTACGTCCAAAGACTTCAAAGTCGTATATTGCCTTAAAAGTCTATATTGCTGCATAGTTCGTTCTATTCTCGAGTACGCTTCAGTTTTTTGATGCCCTTTCTACCAGAACGGAGCTGAACGAATCGAGGCTATCCAGCGGCATTTCTTTCGGTACGCTCTATGCCGACTGAACTGGCAAGATCCGTTTCGTTTAAATACCAAGCTATGAAAACCGCTGCCGTCTCATCGGCTTAGATACGCTTCAAGTTCGCCGGAATGCTACTTGGGCTCTAGTTGTCGCGGACCTTCTCACATCAAGAATCGACTGCCCCGAACTGTTAGAGGCCATACCTCTCAGCGTACGACTCCGAGGATTATGTAACCAGAACTTCTATGTGTTGAGACGGTTCGGAGGGTTTAAACGGTTCGGACGATACGAACGCTTTGAAAAGTTCGAACAGTTCAGATAGTTCCAGCTGATAAACTACAGGCCTGACTTTTGTTTACCACTTGAAAAGCTGTCCACCGATAAAATAAACAAAAAAACGGTGATCAAATCTGGTTCAACATAGTTGGAAAACAAGCGGGGTGAAATTTTCAATATTTTTAACTTCGAAACAAACTTTTAAGCGGATTTTTAGCCAAATTTCTCAAAAAATTTAACAAATTTTGATTTTTCTTTTTTTTATTACAAATCGAAACAGATGGTATACACCATTGAGTTTCGACCGAAAAATAAAAAATCAATCAACTTCGGTAGCTATTGGCTTCCCAACTTTCGTTTGGCGCGGTACCCTCAAACGTAATGATCGGCATTCACAAAAAGAAATTAGGTAAGCTCGCCGTCTCAACTCTCAAACAATTAGTCAAAAGATCAATCGATAATACCATTTATGCAAAAAGGTTTTATTTTCTTGGGTGACCACGTGCTGTTGCTTTGCTACTGTTGAAAGCATTGAACTTTTCAGGAGTCTTTGGTTTGGATCAACAGCGCAGCTGCAGCTTAAAGGTGATTAAATCGAAATCGAAAACGAAAACTGCATATATGCTCCCCCCGGTGCTTAGGTAACACACCTGCTGACCCTAATCTCTGACCCCCTCGTCTTTTGCCCTCTGCGAACCAATTGGGGATGGAAAAGTGGAGTTTTCGGTTGAAAGTTTCCTTCAAGCCGAAACTGCATTGTGGCTGGGAAGACTAATTTAAAAAGTAATTTACTTGATCCCGAGCGGGCTCATTTGGACTACTACCGGCTTACGATAAATCCTACTGGTCCATACGTGAGGCTGAGGAGTAATCTTTCTGCGACTTCTTTAAGTTTTTTTTTATCTAAACTACCATGGTCGGTCGTGATCCACGGCAATGGAGCAGCATAAATTTGATAGAAATTGAAAAATTTGAAATATGATCCTCTCATTAGGATAGAGCTCGCGCCATCGCCGAGGCGTTACGTGCCTTACCGGTGGCTGACTATATTTTTGCTTCTTTATCTGCGCAAATCCATAAACTTTTTTCATCCGTAAAACGGTAGGTGAAAGCGTTGTTGGGGCACATTAGTTTCAGTCAGCCCTTGACTCATTTATCGGGGCAACTCGCTGTGAGCTGTAATTAGGAAGACCGTACACACGAGTTGGCTCCTAGCAGCGAGTCTTAGGGATCAAAAGCGCAGCCGCTTCTGGTTGTTGTAATCCGTAATGGAGTGCCAGGGCGTTCGTAGATTTACAACCCTCATTTCGAGAGTGTTCCGTAACGTGCCGCCGGGATCACGAGGAAGGTTCACTCCATAGTTCAAATGATTGAAATTAAATTAAGGAAAAAGTATGGCTTATAAAACCTTCATTTCTCTATCGGTCCTCGAAGATATATCGTTCATCCTCCATTGGATTAATGATTGCCTTCGGCAAAAATCTACCGGTTCGATTCCGGCTTCTCTCCGGAGTCATCTCGATATTGATCTATGATAGTTTTACCCCTAGCTATTAGAAGAATTGACGTCCGTCATCCCGATCCTCAGTCGATCGTTCAACGGTCAATCGGAAACCCATAAAGCTCGACCTGAACGCCACCGTCTTGGGATTTGTCCAATCCGGATGCCTGCCAAATGTCTCCAATTCACGATTCTCACCCTTTCGGACCAAATCGCATCGATCTCGATGCCGTAGTAATTTCTACGACTAATACTACAAGATAGATAGACAGACAGACAGGCCGAGGCCCTAATAGTGGATTAGCTAGTTCACAAATCAGCGGCTGGCGCTTTTCTGAGCTCTAAACGCCTGCAAGTCCATTCATCCTTTCGGTCGTTATGTCAGAAGATTTACTGTCACATTCGATCATCAGTGTCACTCTTCTCGCATTGGGGCAATCATCAACGGTTTCCTGCTGTTTGTTGGTCAACCCCCGGCCCAAAGCCGGTCCGATTTCATGTGGAGTTCGGAAAATGATTTTACTTTTGATGATGCTACAGGGGCTAGAAGGCTTGCCTAGAGTTATGTCATGCTGACATATTACATACCCACAGATCAACCTTTAACTTAATTATTTTCGTAGGTACTTTGAAGTCGGTGCCGTGCTTGCCTAGGTACATCCGTCAATGGTTTAATTTTAATGAGATTTGAACCGATTCCGGCGTCTCTATTTTGTCAACTCATTGTCCAATTGATGGAGACTGGGGAAAATCAATTTTTTTTATTGATAGCAAATTACGAAACCGAAGTTTTTCCTTGACAATCCTAAGGTCTTAGAAACGTGTGATTACTCATTTCAACTTAAATTAATTTATCTTAGATTGTATTCCGTATTAGACGTAATAAACCTAGGTCAACGAACTTCCCAAATTATGCTTTGGTAACAAGAAAAAGAATCTGATAGATGATCCGTTATAACGCCTTATAGATTCCTTATAATTTTCACTAAACTTGCAGATAACTATAGGGTTGCCATCCGTCCCGCAAATGCGGGATTTTTTTCTGAGAAAATTTTTATGGTAGACTCAATCCTCTCCGATTCTACCACTTCAAAAAAGTTGGTCAGTACTAGATGAAAACGCCTCTTCAAAAATCTCTCCTCGATCAAATTGAACTTTTGTTTTTTTTTTTCATTTAATCTTCTTTTATCCATCTATGATTTTGAAAACTAGAAATGTTCTAACTTGAAACTAGAAATGGTCTTACTTAAAGAACATGACATTTACCGATATAACTAAATAATTGAATAACAATTTCATGAAGTTTTACTGATTTACACAGGAAAATCAAATATTATGTTTTTATTATATTTTTTTCTCCTCAAAATCAAAGATTGAAGATAAGATTAAAGATTAAAAAAACACGTTTAGTTTTTAGCATTTATGGTTGCTTGATTTTTTTCCAGACATATCCGGACCGGGTGAATCCTGGCTATTTCATCTAAAAACATGGCACAATCCAGGCATTTGATGTCATAATTTTCAACCTAAAATTCGGACAATATCCGGACAAATTTGGTCAAAACCACGGAATTATTCATTAAAATAAAAAGAATACACTTGAAAATAAATTGTTTTTAAAAAACACGTCAGAAAATTTCAAATCGTTTTAGGCGTAAAATTAAATATTTTTAATAACTCAATTTGTTTTTTTTTTTTTAAATTAGGTGAATAAATCTGTGCAAAATCCAGTCTTTCTTTCTTCCTAAATTTTGTGTCAAATATTCATAGCCTACCACCATAACAATTTGGTTCAGCTGAGCGTACCTTGTGCACGTTCTAGTGATGTTAATATTTTTCGATTGTAGAAATTATTCTTTATGTTGTTTCCAAATGATGATGGCTCCTAGCCGAATCCCTTGAATGTTAAGCTTAAGGAAAAAATCAAACTCCGGATAGCCTAGAACAGGACTTCCGAGACAAAATAAACTAATTTCAAACAATGAATGAATAATTAAAAAACTTGGTAGATAATCAACAAGAGCTGTTAAAAAAATTCATAACTTCTTCGAATTTCGGATTTTAAATAACTCCGAACAACTAAATTTTTTACTTGAGTGTTCGCAGTATACATAGATGGAAGTTTTCTTGAAAATTCATTGTTTTTAAACAATTTGTGTATCCATATTTTATTACTTTCTATGAATTATTTCAGCCAAAGGAACATATACATTTGTACAACAATGGTTAAATAAATTAGGTTTTTAAGAGTTTTCGAAATGTTTTTTCTGCGATTTCCCGCTTTTTTTCGTGAAATGTTTTGCTTTTTTTCTGAAAGTATCTGGTAAGCCTAAGATAACATGTCTTATTTGGACCCTTTTTTGGTCTAGCGTATGGTTACAACAATATGTTCTCTTTTTTGAATATTTTTAATTTATCTCGGGAGTCCTTAAATAAAAAAAAAGTTATCAATGTACATGAGACTGCCCCAAATTTGTATGGAAAATTAAAAAGCTCTAAAATTTTATGCGCTGCAAGCTAAAATTGAGCATAGGCATAGTACAAGATCTCATGCCAAATTTGGTCCAGATCGGATCTCGGGAAGGGGTCGCTCAACCTCATTTAACCTCATTTTCTTCGCTAAAAAATTTACAGAGGCTTAGTTTTATGATTTTAAACAACTTTTGTAGAACGAAAAATTTTAGTGTTGATTAACCTTCCTTTGCGGTTAGAGTCTATATGACCCGAACTGTACATGAAATTTTTTAACTTTTCATTAACCCTCATCCGCATTAGATTTCATTACCCTAATCAGCACTAGGAGTGTCAATTTGACACCACAAGCTAAAATCGTTATAACTTTTGGCGTGTTAAACCGATTTAAACAAAACTTACATCAAAAGAAACCTTGTAATGTCAGTAAAATATGTTTAGAACATTATATACAGCTAAAGTTACAAGTTTTCTCGTTATTCAGCATGAAAGAAAAAAAATCCGAAAAAAACATGCCTCACGAAAACTGCTGTAGTTCATATATTACACGTCCAAAAAAATATTTGCCTTATGCATTTGAAAGCTGAAGTTAATGCCTACATCATGAAGACAAAAAATATTTTTTTTAAATTTTTTTAATGAAATGGTTACAAAAAGTTCAAAAAAGTGGTCTAAAAACCTACTTTTCATTCGATTGCTAGAAAATACTGTTTGAGCGATGGTAGAGTGTAACACAAAAATATGACTACAAACTTTATTGAAATTCTAACATTTTGCTGTCTTTAGATTTTTGATGCAACAAAAATTGAATTTACTGGAATTTTTCAAAGTTGGCTACTTTGCGCGATTTTTTCATTAATTGAAATTTCATCTGTTTTTGTGGTCCACCGTTAACTGGTTATCTGGTTAACTGGATATAATCATGACCTTTTATAAATTATTTTTTTAAGCCTTCGAACAATCATACATTCTAATTAAGTGTAAACTTTTGTTTAGAAGTTTTACCTTAAGTGGTTATATTTCGCTTGTTTTAATATTGAATCTAATACACTTTTAATGATCAAGTCAAAATTTTCTCAGGTTTACTTATAATTTATTTAAATAATTTTCACGGTATATTGTTTGTGTAGCAGTTTTATTATGTTTATCAAAAAAAGTTGTGATCAAATATCAATTTTTATTTTAGAAAACAAATTTCTATTTAACTTTTCTCTTGCTCCTTTAAACATGTTTTCAAATTGTATCATCTTCAACTTTTTGGTTCTTTAAAACATGTTTTTTAAATGTTTATTTATGATTTATTATCAAGAGCTCTTTCGAGATTCAGTCATATTAGTTAGAGATTACGGTGAGGGAAATAGCTAGCTTCTAGGAAATTCGAATGGTTGATATTCTAATTTTTTGAGAGTTCATAACTGTTTTTCAATTTTCTAATAAAAAACACCTTGTAGATATTATTAGGAGTTTCCTTAGGAAACCCTTCCTAAGATACTTGAATTTAGATTCGCAGACGTATAGACGATTTCTATAGCCGGTGATACTGACTTATCATTGTTTCAGAGTTTTTTAGAACAAGCTTTTGAAGAAAACTGGAATAACAGATTTATGGTTGATCCTAAAAAGTATTTTACTAACAATCCTTCCATCATCCCACTTTGACTACTACACCCAAAATTCAGCCTCTGTGCCAATGGCGTGTAGTCAATTACATAGCATCATTGGTACAAGAAGATAACGCGACCGGTGCTGATTCGATTTGCTCCCACTGGCATTAATCTCCCAAGTTAACCGAATTGCGTATGTCTGAAAGAAACAAAATAAAAACGTTTGCACGTCCCTCCCTATCGCATCACAAGACGAAGAAGGATGGAAATAAATACCGGCCAACACCAGGCAGCCAGCGAACCGAGCACTGTGCGTGTGAATGTAGCAAAAGCAACAACAAAAATATCCTTCTAATTCAATCCACTGGCACCGGCAAACCACGGCCAAGCTGTGCGTGTGTATGCAGTAAAAGCAACAAAAAAAAACATTCCTTCAATTCACCGGCAAACAACCACGCACCGGCCAAGCTGCCCGGCTTTAGCAGCTGTGTATATGTAGCGTGTGTATGTAATAGCAGTTCTCATTCAATGGGTTTCCCGTTTCCTTCACTCCCGTTCCCTTTCCCGTTTCTATAACAAAACAAGCTGCCCGGCTTTGACAGCAGTGTATATGTAGCGTGTGTATGTAATAGCAGGCAGTAAGCAAAGCACAGTTCTCATTCAATGGGTTTCCCGTTCCTTCACTCCCGTTCCCTTTCCCGTTTCCATCTTAAGACAAAGGAATGCATTGAAAGGAGGCCAAACGCCGGGAAGCCGCCGTTGTACGTTTTTTTCGATTGATCGGTGACAGAAAGCCTATGACAAATATCCCTCGTCCTGCATGAAGCTTGAATAGTACACTGGTTAAAATGCCGGTCTGGCAAGACGCTATGATTGGTAATTTGAGTTCGATTCTCACTACGGCGCTGTGGTTTTAAATTTTATTTTTTTTGTTTCTGGGATGAATTATCCAATAGGAATAGATTTTTCTTGTTTCGCTTGAATGTAGTGGTCATCATTTTGGTTGGGAGCCGAGTCCTTATGCCAGTTACGGTTTTTCAAACATACCGTTTTCGGCACAGTGCACATTTCAGCGCATTATCGGCACAGAGATATGCTAAATAGGCATTGGATTTTTGCAACCTCTTCTATGGGTGTAGGACGTGGCCGGCGCCGTTATTGATCTTTTTTTTTTTTTTTTTTTTTTAAGGGAGAGCATGAGTTTTGTACATTGAGGATGAGTTGCTAATCCCAAGCACCTTTTTTTTGGCCCTCGTACAAAATTGATGGCCTCGATCAATCACGGAGTAGCAACAATTGGCGATGTGGAACTCGTTCTACTTAGCCACGCCATCGATCATGAAATTCGAAATGCATTCATGATTTGATACAATATAATAATTTATTTTTATTAAAAACAATGAGACCATGGTATTTTTGAAGACTAATTAAAGCATTTCGGGATAAATGATTTAAGGTGTACTTATTTCTAATTTCAAAATGCACTTTTTTTCATTATTAGGCTGGCTCAAATTTGAACTTCTTCTTTTGACAATTGGAGTTGAAATAATCCAAATTTTCAATAGATTGGAACAAATTGAACAAAAGATTGCATACAATAAACTTGCATGGAATATACAAATCACAAAATCGAACAATCGAGTTATTTCCGATCGAAATTTAAAAAAATAAAAAATAAAAAGAACCAAAGGTAATTATATTCATTTTTTCATAAAAAAGTATCAATTGTTTCAATAAAACACCTTTAGCTTCATTTATTTCCCCCTTCTGGGTTTTCAAAAAATCAAAGGGGAGACTGTTGACAAAAGAAAAATTAGAAATTGGTTCCGGCCTTATCTATAATTTATCTACGTTTTGCAGATTTCAAATAGTATACCCATTTAACGCCAAAACTCTCTTGTTTCTCGACCGATTTTTACAAATTTGTTAGTTTTATAAAACTTGTAACGTGAATCAAATATGATTTTCAGACAACATCCATCTACAATCATTTATGAACGTTATTCAAAGTTGAAGAATTGTTTTTTTTAAACATGTTTTGAAGAAAATCTATAAATCAGTTATTAACTAGGTACTAAATTTCACTTAATACATAAGTAAGCTGATGTTAGTAGCTCTATATATGTTGCACATATGGAAATATATATAAAAAAAAATAAGATCATGGACACAAAAAATGTAAAAACGTGATGTAAAAACCGTACTTTTAAATGAATCAACGCCAAAGCATTTCCAGTTAGAGTAGAAAATTTTTGAAAAATGAATTGGAAAGTTGACATATTTTGCGGCATTTTGGCACCTTCAGATTTGTAAAATACGAAACACAGAATTTATGACGACTATTCAAAGAAGCCATTTTTTGGACTTTTTGTCAATCTGCACTTTCTGAAACTATTCTTTTAAGTTCTGCTTTTCCTTGGATTTGGAAACTATATGCACGAGAAAGCCAATACCGGTTCTAGTTATGTAATTACATTGACGGCATTACATTAATTTATGCGTATGTGTTTTGACTAAAAAAAAGTGTGTTATTCGGTTCATAGTGAAATGTGTTGAAGTTGAAATTGCTAAATTTGATAAATTTATTACATTTTCAATAAATTTTTAATTGAATAGTAAGGCTACTGAGCATGCTTCGGAAAAATATTTTTTTTAGTTATTTGTGGAACAATTTTAACAACAAAAATATATAAAAATGTGACTATTAGTTTGTTTATATGTATTGTTGAACTATTTTTGTCTCATGTTTGTTCCAATTCGTATATGTTTTCCTCCTCTTTATCCCATTTTTCCAGGCATCATATATGTCTCTTTTCTCCCACTTTTGTCATTTTTTGTCTCATATTTGTCTTGTCTCAATTTAATTGGCATATTTGAACCTGTTGGTTAGTTTTTGCTCTCACTCAATTTGTCTAATTTTTTTTTTATCTTACTTTTTCGCATTTTTCGTCTCATTTTGTCTTATATAATTTAATCTAATTTTTGACTGAATTTATTTAAATTTTTGTTAATTCTTCTTTCTGTCCCTGCTTTGATTTTATTTTTGTCTAATTTGGGTTTCAATTCCATCTGATATTTGATTAATTTCTGTCTTTTTTTTAAAGTGTCAACAGTTTTTGATGGGATAGAGTGATTTCCGCTCAATTTAGACTCTTTTTATTGAAATTTTCAGTTGTATTTCTATCCAATTTCATTCCATTTAAAAAAAAATTATTGATGTTTTATTTTTTGTTTCCTTGATTTTTTTTTCTCATTTATGCCTCATTATTGCCTACTCTACTCTACTCTACTCTTCTCTACTCTACTCTACTCTACTCTACTCTACTCTACTCTACTCTACTCTACTCTTCTCTACTCTACTCTACTCTACTCTACTCTACTCAATCCTACTCTACTTTACTCAATTATACTCTATTCTATTATACTCTACCATACTCTTGTTGTTTTAAACACTAGTAACTACCTGAAATTATATAAAAATCTATAATTCCTTGTTGTTGAAAATCACTGCGTGGAAGATGTTTTCGGAATGCCAAGCGTGACTGGTTTAATACTAAAGTGAAACATTTTTGAAATTGGTGAACATAATTTTTCACGGTCGCCATAGAAGGAATAGTGTGACCGTGAAAATCATCCAAGCGCTCTCTGATTCCGTTACCAAAAAAAGTGAATCGAAACATCAACGAAACTTTTATCTTCTCAGTTTTTCCAATATTTTCAAACACGTCAGCTCCTGTAGGCAGGTACAATATTGATATAAGAAAAAAAAAACATGATCACATCAAGTGCCACTGTAGTTTCGAGACGATTATTGCAGGTTTTCCTCGCCCAGCCTAGTGGACCCACCACTGTAGAGGGCGTCATAGTTCAAGGAAACTCACGTTTTCATCCAGGTTGCACCTCGAGACTTCGACGACAAATAGCTGCAAACCTAATTTGCAATCATTTTCCACCCCTCCGCCGATCCCTCGACATTTGGCATCGTCATTACAACATCTCAAGAAGACTAAGTAAATACACTGTTTTTAGTGGGTATTGCCTATTGCCAATGGGTTTAGCGCCACCATTCCGAAATTGCTGATGCAGCTGCTGCAACTGCTATTGGTTATCTGTTATTCAGATGTTGAAACGGAAAAATCAGTGCCCAGAGGGCGAGGGGGATAATTGGATAATTGCTCAAATTATGCTAATTCAGGCTGCAGGGAGATCATCGGCACCTTCCCTTTGCGTGCCGCCTCCGCCGAAAGACAAATCCAAAATAAATCGAATCTGACTCTGAACAATTCCGGCGGCGATGACTTAAGTCATGTCGCAATCCAGGCAGTGGATTTACTCAAAGTGAGTGGTGATTTACCCCATCTAAGGCTCTATCGCTCTCGATTTGCTTCTGTGCAACAGCAAACAACAACTGTCTGTGTCTATAAAGTGGTTAAGATTGATCACAAAATTAATGCAATTAATAATTATGGATATTAAGGCGGCTGTCATCGTCGTCGTTCGGGGCATGTTTCGGTTTGACGTGACAGCAGCCAGCCGCCAGGTAACACTTTGTTTACAAACTAAATTATAGTGATTCAGAGCGCAGTCCGTCCTCTAATCGGACTAGTTCATTGTTAGAATTTAGAGCTACATGCAACGAGAAAGGGTGGTACACAGATTTGTTTGATATCTAGACAAATTTACAACAACCGAGATAAGAGCGAAACGGTTGTCCTCGAAAAACAATTGCCAGTTAAAAATTCCGCCTATAAACTTTCAACGATGACGACGATCTTTCTGCAAGTCGAGCGTTTCAAAGTTGCATCTTCAGTCTACATCTACCGAATGACATGCGGTTTGACATGGTTTCCAGTAAAACAAAAAAAAAACACCTCTCCAAAATTGGGGGTGTTTGGGAACGATAAACGTGCAGTGTATATCAGCGAACCGAAAACCGGTCATCATAATTTGTGCATCTTGCAACCATTTTTGGGAACGGCGGCATTGGCGCCAACTTATGTAGGCAAAACCGCAACCATAACCAAACCGTGTCAATTTCTGCCCAAAACTTTCACAAGTCGTATCTCATCTCTGGGCTGAGAAAAAAAAACCCTCGAAAGACCTCCATATATGTTAATTGAGAGGTTTTTTGGGTTGTCGAAAGTAATTGTTATCCGGGTAACACAAAATCAGACATATAATATGGGACAACGTTTAATAAAAATCCTTTTATACTTACAATAATACACAAAATTCAATAGTTCAGAAGATTTCAAATTTACAGTTCCTGGATTAAGATTTATAGGATTTGAAAATAACAGAGTAGAGTAGAGTAGAGTAGAGTAGAGTAGAGTAGAGTAGAGTAGAGTAGAGTAGAGTAGAGTAGAGTAGAGTAGAGTAGAGTAGAGTAGAGTAGAGTAGAGTAGAGTAGAGTAGAGTTGAGTAGAGTAGAGTAGAGCAGAGTAGAGTAGAGTAGAGTAGAGAAGTGTGGGGTAAAGTTTTCAAAAGTAGTTGGTATAGCATCTTGTAGAATAATGTTAGCTTTTGAAAGTTTCATAAATGTGAAAAAAATGATAAAAAGAAAACAAACATAAGCAAAATAAAATGAGTCAGAATTGACCGAAAATCACAGTATTAAACAACTACCCAGACAACCATTTGGTGGGTATTTCGAATTCGCAACGCAAATATACGTGCAAATATACGTGTAAACATATCGTATATAATGTAGCAAAACCAGTATATACGTATCATTTTGGAGGCCATATAGGTACATTAGCAAACATATTCTTGATTTGGATTGTATTAAATTAAGATTTGCACGACTTGTCATGCGCATCATTTACGACTACCCTGATTCTTTTTGGAATATACTATGACAATTTACATCATCATATAGATTATTGAGGTTGTAATATACGACATTTTTCGTAACAATATGGAAAGTTTGACGACTTATTTGGTCGTCTTTTGCGACTTGAGTGCAAGGCTCTCATTTTCCGTCAGTTGAATAAAAATAAGATTATTATTATTTTTGTATTTTAAACCAATTAGTTTATACATTCCCAAAATTAATAGTAATAAGATTATTTAAAAAAAAAAATGCTTTTTTTGCCGCCAAATTCAAGTTTATATCGTACAAATTTATTGCCTGACCTGGACTTGATCCCCTGACCATAGGATCTGCAGCTCATGATGCTTCCTCGACGCTATCTGGAATATATAAATTCAAGGGGATTTGCTTCAAAGGCATTAAACCAAAAGCAAATCGTATATTTCTATAACTAAAATCTTTTAAATCGTAGAACACGTCATCGATGATCTAAAAATAGATCAACATTTTGAAGCCTCCTTTAATACGATTCCAATCAACGATGTCCCATTATCATAAACGATTTTATTGATTTTTTTGTCTTCTTTTACGATTGCCAGCAAATACGTTTTACGAAAATCAGACATGCGAATTAATTTGCAAAGGTATACGATTTCATGCACATTATTACGAATCAATGCAGTTATATACGTTTTTTATTTCGAATTATTTTATGCATAGCACGACAAAATCTCTCAGTCACGGCTGATCCCCGTATATCGATCGTTTCACGGATTTTTTGCGAATTGTCGTACACAAAGGTCGAGTTCATATGTTCATAATTACGAGTCTCTCTTCTTGTCGAAATAAAATCATGCAATGCTTTTAAATACGATAAAGAATATGCATGAACCGCACATTGTAGGTGCAGATATACGAAAATGAGTATGAATAACATTCTATACGATGTAATCTGTAAAAGAAAATACGACTTCTGGTTGTCTGGGTAATTATACACAATCAAAAGAAAAAGACAAAAATTAATCAAATATCGGATAGAATTGGAACACAAATATAGGAACAAAAACAGAAAAAGAACAAAATTCAGACAAGAACGAGATAAAATAATATAAGATAAAATGGAACGAAAAAAGAGAAAAAATAAGATTAAAATCAGACAGAACTGAGTAAAATTGTCTGATCACAAAAGCTTACAAACAGCTATAAATATGACATAAAAAAAAACAAGACAAATATATGAGGCAACAAATTGAAAAAAGTGTGGAAAATGAGACAAAATTAAGGCGTAAAAGATAAAGGGGAAAAAAGAGACGAAATAGATCGAAAAAAGTTCAAAAGTGACAAAATTGACAAATGAGACAAAATGAACTGGGAACAAAAACTAACAAACTTAGGAAATATGAAAAAAAAAAATGAGTAAACCGGGGACGAAAAAAAATGGGAAAAAGTGCGAAAAAATCGACAAAAAAAACGTAAATGAGATAAAAATGAATCAGAAATAGAAAACAAATAATTAGACAACAATAAAATTAAAAAGGAAAACCCAAAAGAGCCAAACTGGAACAAAATGGGACAAAAATGAAATAAAAAAGAGACAACAATACGACAAAAGGAATCAATAATGAAACGAAAAAGTGGAAAAAAGAAACCAAATGGAATTGAAAATGACAAAAATGACAAAATCGATAGAAATGACAAAAACGCAAAAATGACAAAAATGACAAAAAAAAAAAAAAAATTACAAAAATGACAAAAATGACAAAAATCACAAAAATCACAAAAATGACATAAATGACAAAAATGACAAAAATGACAAAAATGACAAAAATGACAAAAATGACAAAAATGACAAAAATGACAAAAATGACAAAAATGACAAAAATGACAAAAATGACAAAAATGACAAAAAAGACAAAAATGACAAAAATGACAAAAATGACAAAAATGACAAAAATGACAAAAATGACAAAAAATGACAAAAAAGACAAAAAGACAAAAATGACAAAAATGATAAAAATGACAAAAATGACAAAAATGACAAAAATTACAAAAATGACAAAAATTACAAAAATTACAAAAATGACAAAAATGACAAAAATGACAAAAATGACAAAAATGACAAAAATGACAAAAATGACAAAAATGACAAAAATGACAAAAATGACAAAAATGACAAAAATGACAAAAATGACAAAAATGACAAAAATGACAAAAATGACAAAAATGACAAAAATGACAAAAATGACAAAAATGACAAAAATGACAAAAATGACAAAAATGACAAAAATGATAAAAATTACAAAAATGACAAAAATGACAAAAATGACAAAAATGACAAAAATGACAAAAATGACAAAAATGACAAAAATGACAAAAATGACAAAAATGACAAAAATGACAAAAATTACAAAAATGACAAAAATGACAAAAATGACAAAAATGACAAAAATGACAAAAATGACAAAAATGACAAAAATGACAAAAATGACAAAAATGACAAAAATGACAAAAATGACAAAAATGACAAAAATGACAAAAATGACAAAAATGACAAAAATGACAAAAATGACAAAAATGACAAAAATGACAAAAATGACAAAAATGACAAAAATGACAAAAATGACAAAAATGACAAAAATGACAAAAATGACAAAAATGACAAAAATGACAAAAATGACAAAAATGACGAAAATGACAAAAATGACAAAAATGACAAAAATGACAAAAATGACAAAAATGACAAAAATGACAAAAATGACAAAAATGACAAAAATGACAAAAATGACAAAAATGACAAAAATGACAAAAATGACAAAAATGACAAAACTGACAAAAATGACAAAAATGACAAAAATGAGAAAAATGACAAAAATGACAAAAATGACAAAAAATGACAAAAATGACAAAAATGACAAAAATGACAAAAATGACAAAAATTACAAAAATGACAAAAATGACAAAAATGACAAAAATGACAAAAATGACAAAAATGACAAAAATGACAAAAATGACAAAAATGACAAATATGACAAAAATGACAAAAATGACAAAAAAAGACAAAAAAGACAAAAAAGGCTTAAAAGACAAAAATGATAAAAATGATAAAAATGACAAAAATGACAAAAATGACAAAAATGACAAAAATGATAAAAATGACAAAAATTACAAAAATGACAACAATTACAAAAATTACAAAAAATACAAAAAATACAAAAATTACAAAAATTACAAAAGTTAAAAAAATGACAAAAATTAAAAAAAAATACAAAAATTACAAAAATGACAAAAATTACAAAAATGACAAAAATGACAAAAATGACAACAATGACAAAAATGACAAAAATGACAAAAATGACAAAAATGACAAAAATGACAAAAATGACAAAAATGACAAAAATGACAAAAATGACAAAAATGACAAAAATGACAAAAATGACAAAAATGACAAAAATGACAAAAATGACAAAAATGACAAAAATGACAAAAATGACAAAAATGACAAAAATGACAAAAATGACAAAAATGACAAAAATGACAAAAATGACAAAAATGACAAAAATGACAAAAATGACAAAAATGACAAAAATGACAAAAATGACAAAAATGACAAAAATGACAAAAATGACAAAAATGACAAAAATGACAAAAATGACAAAAATGACAAAAATGACAAAAATGACAAAAATGACAAAAATGACAAAAATGACAAAAATGACAAAAATGACAAAAATGACAAAAATGACAAAAATGACAAAAATGACAAAAATAACAAAAATGACAAAAATGACAAAAATGACAAAAATAACAAAAATGATAAAAATGATAAAAATGACAAAAACGACAAAAATGACAAAAATGACAAAAATGATAAAAATGACAAAAATGACAAAAATGATAAAAATAATAAAAATGACAAAAATGACAAAAATGACAAAAATGACAAAAATTACAAAAATTACAAAAATTACAAAAATTAAAAAAATTACAAAAATTACAAAAATTATAAAAATTACAAAAATGACAAAAATAACAAAAATGACAAAAAATGACAAAAATGACAAAAATGACAAATATGACAAAAATGACAATTATGACAAAAATGACAAATATGACAAAAATGGCAAAAATGGCAAAAATGACAAAAATGACAAAAATGACAAAAAAGGCAAAAATATCAAAAAATGAAAAAAAAACACTCACACAAAATTCCACAAAATTTACACAATAAATTGACAAAAATACAAAACCTATCAGAACTGCTTATTCAAACATTACCACAAACAGCTCAAAAATATGCTTTAAAACGACTCAAAAATGTCAGTAAACTTTCAAGAAATGTTGCAAAAGTTAGACAAAAATGACCAAAATGAGACAAAATGACAAATTTGATCTAAAACTTCAATAACTTTTTTTTTTTGCGCTACAAGTAAGTTTTTAAAAGATCGTCATCGATTTTAAGATTGAATTACCCGATCTATGTTTTCCTTTCCTAATTGTTACCAGAAACAAACTTGACCAGTAGGATGATCTGACAAGTTACCGGATATCTGCCAAGAGTGTGGTGGGTGTGTCTGTACGTTCTCTATTTTTAGCCTGCCGTTTGATCCAGTTCTCATCACAATGGCTGGAGATAATCTGGAATCGTTTCCTAATAAGCAATGATATTACACTGAGAAAGTTTGTTAAAAATACTTACAATTTTTTTTTAAAGTTTTATTAAAATATTGTCTTTTTAAAGGTTAATTTTAACTACAATTCTCTATGCAATACAGTACCCATACTTATGTTATGAGGAAGTTCCATTCCTTACACAATTTTTGGGTGTATTTTTTATACGATCTATCCAATTGCAAATATGTTTAGCTGTGATTGATTCAAGCAAAAACCGACAAAAAAATGGCGAATGAGTCAGCACTGATCGATCGCCGAGGCCCGGAGGGGCCTCCTTCATCAGCTAACTCTACTTGGCTCAGTCAACTTTGAATGGAAATGGAATTGTATGGAAACTTCCGATCGTTCGATGTCAGAGACCACCATTATTCATTCACTCCGACTGACGACGTCGTCGCGGATTTCGCTCGAATCACATGACCTTGGCAGTTGATTGTATCGCATTCGTTCGTTGATTTCGATTGTAGGTACCTCTTGTTCGTCTGTCTTAAAAAATAATTGCCGGTTATACGGAACAGAATTCATAGAAAAAAAACCCGATTTAATACACTTAACAGTGGATTGGAGCCTTTCTAACAGAGTTTAAATTATATTTGGAAATATATAAAATAATATAGAATATACATGATAGATTCCTTCCCTCTGAATCATATAAGTATGATTTCAGTTATTCAAACACGAAAAATTCCAATCTCAATATAAAAAAATGATGCCTGATACGTTTTTTTGGGGAAAAGCGAACTGGTATGTAAGGAGCTCATTTTATGTATGGAAAGAATGGTATTTAAACAGTAGAATTTCCAAGATTTATAACACGCTGAAATGGTGCCGTGGTAGCAACCAGAACTTTCACGTTGCTGGTCACGGTTCGAATCTTACTGTTTTTTTATGCTTTTTTTTTACTGAATAAGTAAAACCAACTACAATATTGATGGATAGCCGTGACGCGTGCCCTAGCATGATACCTTTTTTAGAGCTCAACCATGCATAGAGGAAAAATTCCCACAAAAGGAGGGGAAAGTAATATGACTATTAAATGATTAATCTCATTCTGTAAACTAAATCTGAAATCTTATTCTGATTCTAAAGTTTGAATTTTGAGTTACAACACTTAGTCTAGTATTTGAATATAAGTTCCAATTTCAAATTCCAGGTTGATCTTTAATCCAAATTCTTAATCAGAATTCTAAATCTGAATTCTCAATCTGAATTCTGAATCTGAACTCTGAATTTGAATTCTAAATCTGTATTCTGAATCTGAATTCTGAATCTGAATTCTGAATCTGAATTCTGAATCTGAATTCTGAATCTGAATTCTGAATCTGAGTTCTGAATCTGAATTCTGAATCTGAATTCTGAATCTGAATTCTGAATTCTGAATCTGAATTCTGAATCTTAATTCTGAATCTGAATTCTGAATCTGAATTCTGAATCTGAATTCTGAATCTGAATTCTGAATCTGAATTCTGAATCTGAATTCTGAATCTAAATTCTGAATCTGAATTCTGAATCTGAATTCTGAATCTGAATTCTGAATCTGAATTCTGAATCTGAATTCTGAATCTGAATTCTGAATCTGAATTCTGAATCTGAATTCTGAATCTGAATTCTGAATCTGAATTCTGAATCGGAATTCTGAATCTGAATTCTGAATCTGAATTCTGAATATGAATTCTGAATCTGAATTCTGGATCTGAATTCTGAATCTGAATTCTGAATCTGAATTCTGAATCTGAATTCTGAATCTGAATTCTGAATCTGAATTCTGAATCTGAATTCTGAATCTGAATTCTGAATCTGAATTCTGAATCTGAATTCTGAATCTGAATTCTGAATCTGAATTCTGAATCTGAATTCTGAATCTGAATTCTGAATCTGAATTCTGAATCTGAATTCTGAATCTGAATTCTTAATCTTGTAAATCTCATTTTGATTGTTTTGCATCACACGGTTTTCAACATTGAAATTTCTTTCATCCAAATTTTTTTTTATGATTTCGGATTTTACAACTTTTAATAGTATGGTTTTACCCCTAAAAGTATGCAGCAAACTTAATTTCAGAAAAATTGTGAAAAAAAGTTTTCACAAAACAAAATCGTGTTTTCATGCGTAATGATCTTTAAGTCATCGCAAATTTATCAAAAACTGTGCAAATTGGTATTCTTGGAGAAACAATTCCAGAATTGAAAATTGATAAAGTGAGGAGAAATTTTACGGATGATGAAAAGAGCGAAAGAACATTTTTGCAAGGAAAATTTATTAACGTACACCATACTTTACCTCGCAACATCCAGCTTCATCAATTTTTAATTCTGATATTCTTTCTCCATGAATCTAAATTTTTCACCGATATGCCGAAAATAAATTTACAAAAATTCTGAATCTGAATTCTGAATCTGAATTCTGATTCTGAATTCTGAATCTGAATTCTGAATCTGAATTCTGAATCTGAATTCTGAATCTGAATTCTGAATCTGAATTCTGATTCTGAATTCTGAATCTGAATTCTGAATCTGAATTCTGAATCTGAATTCTGAATCTGAATTCTGAATCTGAATTCTGAATCTGAATTCTGAATCTGAATTCTGAATCTGAATTCTGAATCTGAATTCTGAATCTGAATTCTGAATCTGAATTCTGAATCTGAATTCTGAATCTGAATTCTGAATCTGAATCTGAATTCTGAATCTGAATTCTGAATCTGAATTCTGAATCTGAATTCTGAATCTGAATTCTGAATCTGAATTCTGAATCTGAATTCTGAATCTGAATTCTGAATCTGAATTCTGAATCTGAATTCTGAATCTGAATTCTGAATCTGAATTCTGAATCTGAATTCTGAATCTGAATTCTGAATCTGAATTCTGAATCTGAATTCTGAATCTGAATTCTGAATCTGAATTCTGAATCTGAATTCTGAATCTGAATTCTGAATCTGAATTCTGAATCTGAATTCTGAATCTGAATTCTGAATCTGAATTCTGAATCTGAATTCTGAATCTGAATTCTGAATCTGAATTCTGAATCTGAATTCTGAATCTGAATTCTTAATCTGAATTCTGAATCTGAATTCTGAATCTAAATTCTGAATCTGAATATGAGTTCTGAATCTGAATTTTGAATTCTGAATTTTGAATCCTGAATTCTGATTCCTAAACCTGTATCCTGAATTTGAAAACTGAATCTGAATTCTGCATCTGAAATTGAATCTAAATTATGTATGAGTATGTAGAAATGAAAAAAAAACATAAATTCATTCTTCAACACGAGTAAAAAAAACGAGGGTCATAAGATCTCCATATAAATTCCCCCCCAACGCAGTTTCCTGTACGGCTCTGCATTTTGTTGACACCCGGCATGGCTTTAGACACTATAATTTCATAAATGAAATTATAATGTCTATAGGCATGGCGGACTCTGAAGGAAACGCCCATCCGCCATTTGCTGCATTGAAAAGCAAGAAGTGTAAGATATAAACACTGTTGCCGTATTTGCCCCAGCAGACTGAGAAACTGCCCAGACCACCGTGCGTCTTAGTAATGCCTTTTACCTATTTGAGTTTGAGCCGCTTTCAATCAAGCGTGCCGATGGTTTATTGGATAGCGCTTGCAACTTGGGATCTGAAGGGTTTTGGTTCAATTCTCGAGTTAATAAAAATATTATTTTTTTATTTTGATTATCTTCAATTTATAAATGATTGCTGGTGCTGCTGCTTCGAGGCGCCACTAGCAACTTTTTTTTATGCCATAATAAGTATGATATGTATTTGGTAAAGAAAACGGTTTCAACTATTTTGTTTTTTTCCCGTTTTTGAAAGGGTTGTGTAGAAAAAAAAATGCATTCTTTTGAGACTAAAATCATTTTAATTGTGCAGCCCAGTTTCGCAAAAACGTTCTAGACATTTTTAAAATGGCACATACAAATCCACGGACATCAACAGAACTCGTCGAGCTGAGTCGATAGGTACCTATAAAGGTATGTCTAAGACCCATAATTAATGATCTCTCAAATCGACCGATAACCAAACCTTTCTGTTAGAAAGGCAAAAAACAAAATAAAAACACACAGGCGCTTCGAATTTAAACTGAAACGAATGTACCTGTGATTAAGAGATTCGCATCTCTTTGTTCTTAGTTAGTAGCATCCATCAGTTAGATACTAATGTTCTTTTTCTCTTCCTTCTCTTTATATTTCTTGCAGAGTGACCTGTGCACGCTGGGTTCCCGACCTGGTATGGAGTGTGTGCCATTGAGATCTCCAGCAGACCCGTATCACTATCATCACGTCACCGATCAAACAAAGTCACTACAGGTAAGAGATTTAGATTACTGGATAAGAGTGAAACAGCCACACAATTTAAGAATTCGTTTCTTAAAACAGAGAGTTGAGATCACAAAATGACAAAAAAAAAAACAACTTTTCTACTTTGTTTTACAAAAAAAAATCATTAGCGTACCCTAGGGACGTTAGTTGTGAACACTCCCTTTCAGTTTGTTTATTCTGAATATATTACTTCGGGGAAAAAAATAAAATTAAAACTTAAAGTGTCCAACCAGTTACCAGTTCGCATTTTCCTCCCACATACAGTGTTGGACAGTTTTTTTTTACAATGATGCTTCTCTTCTTACACGACATCAATTATGTTGTAACACCCCATAAATTAATTGAATTTTCCACGTTTCCGAGTACTTTACCTCATGCCCCTCCAATCTTCACCAAATCAGAAAACATAATCCGTTTTTTTATTCGCAACGCTGAGTGAGTCTCGTAGAGTAAGTTGGCTGTACCATTGTATCTTGCCAGTGACTAACTTGACGGTACAGGAAACAACAAATGCAGTTACATTCAGATGGAATCGGAGCTATCTTGGGATTCGATCTTTCGATTGGCGAGAACCATTTATTCCGGTTTGTGAATTCGATACGTGACTCATTACGACGATAGGTGGATTGCAATCATTTTTTTAAATAAATTATGTCAGAAGCTAGATTCAGTTCTCAATATTAAAACTATGAAAAAAAAAAATCGATTTTCACAAAAATAGCCTAATTTTGAAGATGGCGGACAGCAGAATTGAAATTTACATTGAAGTAAAAAAAAGGTTTGTTTATTTTCAAGGGGTCTTAAGGATTCAAAAACTGTTCTGCCCGCAGACCAAATGATTTTTGATTTTTTAAGACCTCCAAATTTATGATTTTTTTTTCTTTTTCGATGTTCATATATTCATAGAGCCAACAGAAGGATTTATGTTGCGAAATTTTCATAAAGAAATTCAATTTATGCTGTCCGCAAGCTTCAGAATTAGGCTATTATGGTGAAAATGTTAAACCCCATGTTTTAGAGTGAAAATTGGTTTTTTTCATAGCTCCAATATTAAAATCTAAGTCTAGCGCAGAAGAAAGAAAAATATTTCTGAAAACTTACGATTTTCCGGTTATTGCCTCCTTTTCCAGTTTGTTTTGAATCCTGACTCAATTTTTCGTTTTCACCTGGCTAATCCTTCTGTAAATCTTCTTGTTTTGATAGTTTATAAGTTTTCTTTCTAAACTGTTGAAACAAGTAGAAGAAAGAATGTGGTTCAAAAAGGATTTCACAAAAACAACATCAAACTTTGTACTCACGTTAATTCAATTTCAACTCTTGATTAATCTAATTCCGTGATTGTTTGTTCATCTTTTGGTAAAAACCTTCTTTGGGAAGGGGTAATCTTTTTTTTTGTAATATCTTTATTTGAAACGGCTCATACCTTTACGTTTTAAGAAGAAGGGGTTATCTTTAGTTTGTTTAAATTTATGTTCTGAACATCGATACCTTAAGAATCGCCCATAGAACAAAGATATTGTGCTCAAATTTCACCAGGAGGGCTCAAGTTCAAATCCCCAAGCAAGAAGCAGTTTTTGGAAGTAATTATGAAATTCCATTAGAGAAAAAAATTAAAATAAACAGATTTTATTGGTAGTTGTAAGATTTCAAAATAAGTAAAAGAAAATGTGAACGCTTTATTTTCTCCATTTTTTCAAGATCTTGCAAAGGCTGAATAGCCTTCTTATCAGCTTTGGATATGGAACTTGAAGGTGTGGATATGAACTTAAATTTCTGGGTAAATAGAGTGCTATACAGCCCTTGTACAGGGCTGAGTAAGCTTTTATGCGAATGCTTTATGGAACTTAAGGTTACTCGGGTCCCTATTAAAACCCATCATTTTTTAAACTGTGTAGTGGTTAACCAAATTTTGGCTGCGTACTTTTGTGTACATCCAAGTGAAACGAAGCCTCGTCCACACTCGGCAACTTCCAGAAAAAAAAATTTAAAAAAATGCTCAAATGTCAAATTGATTTGATTAAATCAGCGACCAGTGAGCAGGCATCAAGTTTTGTTTCATTAGAATGATCATTATCAAAACCTTTTTTAAGTCTTTAAGAGGGTTTGCATTGGATAGGTTTATAAGTTTCACCAAACTGAGCATGCCTTATCTATAAAACAAACATTTTTAATGAAGTCTTAAGGACACTATAACTTATGACGAAAATACATATAGTAGTTTTTTGATGTTATCACTGTTCGATTGTTTCATAACTCGCCAAATTTACGCTCGAATTTATCACGGTTGTTGTTTCGATTTTATCACGCTTTTTTAGAAATCATTCAGAAACCATTTCCAGGACTTTAATTTTCCTTCAACAGCGTAGAGCGTCTTTGTTCATGATATTTTTCATGGTTTGTTTTATGATGTACAGATATTCAATATTATGAAAATGCCAATGAACTGGTTATTTTAGCTGTACAGTAGTTTTTCGATTGTATTTTTTTGAATTTTTTAGTTTTAATGGAATTTTAACAGTCGTTATCTCTTATAATCTCTTTCAATATTTTAATCTTCACACCTTTGATTAAATAAAAAATTCACCCTTTAGAAAAATATTTTGAAACTTGCTCAACTTAAACTTTTAAAGTGTGTTTCTCGAAATTTGCTCTATGGGCAGAATAATTTAATTTTGATCATTCAGATAATAATAAAGGCTGTCTAATCAGGATTGTGCCTTGTAAATAAACAAATTAAAAAAAGAAATCTAGGACACTTATTTCTTTTCAAAACCGTTTTAATTCACCCACATCTTTATATGATTCCCATAACCAAAAAGTTTACTTTCTTAGAGCGACTAATCAAGCACAAATATTAACACTAGCATTAGCGTGACGTTAAAATACTTATGTCGATTGTTACAAATGTTTTAAAAATCCAAATGATGATTTTGAACCCAATACAGCTAAAGTAAGCAGTTCATTGGCATTTTCATATTCATATTCATAGTCATATTCATATCATGGAATACTTTTTTACCATAACATAAATCATAAAAAATATCATGAACAAAGACGCTCTACGCTTTTGAAAAAAAATTAAGGTCCTGGAAATGGTTTCAGAATGATTTCTTAAAAAGCATGATGGAATCGATACCGCTTAAAAAGCATGATGGAACCGTGATAAATTCGAGCGTGAATTTGGAATTCACACGCAGGTAATATTAACCAGATTGCAGCTTTTCTTGATTTTTTGGATTACCGGGTGTTTTGTCCCGGATTCTTATGCGCTCTAAACGATGGCTGAATCCGTGTATAGGACAGTTTGTGTTGTGGCATCCTATATCGCTATCACTGAGAACAGACGTACAAGCTCGAACAAAAAATCTTCAAAAAAGTGTGTAAAATTTCAAATGCTCACATCCAAAAAATACGATGAAAATTGTCTTGAAACAGTGTCATCTAGTAAGTTTTGCACTTCTTGAGCGATTATCGTCAGAAGACGATTCGGCTATATCCAGTAAATTAGGAACATTCTTGACGATCAGTCCTACGCATCAGAACTGATTCTAGACATCTCAAAGCGAGTTACTTTCAAGTATCACTTTTACATCCCATTCTCCAAAATTTTGCATTTCTAGCTTGAAGAAAATAACGATTAACTTTAAAGATATTATTCAATTATGCAACCGGACGGAATTGCTACGAAACTTTAACAGCAATTTTTCTTGAAACTGTTCTTGTTCATACGACCTGTCCAAAACTGACCAAAATTTTGTTTTTTTCTCAGTTTTTTTTAACAATTTCTTTATTTGAAACGGCTCATACCTTAAGGCTTTAAGGAGCCATTTTTCTCAGTTTGGTTTCGATAGTTTTCTTTGGTGCGTTTGGAGACTTCTGGTGGCCCAGCCAAAAATCTAAAAATGGTTAAAAACGATCGTTGGAAATTTTACACAAGTTTCGTGGGCTAGCTTGTACGTCTGTTCTCTGTGTCGCTATTGCTTCCACCGAGAAAATAAAAAAAAGTTTTTGGTAATTCTTCTTGTTCTACTACTTCTTCTACTCCTTCTTCTATTATCAACATACAACATCAACATCAATTACACAACTAAATAAATCATGTAGGCATCCTGGAAATGAAAGCCTTGCTTCCTTCATTTTTCTTTCCAAGATAATCTCTGTTGCATGCAAACATGCATTGCAAATATTATTACGGCCAACCATGTGGTAAATACCGCAAAAGATACTGGAACCAGAGAAGGAATAAAGCGTGGAGATTGCTGCCAAACGCTACATATAGGTTTTTTCGAAAAATTATGTATTGAAAAAGACTAATTAAAGGATTGGATCTTACCAAGCTACACTTTTCTCAGAATCGGATCCGTGCGTCTTTAGTTGGCAGGACTGATGCTGCTGTTGCAACTAAAACTTATGATACCAATTTGCAACTATTTACATTTTTCCGGTGCATGGAATATTCCCGGGATTTTCCCATTTGCTACAGCGCACTTCACAATTATGTTCAACTCCGCTGCATATTTTCAACTAGATTCGATTTTTTGCCAGGAATTTGGTAGGATTTTCGATTAATATTTTTATACTATTTTCTTACCTCTGGAAAAACTTTTTCAAGGAACGATAATAGGCGATGGAAGCGCTGTCGAATTTGGGTGATGGTTTTGCATTAGAGCAAATGGGATGCAGCTAAAATTACACCCAACTTTGGACAGATCTTACGGATTTTCTTAAGGAGAGAAAGAATAACTTTTCGATTCCATCGCCTATTTTGACGTCCTTGCAAGGTAACGCCTACTTCTCCTCTCGAGAAAAGAGAAAAAGTTTCTGGTAATTACCTAGAAATATCTTCTGCTGATGGGTTGAAAACTCCGAGACCTATTTTGCCATTAGTCAGAGATCCATCTGAGAAGCACTCTTCCACGTGAAGATATTTACTATTTTCTATTGTATCCAACTGCTCAATAACAATTTCCTCCTGCTTTCAATCGGCGTTTGAAGGATTAATCTATTTTTGGTGGGGATGACAGTTTCTGATAGTTTCTGATGCTAGTTTTAGTATATGCGTCAGTTATTTCTTCTAATAAAATATTTGCCCTGTTCAGAAGGAAGTTCTCGTATTCGTTTTTCCTTTCTGCTTTTCAAGTAGCCTTCATATCAATCCAGTTTCTGTATTGAGCGAAGTACAGAAAGCTCCAGAGACCGTTCTTAGGAAGTTGTTGTAAACAGCTTCTAGATCAAATATTTCTTGAGACTCAAATATTTTCCAGCAATAGAAAAGTCTCTTAATAATTGTCCGACTTTGAAAAGCGTTTCGCGACTTCTCAAGCTAGCTAAAACCTGCAGGGATCGAGTTCTACTATCGCATTCTTTTTTTTTCAGGACTCTAATGTGGGTGTTTGTGATACTACTATTTTTATGGGAAATTGATCCGAGCTTTCGTTTTAAAGTTTATAAAATACTGCTAAAAAATAGACATCAGGTCACATTCACTGTTGTATACTACTTTGAAAAAACAGGAAAAAAAATTGTTGCTATAATTTTTGTATTTTTTTTTACCTTAGTTATATAAACTGCTTTCGCTTATCTATGATCTTCGTCGCCGCTTAGGATTTATGGAATCTTCCTCTTCAAGCTCATGCTTGCTCAATTACATGCATGTTGCTTTATTTCTTGTGTGGATATGACACTTAAGGTAAAGAATTGATTGCTTCCAGAAATCAACTTGCCAAGCGTCACACAATTTGTTATTTGCTTCTTTTTTAAATTGAATACCTCGATTCGCGTCATCATAGAGGTCGTGCTTCCAGCAGGTAACAAACAAAAAAAAATACACATAAGATTATGACTGATGCCACCTCAAACGTGCGCCACGAGCAAATCTCAATAACTACAGATCAATATTGTGGCACGTGTCTCAACTCACGACGACGAACGTATGACTGAGCTATGAGTTTGACAGGAGGTGCTCAGCATGGAATATCCGCCTCGCAAATCGTAGCACCTGTTCATAGTTGTCGGTTAGCTAGCTTCTAGCGGATTTCACGAGTTATGCTGTTGTCGCTAATGATTGTTGGACCCAATGACTCGTTTCAGAAGAAGTCCGTTAAGTGCAACAACCAACGGACAACTGTTTAACTTGTCCATTTCAGTAGTTTATGATTCGTCATACTGGAGACAACCAAAAAAAATAGCTGCAGAAAAATTCACAATTTTCCTTTTTATCTCAGCCAATTAGGCCAAATGTTGCTGGTGAGTCCCATTTCGAATGCTAATTTTGACATTTCACAGATAAATGGGACCGTTTAGTCGATAAAATCTAGGCAGTCGTTTTTCTGCGACGATGGCTCCACGCCGTTATTTAGTTCCCGGAGGGTATGCCATTAGTCACCGATTTCCCACCGATCTTTTCTGTTGTTTTTGCATTGTGTCAGTAAGTTAGTCAGTCAGATTTCAGTAGTCCCGAAACCCGGCTGGATGCCACCAAGCAGCCATCCATCAGCGCCAAGTTTTGCGCCAAGTTAGCTTGTCATAAAAATCAGCAATCAACAATAAAAGAACATGACCTTAGAAATGGTTTTCCTCGAACCTCCCCCACCCACACCCTTCCTTAATGATGAGAAGGCATCAATCTAGTCCCGCGAAATGTCAGAAAAAGACTTTCACAAACCATCTACATCGTGTCGGTTGATGGCTGCTTTATTTTTGTTTCAACGGTGTCAAAATTATAACCGGCAGCAAAGCTGTGCAAACAGAAGGCAAAAATGTTTGAAGAAGGAGGTTAGGTTTTTTTCCTTCTGGTGTTTGCTTGCAAACTCCGGATAACCGGTCAGTTTAAGCTAATGAAGGTGTTGATTGGGGCCGTTAAGTTAGGCGATTTTTTTCGCTGAAGATAAAATTGACCTCTATCTTTGGTGATCGTTCATGCTTAGGTCGTCATGATAAAAGTAGATAGTTTTTTTTTCAGTAAACTATGTATGTTGAGAGTTTCTTACGAAGCAATACTGAATTTCAAATGATTGTTATACGAAAACCTCAATGTGTCAAACATCAGAATTTATTACGTTCTCAGTTATTTCTAAATAATTTTTACTTTTGACCTTTTAAATCTCGTTAATCAAAATATAACTGTTTAAATTAAACAAAAATTATGTTCTACGCTAAAAACATATTTAAAAAACTGACTAAAACTGAGGGTTAAGAAATCATAAACTTGGTCCTAATTCTGATCCTATCTAAATCCAGATCTGAATGATTCGGATTCTGATCATGATTGACAAAATTTTCAAAAATGACAAAAATGACAAAAATTACAGAAATAACGAAAATGACAAAAATGACAAAAATGACAAAAACGACAAAAACGACAAAAACGACAAAAACGACAAAAACGACAAAAACGACAAAAACGACAAAAACGACAAAAACGACAAAAACGACAAAAACGACAAAAACGACAAAAACGACAAAAACGACAAAAACGACAAAAACGACAAAAACGACAAAAACGACAAAAACGACAAAAACGACAAAAACGACAAAAACGACAAAAACGACAAAAACGACAAAAACGACAAAAACGACAAAAACGACAAAAACGACAAAAACGACAAAAACGACAAAAACGACAAAAACGACAAAAACGACAAAAACGACAAAAATTATAAAAATGACAAAAATGACAAAAATGACAAAAATGACAAAAATGACAAAAATGACAAAAATGACAAAAATGACAAAAATGACAAAAATGACAAAAATGACAAAAATGACAAAAATGACAAAAATGACAAAAATGACAAAAATGACAAAAATGACAAAAATGACAAAAATGACAAAAATGACAAAAATGACAAAAATGACGAAAATGACAAAAATGACAAAAATGACAAACAAAAATGACAAAAATGACAAAAATGACAAACAAAAATGACAAAAATGACAAAAATGACAAAAATGACAAAAATGACAAAAATGACAAAAATGACAAAAATGACAAAAATGACAAAAATGACAAAAATGACAAAAATGACAAAAATGACAAAAATGACAAAAATGACAAAAATGAAAAAAATGACAAAAATGGCAAAAATGACAAAAATGACAAAAACGACAAAAATGACAAAAATGACAAAAATGACAAAAATGATAAAAATGACAAAAATGACAAAAATGACAAAAATGACAAAAATGACAAAAATGTCAAAACTGACAAAAATGACAAAAATGACAAAAATGACAAAAATGACAAAAATGACAAAAATGACAAAAATGACAAAAATGACAAAAATGACAAAAATGACAAAAATGACAAAAATGACAAAAATGACAAAAATGACAAAAATGACAAAAGTGACAAAAATGACAAAAATGACAAAAATGACAAAAATGACAAAAATGACAAGAATGACAAGAATGACAAAAATGACAAAAATGACAAAAATGACAAAAATGACAAAAATGACAAAAATTATGAAAATTACAAAAATGACAAAAATGACCAAATTGACAAAAATGGCATTAACGGCAAAATTCACTTTTTTTTTTTTACAAAAAATCATATTAACGACCAAATTCACTCTTGTGATTCATGTCAACTGAATTGTGTTTATTTTATCAGGTTTATCATTTTTGTCAACTTTATGTATTGTTTCTAAGTCTTGCCAAATGAGTTAATTTCATTTATTTGGTGATTTTGTCACTTTTGTCATTTTTTTTTAAATTTTGTAACTTTTTTTTGCTTTTTGTTAATTTTGTCCTTTTATCCATTCTTGTCTTTTTCGTAAATTTGATCAAATTTCAAATTTTGGTCAATTCGATCAATGCCGTCTTTTTTGTCAATTTAGTCAGTCTTGTCGATATGTTAATTCTGTCAATTCCGTCAAGTTTACCATTTATGTCAATTTTGTAATTTTTTGTCTTATTTGCCAATTATGTAAATTTTTTGAATTTTTGTCAGTTTAGCTTATTTTGTCAATGTTTGTTTTTTGTTTTAAATTTTCTCAAATCTGTCTAATTTTAACAAAAAAAAACATGCAATATACAAAAGTTATAAATTTGAAATCTATGTATATAAAAATGAATTTCTGTCTGTCTGTCTGTCTGTCGACTCGAAAACTACTGAACCGATTTGCGTGAAACTTGGTATATGGGTTCTCATAATAGTTTGGGACCTCTCCCTCTTCCTGGAAGTGGGGAGGGGGTCTTTTATATAAAAGTAATAAGTTTTCATAACTCGAGAGCTGATCAAGCAAATCAAACAAAACTTGGTATGGGCGGGTGGGTACTTGGGTACGAGGAATGTTTCTAAGAATATTTGGTAACTTTACCTCCTTCCAGTGGGGAGAAATGAAGAGGGAAGGGGCCTATCTTACAATTTTTTACCAAACTGGAGAACTTATCAAGCTAAAGGAACCAAATCTGGCATGAGGGGGTAGTGGAATACGAGAAATATACCTATGATTATTTCAAACCTCTCCCTCCTTTCAGTGGAGATACACGAAGAAAGAAGGGGGCTTTAATACCTTCTTTATTGCATAACTTGAAAACTATTCGAGCAAATGGAACCAAATTTGGTTTGGAAGGGTATTTGGGTACAATAAATAGTTCTATGAATATTTGATAACCCTCCTTCCTTTCAGTAAGGAGATAGAAATTGGGAAGGGGGCTCCTTTACAATTTTCAGAATTACTGGAAAACTAATCAAGTAAATGAAACCAAATTTTAGAGGTTGGAGGGTATTTGATTACGAGAAATGTTTCTATGATATTTTGAGAACCCTCCGTTCTCCCAGTCGGAAAATCTTAAGGGAGGAGGGTGCTCCGTTACAATTTTTTACATCACTCGGAAACTTACCCAGCAAATGGAACGAAATTTGGCTTGGGAGCCTATTTAAGCATAAGGAATGTTTCTATGAATATTTGGTACTACTGCCTCCTTCCAGTGGGGTAATAAGAAGGAGAGAGAAGGGATTATTTACAATTTTTCGTATAAGTCGAGAACAAATCGAGCAAATGGAAACAACTCTGGCATGGTATAGCATTTGGATACGTAAAATGGTTATTTGCTTATTTGAGACTTCTTCAAATATCTGATATCAAATATGACATGGGAACAATCATACAATCGAGCAAATGGAACAGAATTTGGCATGAGAGTGTCTGTAAGAAAGGCTGTAATCTACTGTCAAGTGTATTGAATCGGGTTTTAAAGGCGTCCAAGAAGACTCTTGATTTGGTTACTGTCTATAAACGTAGAAATCGACTGTAAATGACCACATCAAATTCTTAACTTCAAAACCCTAATCGCTGCTTCGTTTGTTTTTCTCTATTTATCTCAACAGGAATTGCAGAATGAAGTCGGTGCTCTACTGGAATTCCGCGATCTGGTTATCGAAACCTTTCCCGACCTCAAAACCAAGATGGCCTCGTCCGCCGCCAACAGCACACTTACCGGCATCCCGTCGGCCTCCTCACTGGCGTCGAGGTATGTCTATCCGATTAAAGTTTTTCTGATTTTCAATAATCATAACCACAATTTTCTTGCCAACAGACGCGAGTGGGAGCCCGGAATACGGACCCGGCGGAAACTGACCCTAACGCAGAAGGAGGCGGTCGCCGCGGCCATTTCCGCTTCCGCCTCCGCCGAGATCCACCACCACTCAGCGAACTCGGTGGTCTCGTCCTCGTCGCTGCTAATCCGGAGCCGGAGCAACTCGCACAGTGGCAGTGGCCATGGGAGCAGCGGGGGCGTCGGCCACAACAAGAAGGAACCAAAGAGCGCTGGGCAGCAATCGTCGTCAGCCGGAGACGGCCAGAGTGGGAGCAGCGTTGTGATACAGGACTCGGGGTTCTCGACCGAGACGTCCTCGTCGAAGGAGACACACAGTGCCTCCTCGTCGACGGGGGGCGGCGTACAGGTAAGGAACTTTGATATGATTATTTGGATCCGAGAAACATTTTACGGTCGAAAACAAATTTGAAACAAAAATCGATTCTAAGAAATTTTCACTCGAATCTTACAATTTTTACAATGTATTCCTCTCTTTTCCTACAGGGAACTATCGTATCAAATACACCCAACCGACTAACTGTAGATACCGAGGACGAACTGTGGAATTTACTAGATGTGATACATAGGAAAAGCAATCGACTCCGGGAGGAGGTGGACGCGCTGCAGCAGCTAGAGCGGGAAAAGTGTCGAACGACGGCAACAGCAACAACTACAACAAATCTGCTTATAAACAACAGCAACAACAATAATCACACGAACATCGTTACTAGCTCCAGTAGTAATCATAGTAATAGTAGTAGTAGCAATAACAACAACAAGAATAGTAGTAGTAATAGTGATAGTAGTAGTAACAAAAGTGGCAACCTTCCTCATCACGGGACCACGCCTCTGAGTGGTCTGACGAAAACCTTTCAAAACCAGCTGCTGGTGGACGTTGTAAATAAGGATGATGTACAAATTTTACGGAAAGAGCGGGACCGACTGTTTGACAAGCTGTCCGAGTATGAGGCGGAAGCGATCGCGGGCCGGATACGGGCCTCCAAGATGCAGGACGAGGTCGACGCGCTGGCGTCGGCCAAGCGGGATCTGGAGGACCAGCTGAAGGCCGCCCTCAGCCAGAAGCTGGAACTGAACAGTAAAATTCATGATCTCCACCAGCAGTATGTAAATAAGAGTGCGCCTAGGTGAGTTACCCCGAAGATTAGAAAGGTCAACTTCAGTCCTTTAATCCCATGTTCTTCTTTCTCAATTCTCCTACAGTTCACCCGAGTCAATCAAGGGACGACAAGTGGCAGCGCACGGCCACTTCCGGAAGCATTCCTCGAGCGATTCGACGGCGACGACGATCGTTATCGGTTCCTCGCAACTCTCCTCGTCGCCGTCATCGACCACCTCAACGACGACGTTCCATCACCCTCATCAACCCTCGAAGTCGCAACAACACTTTAGTCAGTCCAGTAGCAGTTTTGCGCCGGTCAAAAAAGTGATACCCCATCCTTCCACGGATCATACGCAATACCAACTACTGCATCAGGAAAGTCGATCCAGTTCGGCCGGATCTACCAGTGAAGATCGGTTACAGTTTCCGGCGGCGGTATCCGGGGAGCTACAGCTCGGGAAGTTGGATGGGCTCATCAGTTCCCCGGCCCGGCTCAACAAGGTGCGGATGCTCGATTCCAAGCGGATATCGGCCATCCTGCTGGAGACGAATATCGTGGAACTGCAAAGGCATCTGTTGACCATTACGGTGCAGAATCAGGTGAGTCGACTTACAAACCTTCAACTCCTCCATACAGATTATCTTGAAATAATTGGAGTCCAATCAAAAGTGGACTAACATGACAAAAATAACTAAACCCCAATCCGGAAGTTTGGCGGCTTTGGCCGCGGATTGGAAGTTTGGCAGCTTGCTAAATAAAATAAAATCTTCTAGGACCCTCAAAAAATTCATGAAATCTTCAATTGAGCATCATTACTTTTTTATGGACGCACTCCGGAAGCCCACACTAAAAAGCTCCCTTATTAGACCTTGAGTGTCTGTTTAACACTCCTCGCCTCATATTATTAAATCTCCAAAAAAGACTGTATATCAGCTAGGAAAGGCTAAAAAAATCCCTTAGTGTCCAAAAAAGCTGGAGTTAGGGGCTATATGTTGCGCACGAGGATATATTTTTCTTGAATTTTTTTAAGATAATGACCACAAAAAATGTAAAAAGGAAAAAAATGACAAAAATTAGGAAAACAACAAAAATGGCAAAAATGACAAAAATGACAAAAATGACAAAAATGACAAAAATGACAAAAATGACAAAAATGACAAAAATGGCAAAAATGATAAAAGTGACAAAAGTGACAAAAATGACAAAAATGACAGGAATGACTAAAATAATAAAAATATCAAAAATATTAAAAATGACAAAAATGATAACATTAACAAAAATGACAAACACAACAAGAAATGACAAGAAAATTACAAAATTGACAAAATTGACAAAATTGACAAAATTGACAAAATTGACAAAATTGAACAAAATTGCCAAAATTGAGAAAAATGACAAAAATGACAAGAATGACAAGAATGACAAAAATGACAAAAATGACAAAAATGACAAAAATGACAAAAATGACAAAAATGACAAAAATGACAAAAATGACAAAAATGACAAAAATGACAAAAATGACAAAAATGACAAAAATGACAAAAATGACAAAAATGACAAAAATGACAAAAATGACAAAAATGACAAAAATGACAAAAATGACAAAAATAACAAAAATGACAAAAATTACGAAAAGGACAAAAAATAATACGCATGACAAAAATGACACAAAAAAGACACAAACCGAAACAGAAATGACACAAAAAGACACAAGAATGACACAAAATTGGCACACAAATTATTCAAAAATGACACAAAAATGACACAAAAATGAAACAAAATTGACACAAAAATGACACAACAATGACACAACACTGACACAACAATGACACAACAATGACACAAAAGTGACAAAAAAATGTATGTATGTATGTATGTATTGTATCCACCTTGGGTTTACGGCAGCGCCGCGGTTGTGGCAAAAAAAATAACCCACACGTCCATCTTGGCTACCACGCAACCCAATAATAACCACCCAATGAGACTTCTAAGGGAATGGAATCGTAGCAGAGGCACTAACGGTATCCAGGGTGAAAAGAGGAAAAGTCTCGAGAAGCTATAACCATGTTGTTGACTAACCAAGATAGCATGCAAATTATAATCCCGCCGCCAAGGCTTCCGAAAAAAGAGTGCGTCCTTATTTTACAAAAAGTAATCAAAAACTTTCTTTTTCTCAACCATGCCAAATTCCCTTGACATAAATTGAGGAACGTCTAGTATTCAATGCGGTACTAGCATACACGGTAACCCGCTCTTTTTGTAAAACGAGGATACCCAGATGCCCCTGCCCTTAATGTTCAAATATATTACGATAAAATGTAGTTAAACGAATTTATACCATAGAATACAGTTTATTTTAATGAATTATAATAAAAATAATATAATAAAAAAATAAAACAATTGACATAAAAAATATAACGTAATATAGAAAGTATGAAAAAATATAATATCTAGATTGAAAAATTTGAAAAATTCTAATTAAATTAACAAGAGAGTTCACCTGTAAAATTAAAAACTCTCAGAAAATAATGAAGTTGTTCGTCACACGGCCTGCATAACGTTGCAAAATCAACTTCTGATTTTGATAGCTGTTAACGTCCAGGTACTTCTTTTTACAGAAAACTGAAATTAATTTAAATGTTATAATATATTGCTGTCATAAATAAAACATATTGCAATGATCGAATTATTGAACCAATATTTGAAATCCAAAGTTAGCAGTTTTACGGGAAATGAAAGTTTTTATGTAGATCCAGTATTATCTCACAATGCTGTAAAACATGAGTATTTTATTAAATAATGGATAACTATTACGGGTAGAAAAATTTAGCTGAATTAAAATATGAATGAACTGTTAGTTAGTATTTTTATTTTCAGAATGGTAATATAAACAACTTAGAAAAAAAAACAATGTTAAATATTTCAAACTTTTCAAAAATTATTATTTAAAAATAAAATTCAATTGCCACGTGTAGTATCCGTTACACTCAACTGAAAAAAAAACTATTTATAAAAACAGTGGCTACCGTAGCACAGTGATGTAATATGAACACTGACAAGATGACCATGGAACCTAAAAAAATGTGGCTATAGTTAGGAATATGCATTGAACATATATGCACCTGTAAGAAAACTAACTATATTGGCTGCTTAACAAAAGAATCTCTACACAAACAAAAAAATAATGATAATAATAATAATAATTAAGAATTTAAATTTATAACTGATGGCGATTCTTGCAAAGTTAAAAAAAAAATGAAATAAAATTTCTGAATATTTCGTTTTTTCGATGAACAGTTCAATAACAAAAGAACCTGTAAGAAATTTAAAGAGTATATATTGAACATTAAGAAATATTATATAGGTTACACAATATTACGAGTATCAGAAATAAATGTTGACCCTGAAAACTATGAAAATAAGTTAAATCCTTTGCAAAAATAATGAAGAGAATTTTCACTCATAAACATAAGCAACTTAGATATATATGAGAAAAAAATATTAAGTACCATTCTTTTCAAAAGAAATTGCCATTTTTTGGAACCTGTAAATTAGAGAAAAATTAATTCTAAAGATATTCAAAATCTGTAAATTTTCATTTTCATATCACTGAAATAATCTTGGTTTGAATGAACAGGGGTTTTAAATTATTAAAGTATCGATTGCTCAATTAAATGTACTGTATTTATTTGTTGAACTTAATGTGCCATAAATTTTTATAACCTTATCTTTATAAACCTGCATTCTGTTTGTTAGAATTTAATTTAAATGTTTTAAGTTTCAGTGCGAGAGAAGTGATTTAAATTTTTTAAGAATATATATTACCTGCTAATAATCTGGTTTTGAAAACGCATCAAAATATTTAAAATAAAAAAATTGCTTACAAAATGATTATTAACAAGGAACCTTGTACGCCATCCATTTTGTATTTATTGGTGCAACCTGACGAATAAATCAACAATCAAATCGTTTCAGTTAATTTTTACGTTCCGTCGCCTGCATTGCTGAAATAATTTTAAAATTATCTATCAATGCAATAAAATTTATTTTTTCTTTATTATTCTTTCACATGCTGTGATCGTATCTAAAGAATGTTTAAAAATCTATTTTAAGTTTAAAATGCATGTGAACCTCAATGTAACCTGCAAAAATAAATTTATAAATTAAAATAATAAGAATTTTTAAATTAAATAAATGAAAAAGTGGTGACTTTTTAGTATTGTGTGTAATAAAGAGTTGATTTGCTGTCATGTAAATTCTGCATCTGCTACGGCCAAACCATTATCTAAATTAGGAATTTTGGATCTTTTTAGTGAAAACTGTGAAATATATTTTTGATTATGTGTTTGAGTTAACTATTTCAGGTGTGTTTGGTAAGAATTCAATTGCACTTAAATACGAGCTCTGTCTCATAAAATGATCAGTGACCAAACATTACGAGAGTACGATTGTGATTATGATAACAACTGAGATTGCACCAGTTATGAAAACTGAAAAAAAAAACATTATTTATGGGTTTAAATTATGAAATCCGATGAACGTATCTGTTGTAATGTAATGCTAAATATAAAAAAATAATCATGTTCATGAAAGTGTCTGCTACAAATTTGTTTAATAATCTGGAAAGAATTCAGTAGTCAGTGTCATCATATTTCCTCTACTTTAAAGACTCGAGCTCAACAACATAGAATATCTGCTACTCGCCGCAACCACCAACATAGCGCAGCCATCGCTTAACCTGAGCCCTGGTTCAGCAACGACACAAACCTAATTGTACGAACGCGAAACAAACCTGCTAGTCATAGATTACTACGATTGAATACCAATTCTTTACTTCTCTGGTAATTCGAATGGTTATGACCAGGTTTTAATGGTTCTAATTGGTACCAAATCACTACAAAACTCAAATATGCATTGAATAAACTTGTGTAAAAAAGCTCACAAACACAATTTTTTTTAAATTGATCAATTTGGAATTTCCTCACCGGGTTTTTGATTCCAGCTTTCGCTAAGTTTGGCTCCACGCCTTCAGCGGCATTAGGCAAAATTTCTTTGCTCTCGCGGTGACGCTGATGCTTCATTTTCAAGAACGAACTTGTTCGGACATGTTCCAGCCACTTGAATCAAAAGTTATTTTTTCACAGTGTTACCTACTTATTCTCGATTTCTTCAAATAATTGTGATAACTTATGCTTGTTTGCCAAACACTACAATTTTACTAATTTCTAACTTCACTCGCATACTTTTCTCAAAATGACCATCAAATCACATCAAGTGCACTTTCAGAAACATTGTAGGCCACCAATTTAGTTGCATCAACGCGCTGGGGCAAAACATTATTTTCACTAGCTGGATCCACTTTTTCTCTCGTTTTTCTGTATCATTTCCATTTAAAGCGTAACCAAACCACTTTCACCCTTATACTGATTAAAACACAGCAAACGGTTTTGTGAATTGGTATTTTCGAAATTTACACTCCCGTTTTCCAACTCGACTCCCGAATGAACGCCTCGAACCGAACGCGACGAGTGTTAAAGGCAGACGACACAAAAGTGACAAAAAAATGACACAAAAATGATACCAAAATGACACAAAAATGACAAAAATTACACAAAAATGACGCAAAAATGACACAAAAGTGACAAAAAATAACACAAAAATGACACAAAAATGACACAAAAATGACATAAAAATGGCACAAAAATGACACAAAAGTGACACAAAAATAACACAAAAATGACACAAAAATGATATAAATATGACACAAAAAAGACACAAAAATGACATAAAAGTGACACAAAAGTGACACAAAAATTATAAAAATTCCAAAAAAATGACAAATATGACAAAGATCACGAAAATGGCAAAAATGGCAAAAAAAAAATGACACAAATGACAAAAATTATAAAATGACATGATACAAAAGTGACACAAAAAAGACACAAAAACGACCTAAAAATGAAACAAAAATGACACAAAAATTACACAAAAAGGAAAATTCCACAAAAATTACACAAAAATTACACAAAATTGACACAAAAATGAATTTGATTAAAAATGATTAAATTGACAAAAGATTACAATAATTGACAAAATTTTAACAAAAAATTACAAACATGTAAAATATGACAAAAAATAACAAAAATTTCAAAGCTACTAAAAATTAAAAAAATGGACAAAAATAATTGAAAATTATTCAAAAATTACAATGGAATTACAAAGATGACCAAAATAACAAAAATGAGCGTGATTTTACTGTCAAAAACAATTGCTAAATTTGATAAGGCTTGCCTTTAATTTAAATAGATAACTGTGGTATGAACATTGTTTAGTGAATCCGTGTTTTTAGTTGGGAGAAGGATAAGATAAAAATTCAGTTGACGCCTAAGCTCTATCTATTGCGGTATTCTCTCAAAGCTAAAAATATTTAAAATGTCGAAAATTCCTTCCAGGAGCCGTTTTTCGGTGGACGCACAACTTTGAAATATTCTCACTAAGTTAAATGCACCCAAGATGGTAACTTTTCAAAAAAAAATTCTCTATATTCACTGTACGTGTGTTAGAAAAATTTAATCGTTTGTCCCAAAAGCTATGTCAAAGACGAAGCCTCTCTTATAATATTGAAAATTTTATCTGATTTTACCTTCAACCTTACTTCGGTTATTTGCTTTTAAAAATGCGGAATCTAATGAACACATCTTTTGCTATCTATAATTAAACAAAAAAAGACAAATCAAAACAGCAATTAGATTTTCAAACATTCCTTCATCGATGAATTAACTTTTGCTTTCTCTTTCCCACATTTTGTGCCACAAATTTTTGAGGTTTCAAGTAATCTCAAAACTAAAATGATCATAGTTTTAAAATGAATGTGGCCTAGTTTCGTTCAGTTTGGACGCTTTTTATTGGTTACATTTTCAACTTAATTTATTTGAACTACATTTTTCCACGATTTATTTTCCGGGAACTTGACACCGTGGTCATTCTTCCCAGTTCCTGTTTTTTTTTAAATTTTTGTTTTTCACGATTACCACCTGTTCTCGGGTGTAAAAAAAGACTTTCGATTGAAACAAAACATTTTCCTGATAACTTAATACTTAACAAACTGATTAGTTGTTCATTATGAACAATGAACGTCAGTTTAAAGTTCATCAAACTTTAGGAGGGAATTTGGAATGATATGATCAGATTTTTTTTCAACACGTTCTTCATCAGACTTTTTTTTAACTTTTTTGAAAAAAGGTCTAATTTGAAAAAATAATATGTGAGATCATTCACTTAAAACTATAGTCACAAAAAAAAACAATCTAGACTGACTTGTTAAAAAGAAATGAAATGAGAAAAACAAACTTTTAGCAAGTTGCCTTGCATAGAAGTTTGAATTCGTTCTACCGTAAGTAATCAACCGAGTTCAGTCAATCTTCCAAGTCAGCACTATTAGAAAAGGATATCCAACTTTGAGTTTCCTGACCGTCTTCTAGCCGAAAATTTAGATCAAACAAGATTTTCAACTAGGTGTCACGAAGGTGTTAATGCAGATTTTTTTTTACATTTAAATAAGATTGATTTTGATCTTTATAATGTTTTGTAAAAAAAAGTTTTTGTTGGTGCCTAATTTTAACAAAAAAAAAAAAAAGTTGAAAAAAGCAATGAGAAAAGTAAGTGTTCTAAATTTCCTTCTGCATCTTGCTGCTATTAGCCTTGTAAGATGGATTCGGTAGCTATTGAAATATTCTTAAATAAAGGAACATTATAAGGGGCGTTTTCGAAAAAAAAATTCAACACTTCGTTTTGTGAATAACTTTAGATGGAAATTGATAGAATTTTTAGTAATGCAAGGTATACGTGTAAAAAATTTAATGACAATCTGTCAAGTGGTTTTTGAGATAACGTCCAATGCAGAAGCTCATTGAAAACATTTTTTAGAGCCCCAACAAACCCAAGAAAGTCCCAGCTGAAGACCCAAAAACAGCTGGAAATCAATTATTCGACCAAAGTTCATAATCGTTTAAGTTCTTAAGGATCTGACAGTGAGTTAAAATTGAATTAAAATTGAAGATGATTGATTGCATGAAGTTATGGAGTTTTGAGAGGTTTAATCAAGCACAATTCGAACATTTAAACAGGGGAAGTGATAAAAAAGATCAATTTTTCTGACTGGTTCATCTAGCTGACTAATAAACAGTCCTGACATAACTTCTACAATGTAAAAAAAGGCTGCCCACCGGTAAAATAAGCGTTGAAATGAAAGATTCAACGCAGGTTTCAGTGGTAGAATAGAGTTATGTTTATTGAAGTTTGTTCGTCAAGTCCTTAAATAACTACACTGTGTACACTTCCACTTCTCATATTCCATGCCAACACTGCAGTCTAATCACAGTTTGAGCAGTCTTGCTTTACAGTGTGATGATGTAAACATTTATACTGCTTTTATCACCGCCTCGTGTCATAAAAAATCATCAACGCTATTGTTCTCAATAGCGAACTGAATGAAAACAAACGGAGAGCCAAAAAAAACTGTTTTAGTTTCGTCGACGGAGCAACAGATTTCCTCTGCTGGAAAAAGGGATTTTTCCGGAACAGTTACGAAAACCGTGAATTTCAATAATAAGCAAGAAGCGGTGTTCAAATCATGCGCAAAATATTTCGACCGCTAGTGAGGATTTTTTTTTTTAAATCGTAATGGACAGCAATACGAACACTATAGCGGACACCTGGCAGGATTCCAGCCAAAAATTCTGCGTTGACAAGTCTCGTCTGGGTGTTCCGGAGATAAGCAAGGGGAAAAAATTGAAAAATTTAATGTTTATTTGGTACTTTAGGAGGCTGATGGATGGCAAAAAATGCTAAGAAGTCTGCCTTCAAATGCGACCGTGTTTCCTGCATACTACTTAAATAGGTTCCACAATGTTTGTGCTCTGTTTCGGCTGGAATGATTCAATTACGCAAAAATTGTGGTGCAGTGATAAAAAGTCAAATATGTAATTTTTGCGCCAAAAGAGGACAAACGGCTAAATTTATCATAACTTCTACCAAATTCAAAATTTCAAGTTATTTTGAAGGTCAAGCTTCAGAAAATAGGAAACGTTATCAAAAATAGGGGCGATTCGGAAAAAAAGTGTTACTCATAGTATACATTATACATTATACATATGAAGCGCACGTGATGCCCAAAAATTAAAGTAAAAAAACTTTTTCATTGGCCCAATTTCGGAAATCACTTGACAGAACGTCACACAAATTAGCACATTTAAACATTACATTACTTAGCAGCTTCGTTGTTATTCATAAAATATATTGCTTTATTTTTTCTCGATAACGCTCCTTAGTTTATGATATATCATCTCATCTCATCAAATAATTCTGAACTAATTTCTGTTCAAAAATATTGTACGTGAAACATTGTTGGTAACCGTCACCCAATCATTGCTTACTCACAAACAAAATCAATGCTCATTATTGCTCATATACCATCATTGAACGCTCGACTCCAGATTTCCATCTGCGATGGATGTTGCTGCGCTTTCCGTTTCTTTTTTCTAGTGGTTTATTATAATGTTTTCTGCTGGTCCAGCTGAAGCTGCAACATTGTAGCGCCTCACCAAGATGCAAGCTGATCTTTCGATCCAGCCTCAAGCTGGATCCGCCCAGTGTAATATTATTTTGCAACAATTGACCAAGACCCAAGAGTCGGCAGAAGTGTCTGAGAGCTCTCAGTTCACGAGACTCCCGGTTTTGCTTCCGGAAAACTGGAACTGGGTTATCTAAGAAAGATATGTAGTTGATGGACTTGCTTTGTGATGTAAGTCGGTTTTCACCTATTTTCGTCTTTCTCTCTCTTCGCAATGCTATTGTGGCAATTATTTTCATCTTCAACGTGAGTTTCTCGTTTCCGGGGTAATGATGATGCCATCAATGCGAGAAGACACCGACTATGGGAGAGGAACAAAGTTGGAACAGGTATCAGAATCATTTGGTTACTTTTGTCGTTTTTGTCATATGTGTCATATGTATTACTCTTTGCGAAACTACACCCATAGAAGAGACTCCAACAAGTGTAGGGGAGAATGAGGATAAATACTTGATCCCTGGGGATATTTGATTCCTTAGCTATATCTCCAAACTGGAAGGTCGTACAAAGATTAAATGATCTAGAAAAATGTGCCAAATGGAACAAAACAGCAATGGTTGAAGTTAAAAAATTTTTAACAAAATAAGTTTTTGGGTTATTGAACTTTGTTTGAAAAATTTCACAAAATGTGACTTAAAGATCTTTTTCCATCGTTTTAAAATATTTCTAACATGGAAATATTATAACAAAAATATTTATTCCAATACATCAATCTTTTGAGTGTAAAATGAACTTCAAAATACAATATTTTCAAAGCGATGGAAAACTCCCAAATTTGTTCAGAAAAAGTTTTCTAAAATGTTGATTTTGGGTACAATTGATCCCTAATATATGGGAACAAATGATCCCGGTATATTCTTCTTCTCAATGGATCGTGGTCATTGCTGATTATGAGATTACATACATTTATCGAATAGCTAATATTCATCCATCAATTATCTGAAGAAAAGGGCTAAAATAATTGATTTTCTCTTGTTTATAAAAAAAAATGTGCCCGTAAGCATGCAATGTCATGAGGGTTGAGAATAAGCTATAGAATTTTTTTCTGACTATTATAGATTGTGAAATGAGAACAAACATGACCAAAATAGTCAATTAACATTCTATCTTGGGGTTTTGTTTGATTTTTTCCATGGATTAGGGCTTCCTGAATAAAGGATCAAGTCTCCCCGAACTTCAAAAATATCGCAATTTTTTTACTCCCACGAAAATGCTTCTAGGTCATCTACGGGTTAAAGTTTCGTTCTTATTTTAGGAGCATAGAAACTTGAAGTTACACGCTGTCAGAAAATGTAAAAGAGTGCGAGTTGCTAAATTTTTCCAAAAAGATATGGTGAAAATAAGAAAAGGGGATTAAATATCCTCACTCTCCCCTACTGTAACAAAGATGATAAGATTAGAAAAGCACTACTGGAATTAAGACTCGAGCTCCCAAGCAAAATGATGCATAACTATGTAGTAGTTAGCGAAACAAGAAAAACATTGTAAGGATTTTCATTCTATTGGATAATTCATAAAAAAAATAGTGAGAATCGAACTCACTGCAAAAACTAATCTCGGCTTCCAGTCCGGTATCTTACCCAGTGCACCATCTGAGTCGGTTAGCAAACGAAAGTTTATTGTCATAGTTCTTCTGTCACCGCCGATTATCAAAAAACGCACTGCATTGTTTGTCTGTCGTTTGGCCGGTATTTTGATGGGAAAAGGATGAGAATGAGAGGAGAATGGTAAACTAGAAGCTGTTCTCTATAATCGGACGGTTTACATACACACGCACAGTTCATCTTGACTGGTAATTTGTTTAGTTTGGTTTCTTTCAGACATATAATATTATGCCGATAATTTCACCTCCAAAGAAGTTCATTATTGGAGTAGAGTCTGATTTGTGGGATTTGAATTCTGCAATCTGTGCTTTCTTAAAAAAAAATTATAATTCATAAAATAAAAGAAAACTAGTTGATCCTGTACGAACTACGTTTCGTTTTTAATTTCAAATAAGTGATGGTAATTGGAGAGCATTTTCACGACAATATTGCATGAAATATTAATCCGTATATTTGGTTACGTTTTTGATGAACTTTATGATGAACTTATTTTTTTATTTTTTTCATGATTTTCTTGATTTTTATATTTTTTTCAAATTTCATTATTTACTACTAGTTTTTTCTTTATTTCTAGTTTTTCTAGATTTTCTAGATTTTTATGAATTTCTTATTTTTTTCTGAATTTTTTTTAATTTCTTGATGTTTTTGGCTTATTTTATTTTATTTTATTTTCTTGTTCTAGATTATTCTGATTTTCTGAATTTTCTGAATTTTTTTGATTCTCTTGAATTCTATGATTTTTTTTACTTTTTTTAATTTTCTTTACTTTTTTGATTTTCTTGATTTTTTTGATTTCTTGATTTTCTTGACTTCCTTTATTTTTTCTAATTTTTTTTTAATTTCTTGAGTTTCTTGATAAAGTCGATTTTCTTGATTTTCTTGATTTTTGTTAATTAACTTGAATTTTTTATTTTCTTGATTTTTTTTTCATTTTCTTGATTTCAAAGTAGTATTCATTCAGCTAAGAGGTTCCTCAAACCTTTGAATATAAGTTCATTTTCTTGATTTTTTTATTGATATTTTTGAATTTTTTATTTTTTTTTGACTTTTTTGATTTTCTTGACTAACATGTTTGTATTGTTTTTCTTGGTTTTATTGATTTCCTTGATTTTGATTTATTTTTATTTTCTTGATTTTCTTGATGTTCTCGATTTTCTTGATTTTCTTAATTTTCTTTTATTATTTTGATTTTCATGATTTTTTTAAATTTTTAACAATCTTGATTTTCTTGATTCTCTTGTTTTTTAAATTTAATTTTTTTTTTATTTTATCGATTTTATTCATTTTCTTGATTGTATTTTTCTTTTTGGTTTTATTGATTTTCTTGATTTTCTAGATATTTTAGATTTTAATTTTTTTTTGATTTTTTTTTATAATTTTCATTACCTTAATTTTTTACTATCTTATTTTTTTACTGTTATAATTATTTATTTTCTTCGCTTTTCTGTCATTTAAATTTTAATTTTTTTTTATATTATTGATAATCAACACTTTAAAAATTTAGTTCTATTTTATTTAGAGTGTCCGTCCCGGGAATTCCCGATTCCCGGTAATCGTAGTTTCATTCCCGGGAATTCCCGACATGTATGAAATTATTTCTCTGAAAAAGCCTGAAAGCCTCCGGAATCATTCGTCTTGTCCTTTTTGAAAATGTAGTCATACAAAACTCATTGAGAATATGCAGATTCCTGTGGCAGTAGACATTTTGCAGCCATTTAGTGCAATTTTTTAAATTGAAATAGATAAGTTTAAAAAGATTATATTTATTTCCACACCGTATTCACTGAACAAATACCCACACGAAAAATATATGAAAAATCATGCAGCAGGTAGACATATTGTGCTTTCTTGAAAGTAACATTCATGCACTTATTTCCCTTTGCCTTTGAAAGCCAGATGAATTTCAAAACATTAAAATGAAGAATACATCTTTTTTTTTCATATGAAGAGCAAATACGTATAGTGTTCAGTAAATCGATAAACGGTTGGAATAATCAAACAAATAAAAATATATATTTTTTATAAACCTCTAATTGCATGGATGATTTCTTCATTTAATTTATTTTAATTAACATTGTTGAAAACAGTTTGATTTATTTGATTGAAAATAAGTTAAAAAATATTATGAAGAGTACATTTTGAACAAATTATGGGCATGTATGCACGAGAGGTTCGATAAGCTATGTATATTTGAATCGAAGTGCATATATTTTACATGTTTTTTAATATTTCCCGGGATCCCGCGAATTCCCGGGAATTCCCGGGAAACAAGTCACCAGATTTCTCGATTCCCGGGAACGGGAAAATGACCGGGAAATGGACACTCTAATTTTATTTTTGGAGATTTTTCTGATATTTGTTGTTTGTCTAGTTTCTTATAGTATTTTTTAAAATATTTTTAAAAATGTGTTTTAAAATTCTCAAAACTCTATCTGATTCCAATACAATGTTTTTGGATTTCTTTTTCGTCAATGTCACTATGAAATTGAAAAGGTAATGTCGTGGTGAAATCGTTTGCACGTCATTCAAAACGCTCGTGTGCCAATTGTCATCTGAATACGATGTGTAATAACGTCAATATCGCATAAATAGCAAACAGGTAATATGGACGACCCCTTTGGCTGACCCCTTACACAAACTCGATGCCGGCAATCGTTTATTCGTCCCTAAAAATATTTGAGCGCAAATTTTCATTTCAATCCGATGTATAATAACGTCAATATCACTAAAATATTGAAAACATAATATGGACGACCCCTTTTGCCGATTCCTGACCTAAAATTCAATGCCTGAAATCAATTTCCCATCTCTCAATACCCCTTTGTGCAAATTTTCATCTCAAGCCTACGAAGAATAAGGCGATAACCATATTTGTCTTGTATCGACGACTCCTCTCTAGCACTCTAGCTCTTAAGACGGCTGAGCCTATAGAGGACAAACCAACAAACAAACATACAGAAAATTGCTTCTTATATATCTCACGTGAGCTTTCATTACGTCGTATGAAACATCGTAAGAATTCACAGAAAACTGCTGAAAAAGTTATCAAACAGCTTTAAAATTTGTGTTTCACATATATATGTTGTCTAGGCTCCAAATATTCTAAATGGAAAGAAATTGCGACTAGTTTATGTCAGTTTTTGTATTTTTTTTCGTAATAAAACTGTTTGTTTACAAAATGTTTACCAACCATTCGATGTAAATAATGAGAGCTCACGTGAGATATGTAGATAATGCCAAAAGTGTCTTTCATTGAGAAGTTATTTTTAAATTAAAAATTTTATTTGTGCAAAACAAATGAAATTCACAAAACAACATTCCAGGTTTCAAAATCAGATTCCAGTCGAAATTTTATCGCGTGAAGCTTTTTAAACCTTCGAAAAACAGAAACCAGATAACAGCGAGTGATCAATCGATCGCCTCCGGGTGTTTGGACCCAACTGCTAATCAAGACACCCTCAATCTATCTCCGAAGCAACCGAACACGGAAACTCTTTCAGAAGCCGAACAAAAAACTGAGCCAGCAGCTCATTAGATTAAGCATGCAAAAAGATCTCTTTAACCCTCAGCCAGAAAGGAGCTTAGAGAAGTCTTTAGGCGTTGACGCGCGATGCAAATGTTGATATGCCTGTTGCTGCGCGTCTCTTGTAGAAACAGTGCTTCTGCGAAACTTGAGGCGTATTGCCACATGGTATTATTCCGGGTGCCCCTTTCCAAGAACCAGTAGAAGGGATCAGCACCGGTAAGACGAAAACTTCTGGAACCTACTACGCTTCAACTAATAGATTATCGCCGCACTTTCGGGTTTCGGTTAACGATCCGAAGGTAATGATTTTTTTTTTTCGTTTTGAGCTCCCATTTAGTAGGTTATATGCGGGACTTAACCGGTAGCCGTTTTGCGGGAATGGCCGGCCGAGAGATTGATCCTAAGGTGGATTTATTTCTGTTACTTTTTTTTCCTCTGTCTGATGTCTGCTGGAAACCACCTATCGTGAGCCAGTTGGGACTTGGGTCAGGTCAAGAGAAGCCCACCTGGAACGACGAGCTCTTGGCTCATAGCCAGTAGAAGTTGTAGGAAGCGTCGATAAATATAATTCGCTCGACGCGGCCTGGCGGGTCAGTCAAATGGGACTTGGAGCCTCCACACCCGGAGCTCTCCAGACTGGCCAGACACCATTCGAGGCGGGGGGTTATTTGTTTTAGCGTTCTGCTAATTAAATTAAACCTGGAAGAGATAAACTGAGTATAGCCGTTCGTTTCGTTGCGTCGGTGTTGGATTTACTGCGGCTCACATGAAATCAATTAGCAGCAAGAGTCAGAGTCAGGACGCTTTCTAATGTGTAGGCTGGCTGACTTCTCGTAGAAACCTGGCCAACCCAATGAAAGGAGCACTCCTTATTCGGCGTAAAACTAAAACGCAGATAAAATTATGGTGTGGAGGAGCCATTTATCTTCTGCCGAAGCTAAACGAAGTCATAATTTGACTCGGTTGGAATAAACTCTATTAGCAACACTTGAATGCTAATTCGAAAGGGAAATAGAGCGATAATGAACACACCTATTGAGAAGATTTGCATCGCTGACTATCATGTTCTTAGTAATAAATTTTCAAAAATAAAATTTGTCTCCTTCAATTATTGCTCGAATTCTTAAGAATCACAATTAATAAGATTTATTTAATGTGCTTTGCTCTTGCGAACCGTTTATATCATGGAACATAGATCATGAGAAGTTGGTAGATTTTGAAGGATAAAGTTTTTATCTCAATGATGTTTCAAATAAAATATTTGTCACCCTCTAACATAACGTGGAAATTTGCATGGAGAAAAATTGGATCTGCAACGTAACTTCATTGAATACAGTATTGAAGCCAAAAAAAATGCTCATTATGTTCGGGGACAACTACTATGAATATCCCTAAACGCTTTGAAATGTCCCAAAATCGTCAAATTTTAATTACATAGAGCATTTTCTGAGGCGGGTCAAGGTTCAAAAAATGAAAATTCAGAAAAACAATGACGAATTAAAAAAGGAGTTAATTAGACCTGAAAGTGTACTCCATCTATAGAGCTCAGAAACGAACTTACTAATGCTCACATGCGCACTAACGCTCACATGTAACTAACATTCGCATGCGCTCGTGAATGCCTAACTTGATGTATTTTGCTATTTTTTGTATTGCTAAGAAGTGTTCACGAAATAAAGTGGAAACCTTCCAAGCAACCAGAATTCCCTCAAAACCTGCCCATAGAAGCTTAATCAACCCTTCTCGTTTTTCTTAGAGCATTCTATACAGCCCAAAATTTAAGTTCCTCAAGCTACTTTAAATTTTTTTCAGTGGCTGTAGAGAATGCTATTCAGCCACTTAGGGAATTTATAAAACCTTCTACGCACTGAACAAAAAATCAGTTGACAGATAGTTCTGACAACCAGATGACAGATTGCTAGATTACCAGTTAAGTACGATCTATCTCATTGATTTGAATGCAAATTTTAGTTTTGATTACAAAAGTTACTTACGCTTTGAGAATTGAACCGCTGCTCTCTAGGTTGCAATGAAACTCACCAGCCTCTCGACCAATCCAGCAATAGTTCATTGCCACTGTTATAATTGATTGATTGATTGTTTGATCAGAGAGACTTTCAATTAACTTGAAAGTTCACTGTAATAATAAGTATTCAAACTTAATTTCATTTGAGATTGCGTACGAGCGATGATTTAATGGGCTGGTCAGGAGTTTTATTATATTCGTTTTTCAACGACTTACAGTACACTTAGGTAATAAAAAAATTAAAAAAACCATCATAAAAAGTTTATTCATTCATTCATTTATTCATTCATTTTTCTACTTTTTTATTTTAACTTTCGACAGTTTCCATTGTAAATGTCAGATCTATGTTTGTATATAAAAATGAATTTCTGTCTGTCTGTCTGCCTGTCTGTCTGTTCCCTAAAGACTCGAAAACTACTGAAGCGATATACTTGAAACTTGGTATATGAGGGTATTGGAAGCTGGGGAAGGTACGAGGAATGTATCTAAGAATATTTGGTACCCCTCCCTCCTTTCAGTGGGGAAATAGGAAGGGAGAAGGAAGCCTACCTTACATTTTTTGACATAACTAGAGAACTGATCAAGCTAATGGAACCAAATTTGTCATGTGAGTGTAGTGGAACACGAGAAATAGATCTATGATTATTTCAGACCCCTCCCTTCTTCCAGTGAAGATACAGGAAGGAAGGAGGGAGCTTTCATACCTTTTTTTGCATAACTTGAAAGCTATTCGATCAAATGAAACCAAATTTGGCTTGGATGGGTGTTTGGGTACGAATAGTAGTTCTATGAATGTTTGGTACCCCTCTCTCATTCAAGTGAGAAGATAGAAAGTGGAGGGGGGGCTCCTTTACAATTTTCAGCATTACTGGAAAACCAATCAAATTTGGCATGAGAGAGGTATACGAGCACAAGAAATGTTTTTTAGTGATTTAGCACCTCTCTCTCCATTCAGTGAAACGATAAAAAGTGAGAAGAGGGTAACTCATAATTTTTTTTTTTTATATTTTGAGAACTTATCGAGAAAATGGTACCAAATTCACATGGAAGGATATTTGTGTGCGGCAATGTTTCTTCGATGGTTTGAGACCCCCTTCTCTTGCCAGAGGGGAGATATAAATGGGGAGATGGTAACCCTTTTTGAACTCGAAAACTCATCGAGAATAAAGCCATATATGACATGGGATCGTATTTGTATACAAGCAGTGTTTTCTGATGTTATAAGACCCCCCTTCCTTCCATTAGTGATATAGGAATGGCGGAGGTTGTCACTATCAAAATTTGTATAATAATTGAAGAACGAATAGGTTAAATAAATTTCAATAATTTTTGGAAGGTAGCAAAGCACACCGAGTCAGCTAGTCTGATATAAACAAAACATATACCATGACATAATATTGACTGATAGATTTGCAGAGGACGAATGACTGGAAAGGTCATAATTCTTTTAAAATAAACAAAAATAGAAATAAACAGATATATTTAACGAGTCGCTTAGTATTCCCAAATAGGTTCTCTAAAACACCTAGAAGTATCTTAAACGGATCGTTAGAAAGTGCTTTAAAAGGCGATATATGCACCTGAGTAACTTTTACGTGATGTCAGTGCCTGAAACTTCCGGGCAAATTTGGTCAAAACCTAGAAATTACTCATCAAAAATCAAGAAAAAAAAGTTGAAATTTTTATTTTTCAACTAAATTTATCAACAAATTTAAAATAGCATTTCAGGCTTTCAAAAAACCTTTTATGATTATTTGAATGAAACTTGCACAGATAATTTCATTTTTGGCGCATAAATAAATAAAATATAACGCAATTTGTTTTTTAAAGTTTGATTTAAGATTGAAAATGAGAATAAACCCGGGCAAAATCCGGGCTTTTCCAATGAAATCCGGGCAACCAGACCGGACCGGACTTTTAACAAATTTTATAATAAATATTCGGGCAAACCCGGATAAAATCGAGCAATCTGGCAACCTTATTCTATATATATATACATTTTTTACAACGGCTATTTTATCTAAAAACCTGGCCAAATTCGGGCATTTGATTTCAAAATTGATGACCAAATCCGGGCAAATTTGGTCAAAACTTAGGAATCACTCAAGAAAAAAAAGTTTTGTCTATCAAAACTTATCAGCAGATTTTCAATCGTATTTCAGGCTTCCATAAAACCTTCTATGATAATTTTTCTAAAACTTTCTCTTTATTTATTTTGTTCGATATGGCAAATAAGCTGAATAAATCCGGACAAAACCCCGATTATTCGATGAAATCCGGGCAATAGGGCCGGACCGGACTTTTACCAAATTTTGAACTGATTTTTGAACTGAATATTTGAGCAAACCCGGATACTGAATTTTGAACTGAATATTTGAGCAAACCCGGATAAAACCGGCAAACTTAGACTATGCGCAATTGTTTTTGGTAATTTCATCGATAAATCACGCTTTTTTAGAATTTAAGAAACGAGCGGCAATCTCCACTTTAATCTGGTTTCCTAGTGTCTTTTCCTATCCAGTTTTTGGTTGATCTACAAGTAAAAAAGTTCTCTAAATATTTTTATTATTTTAAATGCCGAAAATTTCGCATCCTTTGAAATTTTGAACAATTTATGGAATAACAATTTTCCGCACTTCATTTGTGCAGCATTAATTTGCCCAACGTTTGTCAAGATCAATCCATTTTTTTCATTTTTTGTGATTTAAGCAGAGTTTAACGATCAATTTATCACATTTTTAACAATTCTTGCTAGTATACTCACGTCAAAATATTAAATAACCAGTGTCCGCTTTCTATCCATGATTATTCCTCAATATGTTGACTTGTTTTCCTTTTGAATTTTGAATAATTTATCTCATTTTTCTTTACACGGTTACTTACTTTTGTGCCTTTAGATTCTGATTATGAAAAAAATAAGTTCAAGACCACCGTAAAAAGCATAAGACGGTGGTCTTTAGGAACTCAAAGAGGTTTAGTCAGTGTAGATTATTTCATAAAACATCCATTCTATTAGCAGGGTGGATTTAATTTAAATCAAAGTGATTTAAATCATGATTTAAATCATGATTTAAATCACGATTTAAATCACTTGATTTTTATTAAATCAAATCAAGGTTTCTCAGTGAATAAAATAGCTGAAATTAAGTGAATATAGAATAGTTTTTTTTTATTCAATTTTCCACGTTCTTATACTTTAAAATTCGGTTAATTTTTATTTCAAATTAAAACAAAATATGAAGAAGAAAAAGATTAGTTTTTAAAAATTTTAGAAGTATTTTGTTTATTGAATTTGTTCGATTATTTTAAAATGATTTTAAAAAGAATTTGATTGAATGATAAATTTGGTAGATTTAAGCGTCCTGAACTCGAATCTTCTAATTCTAAATTTGTTCTGAAATGCTCATTTAATTCAATTAAGGAATAATATTCCAAAGATGATGATGCATGATTAAAAAAGTTAAATTCTTCAGTTTATAAAACTTTGGAAAGATTCATTACAAGTATTTCTGACATTACTGAATAAAGTTTTAAAAAAAATTACATTTAACCAAATTTGTTCAAACCTGCAAAACATTTAGATTTGTGCTTTGAAAATATTGTATATTCAATTTGGTTTAAAATTTCATTAAAGATGGGGAAAAGTACACAAATTGAAAACCTTCATAACTTTTTCACAGAATTCAAAATTACTTGAAGTCTTGAAGAAAGTTGAAAGTTGATTTATACCTTTATATTTAGATCTTGTGATTTTGTTTTAAAGTTTTGTCAAAATAATGAAGAAATTTTTAAAATGATTATGAAATATTTTCAAAAATTATTCAAAAAACAAAAGCTGATAGTAAAACTCCATCTAGGGTAATAAGTCAAAATTAACTTTTAAATTATTTGCACCTCGGAATATGTTAATTTCGTGGCACTGTGTAGTTTTTCAAAACGTCATTGAATGTGATGTTGAGCACTTAGAAGAACAAAAAACACAAAATAAAATTGAGACTGAAATTGGTTTCTATTTCATATCAGCACAATTTTTTGTAAATCAAATTTTTTAATAAATGAGTAGAGAACACTAGGTTTTAGTTTTTTATTTGGGCTTCCAACTTGTAGATGCATAAACTTAATATTCGATTAATTAATTTTGAAGTTACAATGTTTCAAATTCTTAAGTTGTTATGTTACACTTCTGAATGAAAACCTATTTTAAAGACGAGGTAGTGATTTTGTATGTCAAGTTTAGAGTTTCACTGCTAAAGGTTGATTGAATTGCAAATCGATATTAACAATTAAAAAGTAGTTTCAATTCGTGAACAGCATATATGTATTAAAGGTCCTAAAATAAAATGTCTCAAGCCTAGGGTGATTGAAGACAAATTTCCGCCGGAGGCGAGCAAAATTTCTAACTTCCTTGCTAATTTTTTTTTAACACCTCAGATCAAGTAATTTTTCTTAATTTTTTCGAAAATTTTAAAAAATGTGTATTGGGGGGGGGGGGGGGGGGCGGTTGAACCCCTAGACCTAGAAAACTCAGAATGTTATTGAAGTTGAAATTATGGGTTCAAATTCATATTTGAAACAAGAGTTGGGATTAAGTTTTCGGAGTCCAGGCTCAATTCAGAAAGTAATTCAGAATAAAAAGTATTATGTAATATGTTTTCTTCTGTATGCAAATCTTACTAAGAGTAATTGTAACCTTGGTTCAAATGACCGAATTCCGATTAAACACTACACAGTAATTTTTTTTTTATAGAAACCAGCAAAATTTTGCTGGTTTTTGTCCCGCTGACTTTCCAGCAACATTTTCAGCAATTTAAATTGCTGAAAAAATCAGCAAACGTTAATGCTGGTTTCCAGCAATTAAAATTGCTGGAAAATCAGCAATCCAGATTGCTGGAATCCAGCTATTTCTTTCAAAATAACCGGCTGTATTTAGTACTAAATTTATATTTCAATTCTAAATGAAATATTGAATTCTGGCTGTGCATATAATGAGCAATGAAAAACAATTATTTTCTTCCATTTTTAAATGATGTTTGTATTTATGCCAAGATTTTTTTTTTAAATTGTCCAACACCGAGTCTGGAGTGGTAGCTTTGTGCCAAAGTGTTTATCATTCGCCACCTGAGAAAAGATTTCTGATTAGTAGCTTTGGGGCCGTCCATTAATGATGTCACGCGTTAGGGGGGGAGGGGGGGTTTCGATTTTTGTGACAATTTGTGACATGGGGGGAGAGGGGGTCAGCTTGAGCGTGACATCACTTATCATTACTAAAAAAAAAAAGAAAATTGCAAAACAAAAACAAATAATTTTATCCTAAATTCAATTAAATTAGGCTCGCACCATTCATTTCATGAATAATAATACTCACGTAATCACTTTTGGTTAATTTTATGAGCATAAGAAAGTTTACAACAACACTTCCACTGCAACACTCAGGAAAGTTCGTCCCACTAAAATTGTGACAAAACGTGAACAGGATTGCTTAGCTAGATGATTTGGATTGTGAATGAATTGAAGAAGAGGAACTAGATTTGAATGGTTTCAACATCGTCGCTGGTGCTGCAGCTACTGCCTCGACTTTCCCGATCATTGATATGGAAAGTCATCAACATAATCCTTGGACTCATGATTGAAATGTGTTTTAAGCAATGATTGAAGCCTTGTTAAAAGTTGTTAACCTTTACTTTCAATTCTTTGAATAAAACTGATGAATTTAAAAAAGCAACATTTTTAATCAAACTTCAAAAGTGTTGAAAATTGTACTCCAGGGGGGGGGGGGTTAGGAATACGTGACGTAATACAAAAAGGGGGGTTACGGAAGTTGTGACAATATGTGACAGAGGGGGGAGGGGGGGTTAAAATTTTCTAAATTTTGCGTGACATCATTTATGGACGGTCCCTTTTATGTAATCTATCCAATAAAAACTCGCCCTTGACTTATGTCTGGTTGCTATAATATAGAGAAAAATAAAAATAATTATATTAATCTAACCAAAGTTCGTAAAATAGAGTCTCACCTTGCTTCAGCGTACGAAAACAAACAGACTCCAATTTGACAACTTGATTGCTGATTTTCCAGCAAACTAGATCATTTGCTGGAAAGTCCAGTCTGAGTTTCAAGCAATTGCCTTACAATAAGTCATCCTACAAACGATTCCGTGTCAAAATCTTCATGGCTAATTCAATGATAAATTAGTTTCCCTAGAAGCAAGGTTTCATTCAATAAAGTACCTTCAAGCTGACACCGGAAAGAGTAGAATGCCGGGCTCTTATCGCGTGAGATCCAAAATTACTTTTTTTTCTACTTTTCTACCCAAACCGACAAAACAGAAATAAAACTAAAAACGAGAATCATTTGCTGCTGCTGCTCGCAAACAATTATCTACCGGGGCGACAAATTGCCATTTTCGTTTGCTAACTGACTGATGAGACAGGGCGCCGCCAATGTCAAAAAAAAACGTCACCGAGGGACAAATTCTCACGAAAACTTTACCCAAACCAGCGGCAGCAGTGGTTTATTCAGATGTTAAACTTCCCCAAAGTGTCCAAACCAAAAGCCGGCTGCCCGGTGGCCGAAGGTTGGTTTTGACATTAGCGCGAAAGGTGAATTTCACATGAAGGCGCGCGTGTATGGGCGGAAATTATAATTTCGCTTAGTCAGTCCACTCCTAACCAAAAACATTAGGTTAGCGCCAAATTAGCAGATTCGGTGTCTGTCTCAATCCTAAATTTAAACTTTCGTAAAGACAAATAAGCGCGTTTAAGGGTGACCTTCACGGGGGAAGTCGTTGCGTAATTGATTGCGTTCGGCTTCAAATGTTTCGATAACGTTTGATGGAGTTTTCAAGTATAAGGCTTGAGGCTTTCCTGGACTGATTCGTGTTCATACCTGAGAGTTTCGAATCAAAGTGAAGGGATCTGATTGACCTTCCCGAGTAACACAGAATTGGAACAAACGAATCGAAACAAAACAATTATTAAATCATTAACCGTAAAGATTGGAATCTTGATTTAGAGTTCGAATTAAAAATACATATGTGCTTGCAAAAGTTTTGAGTTAAAACCTTATCTTAAACAGATCCAGATGTGAAAAGCATCAAAATGGTCAAAAGATAGAAAAATTATCAAAATTACAGGTTTAAAAAATGACAAAACTACAAAATCACAAAAATGACAAAGATTTATAACGACAAAAATTACACAAATCACAACTAAATCCAAAAAAGACTAGAAATCTAAAAAAAAATGAACAAAAAATACATAAAATATATAATCTAATAAAAAACAAAATCACAAAAAAAATACAAAAATAACCAAAAGACAAAATATGACAAAAATGTTAAAAAAACATGGCTAAAATTAAGAAAATTTAAATATATTACAAAAATGACTCAAATTACATATGATTAATGACAAAGAATGAAGAAAAATTTTAAAAAATAATAGAAATATTATAGAAACATTTTTCAAATAAACCATTGAAAAGGTTTTGGAGCGAGTTATGAGTCATTTTAGTAATTAACTTTAGTATATTATATAAAAAGCCTTCGGTTGCTTCAAATCGAGTCGACAAGTTCCAGAATGTCGTCTTCCATTGGTTTGTCCAATTTGGAAAATAATGAGCAGCTCGACACTTCTTTTCCTTCGTCCAAAACTGCTTGTACTGCCTAAATGGTACCATTCGCGGGGATTTAAAGGCCTCGATAAGATATACCTACTTGTTAATACTTCAAAGATAGTACTTTACTTCTTTCAGCGCATAGATGAGAAACAAAAAAAAGGAGTGGTTCCGATTCGGTCAAGCTTTTGGTGGACCTTTTAATTTTAAGGTATCTCATTGCCCATCGGCTACACCTTGTATAGTATTTTCATTGCTGGCAAGGTAAATGTCACACGCAACTTTCGAGTGAATGAATAAGAATAATGGCACATTCGATTGTGATGTTTCGGTAAAAACAGCGAAAGACAAAACAGGTGGGCTTCAAACAAATTTACGACCGGATGGGGTTGCCGTTTTTTCTTCTTCTAAACTTGGAAGTGTGCTGTTTTGAATCACTTGGAAAGGAAATGACAATTTAATTAATTGAATGAAACAGTTGACTCAATTTGAATGTTAAGGGGGGAGTAGGGTCTAACAGCTTCGAAAAATCGATTTTTTTATTTTCTCATTTTAAAACATTTCAAGAATGTTGTGTCAAATTTTCAAATCAATCGAAGCAAAACTGTAGAAATTATAGGCCTTTATCTCCTCTTATCTAATACTGCAAGAGAGAGAGAGAGAGCAGAAACTTCAAACGCGTTTTTCTCGAAAGCACATTGTTAAAATCCGTGGACATCGTCATTTGAAAACTACTTCACCGATTCTTTTCAAATTTGGAACATATTTTCTACATATAAAATACCAGACCCCAACGTTTTTCTTTTTTTTTTTACTTTGGGGAGATTTTACACATAAAAAATGGCGGATTTTTTCGTGAAAAATCGTAGTTTTTACTTCAAACAGCCACAAAAATTTCATAAAAAAATTTTTTAAGTTAAATAAAAACGTTGGGGTCCAGAAAAACATCTATTAAAAATATTTTGCTCTGATTTTTTGACTTCAGATGATTCTGTGCTGAGATACAGTGTCCATCGCAAATCCTGTTTTCTAAAAGGCATCCTCGAAAGTGCTCCGTCACCGGCTCATTTTTCAATATTTTTTTACGAAAAAATTACTAAATGTTCTTTTAACAATGCTTTATATAATGCACAAAATTTGAATACATTTGTTTGAACGATAGCTCTAACCTCCCTTTTTTACAGGTTGGTAGTTTATGATTTTAAAAAATCTTTTCGGTTTGTTTTGAACGATAATCTAAAACAGATCCATAAATATGCTAATAATATCAACCACCATGCATCTTAAAATTATCGTTTTATATTATCAGGGGCTTGCTAGAACTCTCATAAGAAAATTTTCAAGAAAAATTGACTTTTTTCACAAAAACTCATTGCACAGAGCAGAGATTAGTTCAATAGTTCTCAAATTTGGCAAAAATACTTGAAATTGCATGAGGAACAAAACCATATGAGTCCGGCTTTGATCGGCGAAAAAAGCCAAAAAGTGAACTAGTCTAATGTTCATTGACACGTACATTGTGTTTATGGTAAAAAAAAATCGTACAAATAGAAGTCATGTAAGAAAAACTGGGCAAAATCAATCCGCATTAAAAAGAAACCTTAGGGAACTTTCTATGAACAACTTTTGGTGATGGTATAAGTTTAAGTGTGGCAATACAATGAAGCTATTTTTAGGAGTTTCTTAAATTTCCCGCTTTTTTCGGCTGTGTCCAGCTTTTTTGTCGTGAAATGTCCGTTTTTTTTCTGAAAGTTTCTGGCAAGCCTATTAGGCCGAAACTGCGGTGAATCCGTGCACCCATGGTGGATAACCAACATACATACATATAAATCACGGGACCTGACGAGTTCTCTCATCTTAAAGTGGATTTTCGCTTAACCAGATTCGACTGTATGTAGTTACTTTTCTTAGTTTTATCATACAGTCAGTGACAAAAGTTAGTAACAAAAAACAATTCTACCATCATGTTGCTTATATGCCTTAATATTTGTTTTATGAAATAATTTACACTATATAAATAAATAAATACACTATGGGGCAGTTCCATACAATGAGGCGGCAAAAAATATGATTATGTGTTTTGGACTCATTTGTAATTCTTGAAATTTTTCTATGAAAATTACTATTTTAACGAACTTTAAATAAATTCATACACAAATTCTTTATAAACAACTTTTAAAGTAAGATGCTTGGTGTTATTTTTGACCCTACTTTTTATTTCTTTGAAAAACCGGGTTAAGGACTAACTGATCATTAAATGATACATATCATCAAGACATTTCATGAAACTCAAGAGAAAAACGCGTGAAATGATTGATCAATCATGAGAAACTTTTTTTTGACAAACCAACATAAACTTTGTTGAGTTTATACTCACTAATGGGTTAAAATTACCCATTTGCATGGTATTTTCAGCTTTATTTGACTATAACTCAAAAACGGTGCTTTGAGGTGCCTAGTCTGTCATTGTATTTTTAGGGACAAGGAAAAGTATGGGGAAATGCGAGACTTTTTTTATGGCAAAGCTTTAAAGTTTTTGACTTTTGAAAAAAAAAAAAATTATTTACTCATTTTAATCATAGATCAATTTAGTGTGTAAAAATTTTGAATGGTTCAAATGATAGCTTTTAATATAAGCTTTCATATGGTATAATTTAAATTTAAGAAAAATGTTTTCCATACAAATATATGTGTTTTAATTTTTTTTTCCTCATCATATAAATTTTGCAATTTTTCAAAGTCTGATGTCTGTGGTGCGTTCAGTATCCAAGATGATAAGAAAAAAACTGGGAATATCTTAGTCAAATATTAAGTTATACACTAGTAAAAATAAAAAAAGCGATCCGAAAAAGTTCAGTTTTTTTTGACTTTTTGCCGCCTCAAACCCCATAGTGCAATGTGCACATCATGTTTCAGTGCGTAGATCAATATGATTTAACGATCATAAGAGCTTATTTTCCGGCGCTCAAAAATTATAATATTTACGTCACTTGAGAATCTAGTTGGTTTTTTTAAGATTTCTATAAAGATGATAAGGAGATTTCTTTCTAGCTGAAAAATTAATACTGTAAGAACTACTAAACTGTTCCTCATAAAAATGTATTTGAGAAAATTCGTACTTTCGTGGAAAAGAGGAGTGCTCACTATGCCCCGGGTGCTCGTTATGACCTTATCTCTCCTATTGAGCCCAAAAATAGCGGAAATTTAAGGAGTATACAGCCATCCTAAATACAGATTTGACGAAGTATAAGTGGGAAAAACTGATCAATGACATGACTGAAAAAAGTGTGCGCCGGCCGATGGGAGAATAAAATAGAAATATTTCTTACAAAAAACGATTTTTTTTTATTTTTCCAAGGGATTAGTAAAACCAAAGAGACCACTCTTTTGAACTTTTGGGTACTCTTTAAAAAAAAGTGTGACCAAGGGTTCTGGAGGACGATGAAATTTTTTTCAAAATTTGACAAGAGTTGGCATCCTAGTTTGCAGTGTTTTAACGTTCTTTAAACATAGGGCGAACCAGGAAAAACTGCATTTTGTCGAAAAATTCCGAAATTCATCACAGTGTCCTAAATTGTGACGTTTTGAAAGGTACTGGCCTATAATCGTATAAGTCGTACAAAACATGGTACAGAAGCCAACATCACAAAAACTCGAGTAAATTTAATCTAAAATGGCATTTAAAGTTACAATCAAATTTTACCAAATTTCACAAAATCATTTTTTTTAATTCAAGCACGTTCAAGAGACAAGGCCAAAGGTTCGGATAACTTTGATGATACATACTACTTCTTTAAAGTTCGAAAAGTTCGCATAAATTTTTAAACAACTTCTAACCAGCTTCAAAACGCACTTTTATAAGCAGTACAAAAAATCGAAAAAAATATTTTTTCGCTCCTTCATATACCGCAGTCTCCAGTCAGCTATAATTTGTTTTAAATTAATCAACCATATATCTTACTAACTCACATTCAAATAACATGTGTTTACCAAGCGCCTCGAACCCGCGCTCATCGATTGATAATCGAGCCACCTACTTGCTGCTCTATATGAACATAATGGGTAGGCAACGATTTTACTTGATGTGATGATTTTCACCAAAACGACTCTCCGGTTTTTAATTTTTATTCCCACTTTAAACTAATGTGTAATTCTCATTTTCGTTTCCCAAAATATCTTTTTCGGGGAAATTAGACTTGTAGTTTGTTCTTATTCCCATGGCCGCAAATGTTAACCGATTTAGATGATATTAGATTCACTTTGAAGGCAATTTTTTCTAATTTTAAATATTTCAGAATAAAGTGAATTTATTTTACCAGGTTGTCTGTAGTAGGTTCCAAACGAAAAAAGTCCCGAAAAAAAAAATCAATTGCTTATAATTTCTGACAGCTTTGCAGTATTTGAGTGCTTCTTTAATTTTTGGAATTGTCAAGAATACATCTATCTGATGATGTAGGAACATAAGGGGGTCCGATAAACGTTTTGACCTCTATCCCGGATTTTCCGGTAGAAAAAAAATCTTACTCAAAACAAAAAAAAATCCAACTTTGTCTTTGCTTCGCTGTATCTCATTTCTCAAAAAACCGATTTTATAAACTCAAATTTTAGTTTTTTCGTTAATTTGATTATCATTTTCATAGAATATACTTGATCTCTAAAAAATCTCAGTTCTTCAGTATATTGGAATGATGATTAAGCTATTTTTAATCTTCGCTTTGGGTCATATCAACCCGAAGCTTTGGAGGGTTAATTGAATCAACCATATTTGAAAAAGAAAGCTATCACCACATATAAAAATTATTTAACAAATTTCCTTTTTTCATTGCATCTTTCCAGATCCTCCAACAGCGGCTAGAGTCGGCTACCCGGTACCGAATTTCGTTCGGTAAAAAGTGGGAAAAATCCAAAGAGGACATCGAGGACCTCAAGTTTCAGGTACATTTCCAAGAAACTGTTTGTATTTGTTGTTTCTAAAGTTTTTATATTTTCATTCACAGCTTGAAGAACGCACCATCGAGCTGGAAGGTACCAAAGCCCAGCTGCGGATCCTGGAAGCGAAACAAAGCGGCGGTGGTGCTGGAATCGGTGGCAGCAACGCCGGAAGTAAATCCTCGGTATCCTCTTCCTCCGGCTTCAGTCCGGAACATCATGGGGTGGCGGCCAAGATGGTGACCACCTCGGCCGGTGGCATCGTCAGTCACCGACAGACGACCTCTACCTCGGAACTATCCTCACCAGTTCACCATCATCAGCCAACCAGTAACTACCACCACCAACAGCAGCAGCAGCGGGATTTGACGTTAAGGTTACAGCAGAGTCAGGTCTCGACGCCCAGCATGAAAGCCATGATCCCGTTGGCGATGGACGAAGTGCTGCACCATAGCAGCAGTACCGAGTCAGCCCAGGATCAGGCGGAACGGGAAGTTGTTGGCGGTGGTTTGGGTGGTGGGGTGAGTAAATTACAGTGTCCGGAGACGCCGAGGAGGAGGCCCAGTAAGATTCCTTTGCCGGGAACGAAAGGGTACGTTGCGCCAAAGCCTCCGACCGGAAGAAATTTTGTGGCTGGCAACACAACTAGTGGGACGAGGCAGGAGAAAAGTTCCCCATCTCCTTCCGGTTCTTTGACGAATAAGTCCCTGAACAAGAGTACCGGTAGTTTGTATTTGAAATCTGTAGGTCCTAGTTCGATAACTAGTGCTAATAGGAAGGATATCAGTCTGAATCGACCTGAATCGGCACAGAGTTGGCGAAGGGAGGCATCCCTGGAGAAGAGCAGAAGTTCCTCAATCCCCGTTTCTAAAGGTTCACCGGTGTCGAAAACGATCGGAATGGTCCCACTGACGACGGTCGTTAGTAGTTCGCCACAACCCAAGGCGAAGCGAGATTCCCTGACGACGCGGGTGAAAAATCTAGACTCGCTTTCCCGATACCAATCGGCCTCGGCCTCGACCGGTAATCTGAGTTCCTCTAAGTCCAACTCCAAGAAGGATCTGAGCTCGAGTTTCACAACCGGTCAGCTGCGCGATCGGAAGCAAAGTGCCAGTACGATCCGACGTGTTAGCAGCGCTTCCATCGGCCGCAACGTGGATGGGTCCTCGATTGCCGATGGGTCCAGCGGAGGAAACAACTCCACTTCCTCCAACTCCGGCAGCGTGGCCGACAACGGAAAGGTACGCAACATACGTTCCAGCTTCTGGAACTGGCTGAAGATTTAAGTTCGTTTTCATCCCTCGATCTGTTGATTTTTTTTTATGTTTGGTTCTCTCTGTACATGTGCGAGTATAATCTACTTCCTACTTTTTCCGTTCTGAACAACAAGTGTTAATCCCAATCTCGAGTATTGGAAGATGCGTAATAATCTCTAAAACTCTAACCATCACAAAACGTTTTTAATAAAATCTGACTGTTCCCAAAAATTAGAAAAAAAAGTTTTTGGAGTGTAACTACCGTTAAACAATCTCATCAAAATGTTGCAACAACTAATTGACTTATTTCCACAAGTCAAAAATGGTCACAAGGAAGGAAAACGACGTACATCGTCGCAGAAAGAAAAAAGTTGGTGTACCAGCAAAACAAGCTATCAAGAATAAAGTGATTTCATTTGTTTCGCCAAGCAAGCAAACAAAAACCGACTTTTGACGATGAACACTTCAAAAGTGATACGAAAAATGGCCTTACTCCTGCACGTGTTATCCCCAAATTGTGTTTGAATGTTTGTGATTCTCTAAAAGCCTGTTTCCATAAAAAAAAATCGGACTGGACATCTGTTTAGCTGTAAATGTTTCCCACTAACCGTAATTGTTTTCACGAGTCAAAAGTTCTGTGAAGAAGAAAAATTTTAAGTCCCAAAATCTCTGAGATGATAACAATTGGAAAAATTGGCTGTTAAAAAACTGATTAAAAATCAAAAACGAAACGGAACTGTTGGGTGATTGGTGTACTGCTACTAAAACGGATCGAACTGCACGCACCCTCACAGAATGCTACAGCACACGAAAAAGTAACACGCACACACACCCATACTGCTCTCGAAGAAGGTGTGTTTCTGCCACCCGAAAAGCCGGAAAAAAAATTCATCAGTGGACGAACCACGGGGTCAGAGATTGTGTGTGTGACTAAAACCACGTTACTGATTGCGAACCCTAGATCAGAAAAAATTGGCCCGACTCGATGAATGGGGTGCTGAGAGCTATTCCTAATGACCGAACCCACAACTCAAAAAAAACTTTAGAAAAAGCCTGCATTCGAAGGATTTTTTGCCCACATATCCCGCGATGACTGTGTACATTGAAACGTCATCCCCAAAAATCGACTCCAGAATGGGAGGCGCAAAATTCGTGCTTGCAGGATTTTTTTTTGAAAACCCACAAGAAAAAAAACCTTCAAAAAGTTCATTCGGTGGTTCCACCTGTTTCTTCCTGTTTTCGTAAGTCATTGTTATATTTTTATGTTTTTTCTTTCTATTTTTGCTGTTCTACTAACTAACCTCCTACTGAATACTATCTTACTTCTACTACTGTATACTGTTTGGAACAATACGCACACCACTCACTCGATCACATTTACACGTACACACATTGTCACTATCCCACATTCGACACGAATTTGTTGCTCTCACAAACTTGGCTACATACTTTCATGTAATATCTCAATTATCCATTTTTTTCTATAACATTTTTCGAATAACTACAGCGAATTGAATTAATTTCAGTTCTCTTTGGTTGTTCAAACACAATTTTTATCATCTTTTTTAAGTAGTTTGATTTTTTATGGTTTCTGTTTTATTGCTTATGGTTTGAATTGCTTAGTTTTTTTGGTTTTCCCTTAGTTTGGTTTAATCTAAGTTATTACAAATTATGTAAACATTGTTTATACTTCTTTAGTAGTCTTTTAGTTATAATTTGTTTTTTTGAATCGTGATTTTACGCCACATATTTAAAATTGAAACTCTTTTTTATTACCATCAGGCAAATTAGCTGTGGCGTGATTTTACCACCATTGTATATGAATACATAATTGTTATTGCTAAAGTGATAGTCCGTTTTTCGAAATATTACATATCATTTCTAGAATCGGATTATTACAACTGGCTCTGCAGCATTATTTATGCATTGTATATTATGCAAGTATAAGCTTTCGAATAGTAGTCGTCCTACACATAACGAGGATATTTAACTTTGTGTACTGATTTCTAAAATACAAATTCGGCTTTTCTATATTTGGTATTAAGCGGCGAAAAACAACAATTCGTATTTCTTTTCCATGTTCGATTCTAAAAAAAATAAATAAAAAATATTCGCTCAAACTTTCTTTTTAGCGACTCCGAGCTTTTTCCAGTGTTTTTGGTTTATTTCTGCGTTATAGAAAGCTATTTTTGATCGACTGTCTTTCGCGCCTACCTGAGATTTCGTTAAGCGATATTTCGTTATTCAGAGGGTTTACGATTTTGAACACGTCGAGGTACAAGTGCTAAATTTCGATTGAGCTGACTGCACCACGGTTTCAAAATTCGTCAGTATCTTCATGTAAATGGAATCTACAGCTTCTTCGTTCATTTTCTGATCGTTTTTTTCTGTGTAAATAAATCGAACCAGAGTTTAAAGTTTGAAGACATTGTTGCTCTCTGGAGCCACTCTTCCTACTCTACAGGTTTTGCACACTTTTGGCTACAGTTGTTAGCATATCTAAACCAGTTACGTTTAGTTCTAGTCGAAGCAGTTTTTTCTTACTATCGGACGTATTTTGGTTCTAGTTTTCCAAAAAATCTCGACGCGTTCTATCCTTGGCTTGAAAACGTCATATTTCCTATAGGCTTCCCCCTCATGGAAATCGAGAACTGAACGTTCAGTATTTTCAACAACGCAATCGCCTACAGTCGAAGAAAAATGGTTGACGATCAAGGTCGTCTGAACTTCCCTAAACAGTAACAGAAGGTTAGTCAGAATCGACACATTTTTTAACTTTTTTCATCCCCAAGACTGTGGTAAATTTGATCTAGAACTAGTTCAAGTCGCAGATATCAAAATTCTCCCTAGCATTTTTGCGCTTTACTGCATTCCTCAGGATATTCGTCTAAGATCACCATTGCAACAGGTCTTGGTAGTCGTGAACCAGATAAGTGGGATTTCCTTAAAAAATAAGAATAAGTCTAACATTTTTGTAAACGATTTAAATGCAAAGACACAGCTCACTTTATCATCGAGTATTACGTATACCTAAGACTGATAGTCACTGCTGCCTAGAGACAACAGAGACCTAGTTTCTTGCTAAGTTCAAAGGTTCTCAGCTCTATAACCTTCAAGTGGATATCTGGCTTGACTTTTTTTTTTAATAATTACTGGCTTGACGACCTTCCAATAGCTTTTGGGCATAATCCATGACAAGGATTATCAGCTCGACAACCTCTCAATGTACTCCCAATAACAATCCCATTTATTGGATTCCTGACTCGACAATCTTCCTATGAACTTCTGAGCTGATGGCTTACCAATTTAAAGTGCTAAAATGTAGACCCGATACTCAAGCGTGAATTTCTCGTAGATAAAATTTTGGACGATAAGTAAAAAATCGTTTTTCGGAGTCGACCAACTGAAATATGCGGGTCTTCACGTTAATGAGTACTCGGTACTCAAACGTAAATTTCTCGCAGGAGTACGAACTTTCCTGACGTTGAGGTTATCAGGATGAGTTTTACCCCGAAAGGAGTTATACGAAAAGATTTTGACGCGTCAAAACTACAAGATTGCTAGCTTCTGTACTTAGTTCTCAGCTCAACAGCTTACTTCAGATGCTACCTAGTTCACTTTAACATCGAGTATTGCGTCTACCTCGGTATCTACTTGCTAAGTTCAAAGGTTCGCAGCTCAACAACCTTCGAGTGGATATCTGACTTGACCTCTTTTCAATAATTCCTGGCTTGACTACCTTCCAATAACTTCTGGGCTTAATCCATGTCAAGGATTATCAGCTCGATAACCTCTCAATGTACTCCCAACAACACTCCCATTCATTGGATTCCTGGCTCGACAATCTACCAATGAACTCCTGAGTCGATGGCTTACCGTTTTAAAGTGCTAAAATATAGACCCAATACTCAAGCGTAAATTTCTCGTAGCAATTTTGGACGATAAATAAAAAATCGTTTTTCGGAGTCGACCAACTGAAATATGCAGGTTTTCACCTTAATGAATACTCGGTACTCAAACGTAAATTTCTCGCAGGAGTACAAACTTTCCTGACGTTGAGGTTATCAGGATGAGTTCTACCGAAAGGATAAATACGAACAGATTTCGACGCGACAAGATTACTAGTTTGCCAGCTTCTGTACTTAGTTCTCAATTCAACAGCTTACTTCAAATGCTACCTAATTCACTTTAACATCAAGTATTGCGTCTACCTCGGTTTTATTATAGTCCCTGCTGCCTTCAGACAAAAGAGCTAGTAACTTGCTAAACTCAAAGGTTTCCAGCTCAATGACCTTCCAATAGCTTTCCGGCTCAAAGACCTTTCCGCTATTTGTCGATGAGAGTTTCAAATCCGTCTAAAAAAGGAAAGGTCTCGAAAATCTGTCTGTCTGTGTTATCAGGATGAGTGCTACCGAAAGGATTAATACGAAGAGATTTTGACGCGACAAATTTACAAGTTTGCCAGCTTCTGTGCTTAGTTCTCAGTTGAACAGCTTACTTCAGATAATACATAATTCACTTTAACATCGAGTATTGCGTCTACCTCAGCATTATAATCCCTGCTGCCTTCAGACAGAAGAGCTGGTTACTTGCTAAACTCAAACCTTCCATTAGCTTTTCGGCTCAAATAAAACAAATTCCCGAGTAAACTAGATCTTGAAAATACCATTTTTTCCATGTAAATGAATACTCGGTACTCAAACATGAAGAAGTAGAGATTTACAAGCTGGTTACAGGAGAGGTTTTGACTCAAAACCTCTCCTGTATCCAGCCTGTAAACTCTCTACACCATCATGTTCAAAAAAAGGTATACACCGTACTTAAGAGTAAATTTCTCGAAGGAAGCAATATCATTCGTTCCTAATGGCAAAGCTAATTTGAAATGCATTTGATTCTGTGGTTTTATCAACAGGAAGGAGAAAGAGGATTAACAAAATATTTCCTGTGGTTAGTTTGAAAAGCACGATTCTCGAAAGAGAAAATTATTTGTCTCAAATCCGTCTAAAAAGAGGAAAGGTCTCGAAACTCAAGTTAGTTTCACAGCAGAATCCAGTTGCGCTTTTGGAAACGGTCTAATTGGAAAGCATACGAAAACTGACTGACAAAAGTCGAGTTTTTTTACGCGTTTTTGCGTGATTTTTTACACGGCTTTTTTACACGGTTTTCGGAATTTACGCGGTATTTGAGAGAAAATATTCCTTGCCAATGGAAAACACTGGGGATCTTTTTGAGACCTCAGACCTGAGACCTGAGATCTGAGACTTGAGACTTGAGACATGAGACCTGAGACATGCGACATAAGACCTGACATCTTGTCTCATGTCTCAGGTCTTAGGTATCAGAGCTGAGACTTGAGACATGATACCTGAGACCTAAGACATGAGACATGAGACCTTAGACAAGAGACATGAGACCTGTGACCTTGTCTCACAAGGTCTCAGATCTCATGTCTCAAGTCTCAATTATCAGGTCTCAGGTCTCATGTCTCAGGTCTCAGGTCTTATGTTTTAGGTCTCAATGTCATTATTATGTCATTATCATGTCATTATCGTGTCATTAAGGTCAGGTCCTCCCTGTCTCAGTTTCAAGTTTTTTTTAACCAGGTTTTCCACAATTAGCACGGTTTTTTACGCGGTTTTCGGGAATTGACGCGGTTTTTGCACGAAGATTTCGGGAAATAACGCGTTTTTTACGCGGATTTTTTACCGCGATACATATTACCGCGTAAAAAAACAGCACTGTATACATTTTCACACATTTGCGAAAATATAAACATTATACTCTAGCATAAATTTTTCGCGGGATTCAATCCTTCTCATAGAATTTTTCGTTCAATCGAGAACAGGATGAACTAAAAGAAGGATGAAAATAAAACGAGGATTATCGTGGAACTTTCTGTGATTATTTTTGATGAAGTGCTCCTGGCAAAAAAATAAAACAGGCTAACTAGACGCGTTACGATTTTGGAGAGAAAATATAAACATTATACTATAGCATAAATTTTTCGCAGGAAAAAATCCTTCTCAAAAGATTTTTCAGTCAATTGAGAAGAAGATGAAGAAAACGAATGATGAAAATTAAAACGAGGATTTCCGAGGAACTTCCTGTGGTTATTTTTAATGAAATGTTCCTGGCAAAAATTAAAAAAGGCTAACTAGACGCGTTTCGATTTTGGAGAGAAAATATAAACATTATACACTAGCATAAATTTTTCGCAGGAAACTCATAGGATTTTTCATTCAATTGAGAAGAAGATGAAGAAAAAGAAGTATGAAAAATAAAACGAGGATTTCCGGGGAACTTCCTGCGGTTATTTTTGATGAAGTGTTCCTAGAAAAAAAATAAAAAAGGCTAACTAGACGCGTCCCGATTTTAGAGAGAAAATATAAACATTATACTCTAATATAAATATTTCGCAGGAAACCAACCTTCTCATACAATCAGAAAAATACTATTATGTATGCCATAAGATTCTCTTATGAAGTGGCGCCATAAGAAAGATTAATGAAATTCATAAGATTGTCTTATGACGCGAATGAATTCTGAAGATGAACGCCTACTTCAATGAGAGGTTGTTGCTTTTCATAAGAGATTCTTATGGAAACAGTAAATCACTTTCTAATAAGAAAAATTCTCGATATTTCACGCTGAAAACATTCACTTTATTGTTTGCCAAATTTGTTTAAAATTAAATCCTTCATGGTCATTATCAGCAGCGCATCAACAGACGGCTCCATCAAAGTTTTGATTTGCCGCATCTCAATCTTCGACCTTTCGTTTTTTGCCGATCAGCTTGCTGAAAAGTAAACAAATAATGTATTTTAGTTTACTAATATATTCAACGTTCACACCAAAAACATCAAATCGAACTTACCATTCCGGAGATAACAATAACATTTAACTTTGAAACTATGAACTGGTGATAGCTTCGTACTGTTAGATGATGAAAAAAAAACTGATGCTATGAATGAATGTGTTCATCATTTTTTCACAATGCCGTTTCTTCTCTTTTTCATAAGAACATCGTATGAAAATTGAAAGAATTTCATAAGACTCTTATAAAAAATTAGTTTGGACGCAAAAAAATGGTTCATAAGATGTATCTTATGAAATTTATAATAAGATTTCCTCTGAGTGTAGGAGTTTTAATTCAATTTAGAAGAACATGAAGAAAAAGAAGTATGAAATATAAAACGAGGATTTCCGAGGAACTTCCTGTGGTTGTTTTCGATGAAGTGTTCCTGGCAAAAAATAAAAAAAGGGCTAACTAGACGCGTTACGATTTTGGAGAGAAAATATAAACTTGCTAGAGTATCAGCATAAATTTTTCGCAGGAAACAATCCTTCTCATAGGATTTTTCATTCAATTGAGAAGAAGATGAAGAAAAAGAATGATGAAAATGAAAACGAGGATTACCGAGGAACTTTCTGTGATTATTTTAGATGAAGTGCTCCTGGCAAAAAATAAAAAAAAAAAAAAGCTAACTAGACGCGTTACGATTTTGGAGAGAAAATATAAACATTATACTCTAGCATAAATTTTTCGCAGGAAACAATCCTACTCATAGGATTTTTCATTCAATTGAGAGGAAGATGAAGAAAAAGAAGTATGAAAATTAAAACGAGAATTTCCGAGGAACTTCCTGTGAATATTTTTGATGAAGTGTTCCTGGAAAAAAAAAATAAAAAATGCTAACTAGACGCGTTGTGATTTTGGAGAGAAAACATAAACATGATACTCTAGCATAAATTTTTCGCAGGAAATAATCCTTCTCATAGAATTTTTCATTCAATTGAGAAAAATATGAAGAAAAAGAGTGAAGAAAATTAAAACGAAAATTTCCGAAGACATTTCTGTGATTATTTTTGATGAAGTGCTTCTGGCAAAAAATAAAAAAGGCTAACTAGACGCGTTACGATTTTGGAGAGAAAATTTAAACATCATACTCTAGAATAAATTTTTCGGAGGAAACAATCCTTTTCATAGGAATCACCAATCGATTGAGAAGAAGATGAAGAAAAAGAGGTATGAAAAATAAAACGAGGATTTTCGAGGAACTTTATGTGATTATTTTTGATGAAGTGCTCCTGGCAAAAAAAAAGGCTAACTAGACACGTTACGATTTTGGAGAGAAAATATAAACATTATACTCTAGCATAAATGTTTCGCAGGAAACAATCTTTCTCATAGGATTTTTCATTCAATTGAGAAGAAGATAAAGAAAAAGAAGTATGAAAAATAAAACGAGGATTTCCGAGGAACTTCCTGTGATTATTTTTGGTGAAGTGTTCCTGGCATTTTTTTTTTGCCAGGAACACTTCATCAAAAATATCCACAGGAAGTTCCTTGGAAAACCTGATTTTATTTTTCATACTTCTTTTTCTTCATCTTCTTCTCAACTGAATGGTAATTCCTATGAGAAGGATTGTTTCCTACGAAAAATTTCTCTAAGGCAAAATTTCATTAATTAATTTATGAAGTTTCTGGATGAATTCAAATGCAAAAAATTCTTCTTCCATATAAATTTCCATAAAAAATTAAAACGCGGTGCTAATTTATGGATCAACTCAAATTTTACACTAATGCTTGATGACCCAAAAAGCATCGAAAAAACATATGATAGCAAAAAGTTTGGGTTTAAAAAATTTCATCTTAAGTTTTCTGTATCTGTTTGCGAATTTACCTTACTCCTTATATTTAACAGTTTATACACCAAATAGCTAAACTGAAATTGCTAACTACTTTTAAAAAAAAAACTTGAAATTCTCAAATGTAAACTGTATTTAAATGTTGTGTTTTTTCCTGGGATGATTTCTGTATGTACAACTTTGTGTTTGATTTAAAGATGTTTTTGTTTATCACATTAAACCCGGTTAAACTAAATTATTTCAAAAAAAATAATCAGTAATATACTCCTATTCATTCTTGTGAATTTTATGTCCACTCAACTCCACATTCCAACTAACATATGTTCATTCGCTTTCCAACATTTCGTACGCTGGCGATCGTTAGTGACAAATTTTCGTAGTGTATTTTAATGCATATTACGAATAATATTTCTTCAAAAACTAATCGAAGCCACGATCGCCAACATACGAATAAAAATCCAAAAAAAAATCGAATGTATATTTCCATTTCTTTAGTACACTCAAATTTCCTGTACATATCCTACCAGCTTTTGACCATTTTTCCGTTAACATTTTGACATTATCTAATCCACTTTACACCTAAATAAAGGAAAACCAACTTCCAACACACCCTTATCCACCAGTGGACAAAAATCCCTCGAATGAAAGGCCCAAAAACTTGAGACAGTTTCGGAATATGGTTAAAAACACATCGTCACTACCAAAATTAATCGGTCGAATTTGACGCAGAAACGCGGAAATCCGAACACATCCCTGAGTACTTAGATATGCAAAAAAGAGAGGGGTAACTCGTTAACCGTAAGCTGATATAGCCGGAAAACTGGATTTACCTGTACTTGCAAACATTTTCTACGTTTGAAAAAACGTATTTTGAGGATTAAATAATGGAGTTTTTGTTGTTTTAAAAATTCTCAAAATTATCGGACTCGCCAATTTCTTTTTAAAACCCTAGTTTCAAAGCATGCTGTATTATTCGCCGTAGGTGAAGGACTGCTACCATTTAATATCGATCGCTTTTGTTTTTGATTTTCGTTGCCATTTGTTCTTTATCACGTAATAAAACTTCGCGCATCGTGGCACCGTTACTTAATAGTTATTGTTACACCACAGATTTTTTTAAAAATAAACAGTAACCACCTCACCATCACCATCTTTGTTTAGTGGTACTAGAATTCCTAGAGCTATTGGTTACCGATTTAAGCTAACGCCTCTGGCTTGCATTGTTTCCTGCTTTGTCTTACCTGTTCTCTCTGTTTCTTTTTCTCCAACACTTTCTCCTCGAACAATTTCGCATCTTCCGAAATGAAACAACAAAAAAACAAACGCAGGCCCGAAGAACCAACACATTCCGATTGGCAAAGCCAACCCTGATGCCACCAGCAGCACAAGCGCTCGTCGGCCTATCGGTTCTGACGGCTCCCACGAACCCACGTATCTGTCGGCTGCCGATTCCCCCGCTGAAATCGATCCCCCGCCATCCGATGGTTTTGTCTCAGCAGACCAAGTCGTCAGTTCAGAAGCCACCTCTTCGTCGACAAACGTCTTCCATCAGCTGTAGCAGCGGTAGTAGTAGCAGTGGTTCGTCTTCGTCTTCGACGACGACTGGAGGTTCTTCACCGTCTTCGGTAACTACGATCACGACCGTTGGGTCGCAGCAGTCTTCGTCTTCCGTGGGGCAACCAATCCCAGCAGCGAGGGATCTGATTGGGGAATACCTGGCGGCGAAGAATCGATCTCCACCGGAACCGCCGGCCATTTTTAGCCCTCCCAAAGTCAGCCATTCGACGAGTAATGGTGGTAACAACGTTGAAGCCGAAGCGAACGAAGACGAAGTGGCGCTAGCCTACAAACACCCGATACTGCTGATGAACGACGAGGACGATGAGCCAGCGTTCTGCAGCGTAGTTTCTAGCGTTGGAAAGGAGAGGAATCGCGAGATGGAGGTGAAGTTCGTGGATGATAACTCGATTGAGCTGTTGGATGCGGGAACTCGTGGCTGTGACGAGGTTGGAGAAGGTGAAAAGGAATCGCTGATTGTACCGAGACCGAAGATGATTGCCTTTCACTCGTTGAAGAGCTCGGTTGAGAACAGCTCAATCGGTGAGGTCGATCCCAAGGGTCGACTGGTGGGTAAGGTTAATCCGAACATTTTGAAGACTTGGGAGCAGCTTAGTGGAGGAGTCGAGAAGGGTTGCGAGGAACAGAATCGGAAGAGCAGCTTGATAACGGTGACTTCTTCGGAGAACAGCGCAGATAGTAAGCAAAGCTGTTTGCTGTTCTGTCCCAATCAGTACAACCTGACAGAGGAACCAAGTGAGTTTCGGGTGACCCGAGTGAGGCACAATTCGGCGTCGAGCAACTCCACGACTGTGGCCGATGAGCGAAACGCAACAACTGCTTCGGTTTCTATGGCAACCACCTCGACAACGACTACTGAGACCAGTTCCGAGGGTTGCTACGATTTCTACGACAGTATCGACGATGATGGAGCTAGTCGGCTGGCTGATTTCGGAGCTGGCCGTATTCACGTCGAAGACGATGACGAATACGACGCTCTGGCGGCCGGAGAAGGAATGGCCGAGTTTACTTCGTTGGATCGGACCAAGTTTATGTGGTCAATCGATGTGGAGTAGCGATGTTGAAAGTTTCGCAGGGTTCTTAGTGCTAAACTAGGTAGCTTGAATGGCAGGGAAGTTATTATGTTTGTGTGGTCGTGTGAAGTTCAGTATTGTTGACAGTACGTTATCCCAATAAACAGGCTTGTATTATCCAGCATCTATTCTTTCTAGAAAGTCAGAGGTCTAAATCAAAGGTTCAGGGGAAGTTGGTAAAGGTCCCAATACCATGATTTTTCTTATTACTAGATCTAGTCAAAGCGCGTAGATTTAGGTTAGATTTTTTGATACATTGTCGGTAGGACTGACGACTTGAAAAAAAAAATAACTTCAATGAGGACAACCCAACGAAACCTCAATCTTCGATTTGAGACACTCAGACTGAATACTTAAACACAAAAAAAAAAACAGTAAACCGTCCAGTAAAACAAAAAAAATCAACGCAATTTTAACAAAAAAAAACAAACAAACGCCGTTTGCTCAATAGTGATTTGCGGGTAGCAAATCATCGAATTGACGCTAGACTTGTAAACAAAACACACAGAGTCGAAACAACTACTATAACTATAAATAACATAGAGAACCAGAAATACAATGAAATCACGTGTATTTTTGATAGAAACGAATTCTAACTACAATAGACAAAAACCGGTGAAAATCAGTAAAAATTTATAAAAAGAAACAAAGAACGTATAAAAACATTCCATACAATCGATAGAAAAATGGGTATAGAGCAACAACTAAACTACACAAGAAAAAAAGCAAACTTTAAAAAACGCGGTCGATTGATGAAAGTAGACCGTAAACAAAGAACAGAAAAAAAACAAACCCAAAGCGAACGCTCTGATATATTTTTGCTAAAACTATCAATCAATCAACTTTTCCTAACTAAGACTTTAAAAGAATCACAAACCGAGGGATTGGATCCCGATTTCTCTCGAGAAAAATAAATCCTCCCTCATCCAGTAAAATCCTTAATAGTACTATTATTACGAATACATTTAAAAAAAAATCACACTTCTAGGAAAGCGTTGAAAAACGTATCGATCGAAATTGGTCATGTTTACAAAAACAAATCTTTGGCAACTGGTGGATGATGTCAACAACAACCAAAATATTTTGCGAAATTCTATTTTTGAAACGGAAAACTTTCTCCAAAAAACACTTTACGAAAATTGTTTATGCACTGAAACAAAATAATGGATAAGTTTTTCGTAAGATTTCATTTTTCAATTAAAATTCGATACAAAGAAACTAAACCAAATGGGAGTATATCGTTAGATCTGAATTGATTAAAAAAATTTTAGTAAAACAATTTTGACAATCGTTGCCAGCGGTCAAAGTTTAAAGTTTCCAAAAGTTTTGTCGTCTTTAAAATTTCATAAGAGAAACATATCGTTCCAAATCAACAACAAAAAATACGAAGCCTACTTCGGACCCCAATTTTTTTATCGTTGCCTACTTTGATGGGAAAGGTCTCTCAACTTTTGCGGTAAAGACTTCCAAAATAAGTATAGGCGTTGCTTTCAATCGCCACGTCTACCGAATGCCGATACTCCAATTTTTAGGTAAACAAAAAAAAAAAACAAATACACTGTTAGCGGAAATAAATCATTTCAAAAGTTTACTCATTCTTGGTTTTTTTTTTAATTCAATTAGACCATACTCTGAGCTACTTAAAAAATTTTAAAAAAAATGGAATTCTGTAATTTACAAAAACTAAAAGGCCGGCGAAGTTGAGTGATTTTTTTCTAATAAAAACAGAAGGCATTAATGATCCATCATTCATCCCACAACTACTGTAAGCTGAGCTTAAATAATTTCCGGAAAGGTTTTCCACGACTTTATTAGGTATTTTAAAAAACAAAACCATATTCAATTGGAAGGTTGCATTATCAGCAGGTTAGAAACAAAAGTGAGGTTAAATGTTGAATCATTTAGAAAACAAATACAAAAACAAAATCATTTCTCATGCTACTATTACAACAATAGGTAGGAATAACCAAAAAATGTAGAAACTCTAAACAAAAAAATTCAGAGTTCGCTTTACGTGTTGAAGAAGCGGAAAAATGTTGAACAAAAAAAGTGACGACGACTCGTCGCCCTCACTCATACACAGAAACAAACAAAAAAAAACACACACTCACCAACACAGTATCACAATTTCAATTTCATTACGCTATAAATACTTGTAAATATAAATATATATGTATGCTATGATTAATAAATAAAACAAAAACAAAAACAAAAACAAAACACTAGAAAACAATAGGAGTTGCAAACGGGAACTGATTAAACTCTATTTAAAAAAAAAAGAGAAGAAAAAAAAACGCAAATAACAGCAAATGTGTGAAAAAAAATCAGAAACTAAATGATTAATTCCGAAGTGAAGGAAAAAAATCCTAAGCGGGCAGGTTGAAGTAAATTAAACACTGTTTGATGAAAAAGGTATATAAATATGTATAATGATAATAGTAGCTATTATTATTATGATTATTATAACGACGACGACTACTACTACTACTACTAAAACTATGATTACTATTATTATTATTATTATCATTATGATATGATTATTATTATTATTTGAAAATATTGCCTGAAAAGTGGAAGAATGTTATATATATTTCAAAAACTAAATTAAAACACGAAAATAAAAATTACAATAAATTATCAAAAATTAAAAAAAAATGGGCACTAGTTTTCAATTTGATGACAAATCCAGTGGTTTTATTTTTATTTTTGGGAATATCTTAGCTGCTTCTTGTTCCTTTTTATTTGTTCAACTGACGTATGCAAATATTGTGTAATAAATTGATTGCTAATCAATGCGAGTCTAAGTTGATTTAGATGACACAGTCCCTTAAATATATTATATTTGATAAAAAGGACAAGTATCAGCATAAAAAAGTTATTCTCAAAGTAGCAACTGTTATACTAAATCCGCCTTTACTACTGCTACAATTATTGAATGTTAATCTTCATCCGTCCCAGACATTTTTACCAGTTACAGTGTCTGGTGTGTCAATTTGACATTCTTACCTGACTAAAACCGCTATATCTTTCTTGTAACTCAACCAATTTGTATAAAATTTGTTGTTTCAAAATTTTCGTATTGTAACTCAAATATAATACTCAGACAATATTCAGCTACAACACTTCAGTTTTCCGTTATTCAAGGTCTAAGGAAAAAAAATCCGAAAAAATATGCTACGGAAAAAAAAATCTGTACATCAGCTACAAAATACTCAAAATAAAAATCACTTTGTGTCCAAGAAAGCTGAAGTTAGAAGCTGTTCGCAAATAGGAGGTTTAGTGACTGATTTGTACCTATGATTTTCCAACAATTCACGAATACAAAAAAAATTAAAACTTGTTCTACACGATTACTAATTTTTAAGTTCTCATTCATAGTTTTCGTATTAAATCGTAACTTTAGAAAAGGGATCCTTAGCCCGAAAGGTGAGCTAATTTTTTTTAATGAAATCCTTTGAAACAAAATATGGAATTTGCTCTCAACGATGGTAAAATTTTTGAATTTGAAAGCAAGCTCAATCTTCCAAACTCTATAGCAAGTTCCAAGTTTCCAATTTTTGATGAAAATAAATAAAATTTTCCCAAGAGACAGTAAGAGATAAAAAAAAATCGGATCAAATTTGCTTGATGTAAACTTGAACTAAAATTATGATTTTATTTTTAAATTTGGCTTTCCAAAAACTGCAATATTAATAATGTTAAACAATGCACCAAGAAAATAAAGGATTTTGTGCATATATTTTAGGTGAAGATCAGGTTCATATTTCTTAAACAGCAAATATTTTTCATAAAGAATCAGTTCCCAAGTAAAAACCGTGTGGATAATTTTTTTTTAAATAATTTGGGATATTTGGCATTTAACAAAATTTAAAAAATTAACTCAAATTCTACTTTATATTAATGACCTTTTTCGATTGATGTTTCTCGGTGATCATTAGTAAAAAAAAGGAAATGGAAGAAAAAGGATCATTAGTAAGTGCGGTGATCAAAATAAAAAAAAACTTTATATTTGTGATTTTATGATGATCACAAGTTTAATCATTTTCTGAATTTTCAACCTGAATTCTGAACCTGATTTCAAAAATTGAACTTTGAATCTGTTTCCGAATTTCTATACGATTTCTGAAACGTACAAAAAATCCGTTTTCCGAATCTAAATTCCAGATCAGAATTTTATGAGCCAAGTTTTAGAACCCTCATTCATGTATTTTTTTTTATTTGAATTCTGTAGTGCTTGTTTAATCTTAATTCATTATTCCAATTATTTATTTTTAGTCTGTTTTATGAATCTGAATAAGAATGTGAATTTCAAATGATGAATCTGAATCTATGTTTTCAATTTTGGATCGCCACTTAATAACTCTAAATGTTTAAATAGTGTTAAAATAAAGTTTGAAAACATCGTATTTGAATATAAAACAAAATTCTTCTTTTTTCATATTCGGAAAACTATTATTAAAACGTTGAATATGCAATTTTAACCAGGATTACAAAACAACTTTTCATTCCTAATTTCTTATGATTATTCGAACTAAAAATCGAGAATCCCAAACTTGATACAGAATCAGAATATGGAATATGGAACCAGAACCTCCAAAATAGTTTTAATTTAAAATTTAATATTCAGACCTAAATTTCTATGATTTTGCCTGGATTGTTTCTTATTCTTAAATCAAATAAAAAAAAAAACAAATTATGTTTAAAATTTTTTTTTTACCATGCGTCCAAAATTGGAGCAAGTTTAAAAAAAAGTTTCACGAAAGGTTTTTTCAAGTTCTTTTCTTGATTTTTTATGAGAAATTCCTAGTTTTTGACCAAAATTGTCGGATATTGCTGGAATTTTGGTCGACAATTTTGAAATCCAATTTGCAAACAATCAACCGTCGCTTATCCGCAAGAAACTGGTGGCGCAAAAATAAAACATCAAGGACGGAAATTGGGTGTTGTATCAATAGAAACTCGGAAAATCTGGGCAACTCCGCCTGGTTTTTTTTTTTTTGTTTTTTTCTGGGATTTTAACGCTTTCGCGTTATTCATCCCTTCTCCTCCGTGTCTAGTGTAAAACTCCGCCTGGTGAGATTTTGCAAGGTTTTTATACAAAAACAGCCGGATTTGTCTGGCCCGGATACGTGATGAAAAAATTCTGGTAATCTTATTCTATAAAAAAAGTGAGAAAATTTTGAGAAACTGTTGCCGAATTTTGAATTTGGGATTGGTTTTTGAGGTTTTGGCAGTAGGTTTTAGTCTAGATTTTATTGTTACTATTGAATAGCTTAACGCTATTATTATAATTTAATTATGAATTTAAAATTTTGAGCGTAGAGTATACTACCTCGCTTGCTTTTTTTGACCCTCATGGAGGGTTATGATAAAAATGATAAATATGATAAAAATAAGGTTAACTCAGTATAGTAACCTTATTTTATCGTGTTTTGCGATGTTCGGTAAAAGAGATAAACCCTTTCGAGGGATTCGATGTTTTGATGTGACAGTAAGAGTGAGAGAAAGAGAATCTAGATTTGTACATTGTTGGAATGAATAAAGCCTCTTTGGATTGTACCTTCAAGCTGACCAGACGTTCTTATTTGTGCTCCGGAAACACCTCCTGCCATTATACAGTTCATATTAAGCGGCGACGAGGATAACAGTTAAAGTTCTTTCTAAATAAGTGATTTTTGCTAAAGGTTTTTTGGATGTGAGTTTTTCATTTTGACAAATCTTAAAAGCATCGGAAAACAAAGAACAGTAAGTTGGAAAAAAAGTCGGAAGTTTCAATCCCTGGCCACGTGTTTTTTTTTCCTTTTTTTTTGAGTAAAGTGTGCATTACAACAGAACTTATCTGAAAGGCAGCGGAAGTGTTTCTTTCATTATTTATTCCGGTGTTCAGAACGAAAAGGTCACGTTTGATCTAAAAAGCTATAAAAAAAAATTAGACCGGATAAAGAAAAGTTTGGCCAAATTTTGGGAGTGACGCCATTTTGTTACTTATCAGTGAAGCTATTAGAAACTTTTCTTCTACAACACATTCGATCTGATTTTACCGACAGCACAAAAGGAAGGCAATTTTTCAAGCTGTTCGGTGTGGTTGCAGCTTTTGTCATTATCGGAGGAGTAAGAAGGGGAAAAAGTTGAAGTTGCCAAAAAAATTTGTCATCGGAATTTCGTTTTTTATTGCGAAATTTTTTATTCTCCTGACGTTTCTTTTTTGGGGCGTTTCTAAAGATCGATTTTGTGTCATCTGAGTGTACAGGTATGTTTATTTTATTTTATTTTAAATTTTTCATTCTGTGCTGATATTTTATCCATTTGACGATTACGAAAATTATGATTTTTTTTCTCTCTTTATTTACTATTTTTACAGATCACAAACCTTTAATTGGTATTTTAGGAAAACACGGGAAAAACACCATTTCAGTGACTAGATTGCTTCTCGATTATATTCTCGAATTAAGTATTTATGACTTCGATATTTTTTACCGTCCATCAGGGAAAATGGGAAATGCGGATTTTTGTTCGAGATATCCTGTAAATGATTCAGTCCCGAAGAATTTAGATAGAGACTGTATAAAAAATTTGAATTTTACTTCCGAGTTTCCTCTTGATTACAAAAAGATAGCTATGGAATCCCAATTGGATAATTTTACTTCTAAAATTTTAGAGTTTTTGCGTAAGGGCTGGCCAGAACGTTTAGATAGACAGTTTAGGGATGTTTATTCTTCACATCAGAATTTAGAAGAGGTTAACGGTTGTTTATTGTTCCATGACCGGATAATTATTCCTAATACCATGAAACCGTTAATTTTGAAAATGCTTCATTCTAACCACTCTGGGATTACTAAAATTAAACAACTTGCTAGAAGGACAGTTTACTGGTTCGGTTTGAATAAAGATATTGAGGATTTTGTTAAATCTTGCAAAATTTGCACTGAAATGAATTCAGTTACCAAACCTCATCCTTATTCTACATGGATTCCTACTATAAAACCTTTTAGCAGAATTCATGCCGATTTTTTTCATCATGATAGAAAAACTTTTTTGATTATAGTAGACAGTTATAGTAAATGGATTGAAATGGAATTTATGAAGTACGGTACAGATGCAAAGAAAGTAATAAAAATTTTTTTAAATTTATTTGCCAGATATGGACTACCTGATGTTCTTGTAACGGATGGCGGCCCACCTTTTAATTCCGACTACTTTATAAGTTTTTAAAAAAAAACAAGGAATTATAGTAATGAAAAGTCCACCCTACCATCCTGAAAGTAATGGGCAAGCAGAGAGGATGGTGCGTTTAGTCAAAGATGTATTTAAAAAAATTTCTTTTAGATCAGGAAATAAAAAAGCTAGACATAGATGAGCAAATAGCTTATTTCTTATTTAATTATAGGAATACATGTTTAGGAACAGATGGAACTTTCCCTTCTGAAACCCAAAAGTTTATTAGATTTGATTAATCCAAAGAAAAACCTTAAACAAAATGTTGCGGTTTTGAATGATGATTCATTTCCTAATTCCCAACTTATGGAGGGAGAATCTGGTACCTCTGAAAATGAGTTTAAAACTTTATCAAAAGGAGATCTGATATATTACAAAAATAGTTTAAAGACAGGTTTACCTAAATGGTTACCAGCAAAGTTTTTAAAACAAATTTCTACGACCATTTCACAGGTACTGCTCGGTGGGAGAATAGTTTTGGCGCATAGACGTCAACTGAAGTTGGCACCCATTTCTCATCGGAAATCTTCACTACATCTTGTTTACCACGAAGACCGTGATGGCCATCCATTTCAAGAGAATCATCATTTCCCAGTTCAACAAGATCATCATTTACCAGTTCAACAAGATTTTAACATCAACAAAAGAAGGAGGGAAGACGATGTGGAACATTCGCCAACGGATTCAAGTTCCGATTTTTTCGGATTTCCTGCAGACTCTTTTATTTATACGAATGTCGATCAACTCGGAGTCCACGGATCTGTTTACGAAGCGTGTCCGAAAGAAAATGTTTCGGTTCGAAGATCAGCAAGAAGTTCTAAAAAACATCGAAAAAATGATTACATCTATTATTAAGTTTATTATATTAGTTAAAGTTTAGAGTAATACAAATTCGTTTTTTTTCTATTTCGCAATAGGGGATTTTTTTTTATTATCTGACGGGTTTGCGCCGGGGGTCTTCAGATTTTCCCCAAAATTGAAAATTTGGTTCATTTTTGCGACATGTATTTTTTCAGATTTCTAACATTTTTATTTTATGAGTTAGCTTCGGTTAGATTTTTTTGTAAATAAAAAATAACCATTTTTCAAAGCTACATAACTCTGTTGTTTCTCAACGGAAATTATAAAATAGCACATCAAAATGCATTGAAATTTTATCAGCTTTCCAAATAGAATAGTTGAAAAAAATTAAATAATGACCTTCAACATGAAAAGTTGTAAATAAACTTTAAATGGCGTCTAAAAGTACCGTCTGCACCACCGAATATTTTGCAAAAAATACCATTGTATAGCTCGATTTATGATGCAACTTTCATCTGAAGACACCAAAGTGGGCCATTAACACCTTGAAGAGTTATGAAAGAAATAATGACAATAAATCTCTTTTTTTGCATCGAAAACAAACAAGGGTCGAACAACTGCACTCACATATGGAGATAGCAAGCACTTCTAACAACATGGAAACAAAAGAACTTATCAAAGCTGGTAAAAACACTATTTTTTCGTCCTTTTCAGGCTGCCCCTACTCGCATAACAGTCCCATATGAATTTTCGTCATTTTAGGTCATCATAAGGCTTCAACATAAAAGACTAAAAAAAGAAGTTTTGTTCTAGAAATGTCGAAAAACATATCAATTCGTGGCTGTCCTATATGAAATATACCTGAATAACAGTCCCATATGTGAAATACCACGGATTTGGTTACTTTTCAATGTTTCTTTCGGCGAAATAGTCTTTGGTTTATTGCTTTGAATCATTAAAACATTTTTTAACACACTTGATGTCGAATGATGCACACTAGTTTTGGAAGGCAGGTCTGACTTTCTTAGGAATGACTTCCTGAGCGAAAAACTATCGGATGCAATCAAAAATCGTAAAAAGATTCAACTTACAATGTGGAATTCATGATATTTTTTGCAAAAGTATGTTTCTTTTTCTGACAATTGCATTCAGAAGTTCAAAAATGATCAAATTTAAGTCTTAGAAAGTAGCTTGTCGAGAAAAATATATTTTGTATGGGACTGTTATGCTAGTAGATTCGAAAAAGGTTTCAAATATGGTCGATTAACAGTCCCATAATGAATAAAAATGGTGCTCTCGACCTTACCAATAACCCAATTTCGAAAATTTCAGGTCTAACGATTTATTATGACAACCTAGAAACGATTTTCGTTTATGCTGAAAGTGGTGGTCACAATTTAAAAATATATTCCAAAACAGAAAAAGCTGATTGTCTCGCTTGCTTATTTTTGTATATGGGACTGTTATGAAAGAAGGGGCGGTAGATTGTTGCAGCTTAATTGACTTCATGTTATATCCAAAAATCTAATAACGTATTCGTTTATACCCAGTTTGGCACCATGTCACAACAAGTTATGCACTGTCATTTTTAGGAGTTAATGCGCTCAGTTTTGCATCCGTAGTTCCCCAGATTTGATTTAAAATGGACGGTGGAACACTGAAGATTCGTTTGTGAGCGATCGAGGTAGCAAAACACTGACGACGAATTATGTTCGTTCTAGTACGGTAAACCTCAAAACTGGGCGAATTTAGAAAACGAATACGGTAAAAGTATCATATTTTCATCATTTTACAGCCTTGGCTGGCCATACTGAGCTCTTTGATTATTTCTACAACATTTGTGCCACTTTCTCATACTTTTTTGATCAATGGGAAAGGATTTTGGTGTCCAGTGCTTTTTTTATTCACATTTTTGTGATCCCAAACACAAGAACTGAACCTTCCACTTTTGGCATTGATTATGCTTCACAATGATCTTTGATCGAAAAATTAATAACTTATATAGTATATGACCAGGTTGTAAAAGCAACATTCCCATTATTAGTTATATCACATAAAAAATACGATACTCAGAATTTTGGTTAAAATTTAAAGTCAGTTTTGCTGCAAACACTCTACAAAGCACGAAAAAGAAGTGTTTTTTACCTGCTTTGGTAAGTTCTTTTGTTTCCATGTTGTTAGAAGTGCTTGCTATCTCCATATGTGAGTGCAGTTGTTCGACTCTTGTTTGTTTTCGATGCAAAAAAAGAGATTTATTGTCATTATTTCTTTCATAACTCTTCAAGGTGTTAATGGCCCACTTTGGTGTCTTCAGATGAAAGTTGCATCATAAATCGAGCTATACAATGGTATTTTTTGCAAAATATTCGGTGGTGCAGACGGTACTTTTAGACGCCATTTAAAGTTTATTTACAACTTTTCATGTTGAAGGTCATTATTTAATTTTTTTTCAACTATTCTATTTGGAAAGCTGATAAAATTTCAATGCATTTTGATTTGCTATTTTATAATTTCCGTTGAGAAACAACAGAGTTATGTAGCTTTGAAAAATGGTTATTTTTTATTTACAAAAAAATCTAACCGAAGCTAACTCAAAAAATAAAAATGTTAGAAATCTGAAAAAATACATGTGTTTTTAAGTCGCAAAAATGAACCAAATTTTCAATTTTGGGGAAAATCTGAAGACCCCCGGCGCAAATTGTCAGATAATAAAAAAAAATCCCCAATAGTTAAATGGTTGCTTTCAAAATTGATTTTAGCGTTCTGAATTGTTTTGCTGAATATTAACAGTTAACTAAGTTCTTAGATAGGGTGAAGGAGTTATAGTAACCTTATTTTATCGTGTTTTGCGATGTTCGGTAAAAGAGATAAACCCTTTCGAGGGATTCGATGTTTTGATGTGACAGTAAGAGTGAGAGAAAGAGAATCTAGATTTGTACATTGTTGGAATCTGGGGGAGGAAGACTGAAATTTTCTGCATCGTTTTCTGCATCGTTTTTTTACTGTTCGGCAAAAAGCCAGCAATTGTTGAAAAGATTTGTATTCGTTAAAATTTTAACTTTAGATGATCAGTTTCGTGTTGCGAGTCATGTAACTCAGTTGTTTGGGTGCTAAATTTAGATTTAGCTAAATTTTTAGAACAACAATTAATCAAACCATTTTTATTTATCAGCTTCAAAACTTTGACGAAATTTGAGCGACTTAATACGATATATCATACAAGAATTTTCCAGAGCAAAACAAAACCTAATTAAATCATTGTTTTATGCAAATCAAGTGCTTTTCAGCATCAAACAAGTTCTATTAAAAATCACTAAGTAAGAAAGTAAAATTTTGAACCTCCGCACTGGTCGGTAGATTGATGAGAGAAATTTGACGTTTGAAAGATTTTTTTCTTTTTTTATTTAGTCTTCCTCCCCCAGGTTGGAATGAATAAAGCCTCTTTGGATTGTGTACCTTCAAGCTGACCAGACGTTCTTATTTGTGCTCCGGAAACACCTCCTGCCATTATACAGTTCATATTACTCAGAAGTCAGAAACAGATATTAGATTCAATAACATCTTCGAACACAAGAGGCTTAGGAAATAAAATTTTCAGTCTCGAGAAAAATTTGATCCAAAATCCAAAACAAAGAAAATTAAAAATTTTGAAGACTCCATAACCATTTGATTTGAAGTTGCTGTCAGTCGACGAAAATATTTAGTGTTCTAATTTTCTTTGTTCAGTGCTTAAGCATTCATATCTTTATAAATATGTTGATTAATGTTTATTTCTAATCGACGTTTTTCGGCGGATTTAGAAAATAAAAACGTTTTTACCAGTTGTCGACGTTTCGAGCTACTCTGGCTTTCGCTCCTCTTCAGTGGTAAATATGATAAAGATATGATTGTTAAGCATAAAAATCGCCAAATTTCATACCATGAGGAGTAGTTTTTTGGAAATACTGCAAATTTGGTGTACGAAGATGAAAAACACTTCTGATTTTTGCGATAAAAGAAAGAAAATAATTTATCGAAACTAAATGAAAAAAAAAAAATAAAATGAAGACACATTTTAACAAAACATTCTTTGAGCACTTATCTTGGGGTTAATAGAAAATGAACATATCAGTCTCGAGGATCCTCTGTAAATGAAGAAAATAAAGCAAAACGTAAAAAATCAGAAAATATTCGCTTTCAACTTTGGCTGGAAATCAATCGTCTTCGATGATCTTTGCCCCTGGAGGTAGGCAATACCATTAACATTTCTTTGAATATAATTGGGTGACGACCTTTGCGCAAAATTGATGGCCTCGGTCAATCACGGAGTAGCACCCCCATCACCAATGAGACTTGTTCTACTGAGCCACAGATTTCGGGGTCAATGGTTAAGGTGGATATGAGTTGTAGATCAAGTTAAACTAATGCCATATTCGTTTTCATCTTGATGGTGCAAAAGAGGAGAAAGCATGACCTTAACGGGTTTAATTGGCTTATTTTATGCGAAGCGAAAAACAACGCACTGATCAACGTTCAATATGATATAGTTAGAGTCCTCTTAACATAATAGGATTACGAAATATCACGAGAACAGACCAAAAACTGTCTCGATTCAGCCCGTTTTACGGCACCAATCTCGTTTCATGAAGATGGATAATGATTTACCTACTTTCTGCTTATCTTCCTATAAGTACATTATTTTTGCGAAGTTTAGAGGCTTAACGAAGTTTGCAGGGTCAGCTAGTTTTACATATAAAATGTCATGTAATCAAAATTAGATAGTGTAATCAAAATTACACGTTTTAAAAATATAAGGCCCTAGGAAAAAAGGGGTGTAAGTGCTTAAAAGCTCATTTCGAGAAAACTCTCTTTCCAGAACTTGTGTTTGCCCTATTTCCATATTTTTATATCGAACCCAAAAGTATGTAACTTAACCGTAATCATCGAAGAAATAAACTACACATTTGAATGTCTCAACGGCCTTTAAATATATTTGTTCTTCCATTCAACAAAGGCGTTCACAGTAGTGAAAAATGGGGGATTAGCTTTGTAGCTTACAAAAACTAGTAAGAGTAGATTCTTAATCGGGATATCGTTTTGTTTGTTTTTTTTTCTCAATCGGCCGAAGCTTCCACACTCGGTTCAATCGCCGCCTTTGACGCTTCTTCTTTCTCATGCAAAGTTTCCCCATTTCCGGTTTGTTTGTTCCAAGCATCGATGAGGGACCGCGCCGACGGCCGTGCCTCGTAATCTTCCTGGGTACAGACGTAGAAAATTTCCATGATAAAATTGTAGTCTTCTGACAGCGTTATTCCATCGGGAATGGCTGGCCGTGTTCCCACTCGTCCGTAATCGAGGAAATCTCCTTCGTCCTTGTCTTCCAGGAATTCATCATCTTCCCCGTCTTCGTCCTCGTCCTCTTCTTCCTCGTCCAGCTCCTCTTCGCCTTCCGTGTCGTTGATCGTGATGGCGCTACTTTCCGCCTTAAGAATACTGTCGTCGGTAATCTCGATGATGGAATTGTTGTCGGCCGTTGTCGAGTCCGGTTCCACTTCTCCGGTTTCGGGGGCACTTTTTTTCGGTTCCGGTTCCTCTACCTTACTTGGTTCGGTTTCTTCTAGTTTACGTTTGTTTTCACCAGAGTTTTTCTCACTTCCGGTATCTTCATCGACTACGATCACCTCGCTTAGGTTGAGCTTCCTGTTCAGGGCTAATTGTGGCTGGGTTTGGGGTTGTGGATTGCCGGACCGAATGATGGATTTCATCATCGCGTAGTCGGCTGAGCTGGCAATCGATTCGTCCTTCATACCGGTGAACGTGTGAGGGGGCAAAAGCGAAATTGTTTCGTAAACTATCAGACCGAAACTGAAAATGTCCGCTTTCGATGAGATAAGCGTAGGATCTTCTTCCAGGACTTCGGGTGCGGACCAGATGGCGGTGCCCACGTACTGGGCATCCGGTTTCTTTTCCGTGTCCAGAAAGCCTTCCTTATTTAGCGGTAGGCTGACGCCAAAGTCGCACAGCTTGCAGGCCTCGAAGTCGTTCTTGACCAAAACATTGAAAGATTTGAGATCCCCATGAAGGAGCATCGCTTTCGTGTGTAAGTAATCGAGAGCAGCCAGGACGTCTCCTATCATGCGTTGGATTTTGGGAGCCTCCAGTGGACCCAGGCCATTATTGTAGCGTTCCTCGAGCATGTCCCCCAGCGAAACGTTACAGTACTCCATGGCGATGTACTCTTTGCCAGCTTCCAGCGAATCGAAACCACGATAGCCGACAATGTTGGGGTGATCTAGCTTCCTGTAAACAATTGAAATGGCACACCAACTTTAGATAGTCGTTACTCAAACGGGGAAACCGTAATTTGAGATTCAGAATTTTGTAAAGAATTTCGTTCTAATTCATTTAGTCTAAATTCTGAATTTATGACTCTATATATGCTAAATTAAAATATCGAATTTAGATTCAGAATGCAATTCAGATTAGAAGTTCAAAATTTCTAAGTTCAGGATTTAGATACAAAATTCAAATTTACGATTCAGATTTTGATACAGAAAGCAGCTTCAGGATCCATTTCCAAATTGGTATCAGACTCACTTCAATATGTTAGCTTCCTCCGTAAGGCGATCTCCCACCAGTTTGCTCATTTCCGGGTTGGTCCTTCGAGAGAGCATTTTGATTGCCCAAGGTGATTTGGTGGAATTCTTTGTCGGGGACCGTTTTATTCGAAGAACCTCAACCCCTAAAAATCAAAAATAAAATCAACATCATATTTTGCAAAAAATTTCAGTAGAAACGTACCGGTACCAAAGCCCAGCTTTTTCAGAAACGGCGATGCCGGAAGTTTGGTCACACTGGTCAGGTGCTTGGCCGAGCGATCACCGGAAGTTCCGGCCGGAGTCTGGAACCCGTCGCCCCCCTGCTGCAGCCGACTGAGCAGTTTGGTTTTGAGCGGTGTTTCCATGTTGGTTTGTTATTGAAGCTAACTGTAAATGCCACCAATTAACTGTTTTCTAAAAAGACCTCGTTGAACGACAAACTTTGTTTTGTAATTTGAACACCTTGTTAGGTCTAGAACTCGGAGTGACTTTCAAGAATCGAAAAAACCAGCTTCCGATCGAAATTGTCGAAATTTTACTTTTTGTTTAGCAATTAACGAAAGCGCGATGCGGATTTTTTTTGAAAAATTGCCGCTTTTAACTGTCACCGCGGGTATCGGGGTGGGCGTAACTCTTCCTTGTTTTGATTAAGGTGGTTCAATTTCAAAATCCATACTTTTCGCAGGGCTGCTTTTGGGCCGAAAGGTCATTTTCATCAGTGGTGCCAAAAGAGCATTAAATTTAAACATTCGAGTAAATTTGACAATTTTACTAAATTGACAATTTTGTCAGTTTTGAAATTATTGACAAAATTTGTCAAATTTGACAATGTTGTCCAATTTTTCAATTTTGTCAATTTTGTAGATTTTGTCGATTTTATCTATTTTTTCAATTTTGTCAATTTTGACAATTTTGTTAATTTTTTTTTCAATTTTGTCAATATTGGCAATATTGGCAATATTTTCAATTTTGTCAATTTTGTCAATTTTGTCAATTTTGTCAATTTTGTCAATTTTGTAAATTTTGTCAATTTTGTCAATTTTGTCAATTTTGTCCATTTTGTGAATTTTGTCAATTTTGTCAATTTTGTCAATTTTGTCAATTTTGTCAATTTTGTCAATTTTGTCAATTTTGTCAATTTTGTCAATTTTGTCAATTTTGTCAATTTTGTCAATTTTGTCAATTTTGTCAATTTTGACAATTTTGTCAATTTTGCCAATTTTGTCAATTTTGTCAATTTTGTCAATTTTGTCAATTTTGTCAATTTTGTCAATTTTGTCAATTTTGTCAATTTTGTCAATTTTGTCAAATTTGTCAATTTTGTCAATTTTATCAATGTTGTCAATTTTGTCAATTTGGTCGATTTTGTCAATTTTTTCAATTTGGTCAATATTGATTATTTTGTCGATATTGTCAATTTTGTCAATTTTGTCAGTTTGTCAGTTTTGTCTGTTTTTTAAATTTGGAAAGTTTTGTCATTTCTGTCAATTTTGTCAATTTTGTATTTTTTTTCAATATTGTAAATTTTGTAAATTTTGTCAATTTTGTCAAATTTGTCAATTTTGTCAATTTGGTAAATTTTGTCAATGTTGTCAATTTTGTCAATTTTGTCAATTTGGTTAATTTTGTCAATTTTGTCAATTTTTTCAATTTTGTCAATTTTGTCAATTTTGTCAATTTTGTCAATTTTGTCAATTTTGTCAATTTTGTCAATTTTGTCAATTTTGTCAATTTTGTCAATTTTGTCAATTTTGTTAATTTTGTCAATTTTGTCAATTGTGTCAATTATGTCAATTTCAATTTGTCAATTTTGTCTATTTCGTCAATTTTGTCAATTTTTTCAATTTTGTCAATTCTGTCAATTTTGTCAATTTTTTCAATTTAGTCAATTTTATCAATTTTGTCAATTTTGTCAATAATGTAAATTTTGTCTTTTTTTTGTCAATTTTGTCAATTTTGTCAATTTTGTCAATTGTCAATTTTGTTAATTTTGTCAATTTTGTCAATTTTGTCAATTTTGTCAATTTTTTCAATTTTGTCAATTTTATCAATTTTGTCAATTTTGTCAATTTTGTCAATTTTGTCAATTTTGTCAATTTTGAGAATTTTGTCAATTTTGTCAATTTTGTCAATTTTGTCAATTTTGTCAATTTTGTCAATTTTGTCAATTTTGTCAATTTTGTCAATTTTGTCAATCTTGTCAATTTTGTCAATTTTGTCAATTTTGTCAATTTTGTCAATTTTGTCAATTTTGTCAATTTTGTCAATTTTGTCAATTTTGTTAATTTTGTCAATTTTGTCAATTTGTCAATTTTGTCAATTTTCTCAATTTTATCGAATTAGTCAATTTCTTCAATTCTTTCGAATTTGTCAATTTCGTCAATTTTGTCAATTTTGCCGACATTTTCAATTTGGTCAATTTCATCAATTTTGTCAATTTTGTGAATTTTGTCAATTCAATAAATTTATTCAATTTTGTCCATTTTGTCAATTGTGTCAATTTTGTCAATTTCAATTTTGTCAATTTTGTCAATTTCGTCAAAATTGTTATATTTTTCAAATTTGTCAATTTCGTGAATTTCGTGGATTTTGTCAATTTCGTCGATTTTGTCAATTTTTTCAATTTCTTCAATTTTATCATTTTTTTCAATTTTGTCAATTCTGTCAATTTTGTCAATTTTTTCAATTTTGTCAATTTTGTAAATTTTGTCTTTTTTGTCAATTTTGTCAATTTTGTCAATTGTCAATTTTGTCAATTTTGTCAATTTTGTCAATTTTGTCAATTTTGTCAATTTTGTCAATTTTGTCAATTTTGTCAATATTGTCAATTTTGTCAATTTTGTCAATTTTGTCAATTTTGTCAATTTTGTCAATTTTGTCAATTTTGTCATTTTTGTCAATTTTGTCAATTTTGTCAATTTTGTCAATTTTGTCAATTTTGTCAATTTTGTCAATTTTGTCAATTTTGTCAATTTTGTCAATTTTGTCAATTTTGTCAATTTTGTCAATTTTGTTACTTTTGTCAATTTTGTCAATTTGTCAATTTTGTCAATTTTGTCAATTTTGTCAATTTTATCGAATTAGTCAATTTCTTCAATTTTATCGAATTTGTCAATTTCGTCAATTTTGTCAATTTTGCCGACATTGTCAATTAGGTCAATTTCATCAATTTTGTCAATTTTGTCAATTTTGTGAATTTTGTCAATTCAATAAATTTATTCAATTTTGTCAATTTTGACAATTTAGTCAACTTTGTAAATTTTGTAAATTTTGTCAATTTTGTCAATTTTGTCACTTTATCAGTTTTGTCATTTTTATCAATTTGATAAATTTTGTCAATTTTATCAGTTTTTTCAACTTTGTCAGTTTTGGCAATTGTGTAAGTTTTGTCAAGTTTTTAATTTTTTTTTTAAATTTATCATTTCGTTTATTTTGTTTATTTTCAATATTAATATTGTCAATTTGGTAAATTTTTCAATTCTGCCAAATTTATCAGTTTTGTCAATTTTCATTTAGTCTGTTTTGTGAATTTGGTCTATGTTGTCATTTTGCAGTTTGGTCAATTTTTCAATTTCGTTAATTTGTCTTTTATAATCTATTTGAATTTTGATTTTTAATTCTGTTTTTTTTGGTTTTTCAAATATAGTTTTTTGAATTTCTTTTTTAACCCTTTTTGATCATACTTGATTGCGATTTTTGATAAAATTTTACCAAAATTCGAATGTTTAACATAAATAAATCTCTCATGTTTCATACAAACCTCAAATTATAAAACACTAGTTTTTCTACTGTTATTTACATTTTGTTTTATTTGGCAACCCTTTTTCTGGATGGGCATAACACAACCCTGCATAGAGCATTCGAATTTCCCTTTTCCTCGAGGTGGCGCCGTCAAAAAAGGCCGATTCCTCCCATCGTCAGCCCGTCGTCGTCGTCAGGGGTGCCAGGTGGTTTTGATAAAAATCAGGACACCACAATGATAAAAATCAGGATTTATCAGGACACCACTAAATTGATGTAAATAACATGCAGCTCTGCTTGTATTGCATAACTAAAGGCGAAATACAGGTGCTGAAAACGCCTAAAGTTATGCAACTACAGTGAGAAGAACCTTCTATGTCCTGAAGTTAACATCGAAAAACACTATTCAAATATCATTTGAACCAAAGATTATCATCGGTTAAATTAGTTTAACTATTTTATAGAAGATTGGTTTGATTTTTTCACCATTTAACAAAAAAATTAGTTAAAGTTTAGATATTTTTCAAAAATCAGGACAAATCAGGACATTTTAAAGGTCATTTTTCAAAAATCAGGACAATTCAAGCGTTTTTAAAAAATCAGGACGCCCTCTCAAAAATCAGGACAAATCCTGAAAAATCAGGACACCTGACACCCCTGGTCGTCGTCGTCGCAAAATAAAAGGTCGTCGAACAAAAAAAAATCTCAAGTGCTAGGAATCGTCTTGGTGCTTCCGTTCTATCGAAGATATTTCCCATTAATTTAGACGGTTTTATTCGGGTTTTTGTTTCGGGTTTCGCGTTTGGTGTCGTAGATTCGGTTGATTTTCGTCGCGAGGCGCCCGTCAATGTTGGTATTCGAACGATGTGATAGTGGCAAACCAGCGAAAGTGCAATGTCCTTTGCCAGCAGGAAAATAATTTCTTCTCGTAGTGATAATAATTTTCTCCGGAGCAGGGGCGTTTTTTGGAATTTTTTATTTCGAGCTTAGCTGAATTTTTCTGTTTTGTGTGTTGGGAATTCTGTTGCTTCGTTGTGGGATTTGTCTGTTTGAAATTATCCGCAAGGATCGATTCACTCAAATCGAGGACCGTGGCTGGAGCGCATGAAAGAATTGTCCGAGAAAGTTTCCAACGACAGATTACGGATTGGGGAACCACATTTCTGCCGCTGTATTAGCAAGAATGTGGAAGTGTCACAAGTGTGGAAAGCCGGTTTTCTTTGGTAAAACTTTTAAAAACATTCTCAATAGATTTTTTTTTAAATAGCTATTTTTTTCTTTGTTTACAGCCGAACGCAAACAATCACTGGGTTACGATTGGCACCCGGAATGTCTCCGGTGTGAGGAATGTGGCAAACGGCTTAACCCTGGTCAGCATGCCGAAGTAAGTTTGCTTCTTTGCTTTCGACTGAACCCAAACATATCCATATTGTTCGATGACCAAAATTAGACAGGCGACACAAGAAGACAACTTCATTAATATTCCAATCAAATACGCAAATTGACGACGGGTAGCTTAAATTTCTAAGTCGTGTTCAAAAATCGCTCGCGTATGCTGATGCGTTCGACGAGAACATCTAGAAACGCATATTTGTCCATGAAGACGAGAAGTGAGGCAAAAGCAACAAAAACAGGCACAGAGACCGAGTAAAACAAATCGGTGTTATTCAAATAACAAATCTAAACCGAGAACAAATCGCGTACCTACCAAGATTGTTGTAAACACATTGTCAAGTCAAGTAAGCTGTCTAAGCTGAGCCGCAAAATAAAACGCGTGAGATGATTCTTCTCGCTGTGTTTCTCTGTATACGCCAAATGATTTGTTTGACGAGATAACAACAATCGGTATACCCAGTGGGGAACTCGGCAAATCTTGATAAGGTTGATTGGTTAGGTTATTAATTTTAATATTGCTTACAAAAATGGGGATTGTAGCCGCATATATTACACCTACAATCGAATTGTTGTTACCAACATTTAACTCAACCAATTTCAACTTGTCAGCAAAATTTCTTCAATTTGATTTCGTCATTTAGCCTATCTCAAGATTCCAAATAATTAATTGCATACACACAGGCGTTTATTTTTTGGTCTTTTGTCATAGCTCTTAAAAGTCAGTTTTATAATATAGATTCAGGCGTTTATTTGAAAAGTCGTATGAATAAAAACTGTAATTGCCTACAGCAGCTTCAATTTTGCTGGAGTTAAAAAATAAAATTAAATTATACAAAAAGTAAGATTATACGCCCTGTAGGTAGGTTGCAAAATCAGTTTGACTTAAAAAAAAGAGTATTCAACAAAAAAGTTTCTCCAACATTTTGATAATTAGCTCAAAATACGTTCAACAAAAAAAAAATCTTGAGACTTTTAGTAAATCAATGGTTTGTAATAATAGATTTAGTAGTTCCTGAGATATAAGGTGCCTCAGTGATACATTATCAATTTATCTTTCGGATGATTTTGGAAATTTAGGTTTTTCGACTTGTGCAAATCTGGTGGGTGTTATATGTTATTTTGAATGTAGTGATTCTACTTCAGTTTTGATGCGATCATCAAACTTGGGTATGAGATCTTCAATGGAAACAAAGGAGTATCTATTTAACCCATTTAACCATAGTTTCGTAAAAAATGTGGATGACGCAATTAAAAGAGAAAAAATTGGTTTGGGAAGCACAAGGAAAGTCTTAAAATGGGACTATAGAAATCTAGACAAAAAGTAATGAAAATGTATCAACTGATCTCTCTCGTTTTCTTTCTCTTTCGTCCCTCAACAGCACAAAGGTGTCCCGTACTGCCACGTGCCGTGCTATGGGGCCCTGTTTGGACCGCAGCTGTTCGGTCACGGCACCCGGGTCGAGTCGCACAAAAGCTTCGGACAGCCGGAGCTCAAGAAACAGGCTGTTCTACGATCGCCAGCTAGTCCCGCCATACCGAGACCTCATCTGGAGGCCAAAATCAAAGCGTTCAATCAATTCACGAATAGTAAAAGTCAGGAAATTCGGAGCAGGGAGGTTAATGGACGGCTGGTGTTGGAGGGAGCATTGCGGATCTATTGGGGCGTCCAAGGGATCATTCACTTGAAGGAAGATGATGATCAGAGAACGGTTGTGACGGTGAGGAAAAGGAATTCTTACCGGTACAGTCAACCGGTTTCGATGACGTCAGCTCTGAATCAGATGGATCTGGAAGACAAAGAAAATTTAAATCCGGATCGGAGCGATCCGATGAGTTCGAGTTTGACCGAAGGTGGCAACGATACGACCACGATTTCCGAAAGCATTTCCTATGACACGTTGAGCATTTCCTCCGACATCAATTCGATAAGCTCGTCCAAACCGAATTCCGGCGAAAATTCCAAGGAAACTTCTCCAAGTCATGTCGCGAATGGAGGATCAAGCAATAATAAATACGTAACGCTGCCACCAAAGTTAGACGTCAAACAGCTGGACTGGGACGAAATCGACGATTTGCTGCAGGTCGAGCGAAAGGTGGACGAAAACGAGAAACTGTACCGAACGATGCCTTCGCCAATGACCTCACAGCACGATGGCCAAGCCGATCAGAGTGAAATTTCAGAATCGATAACCGAAACGGACTATAAAACGTTGACTCCTCAAACCGTCACCAATTCGTCGTCGACGGATAGTAACAAAACTACCACAGCCACCACCCTGAATGGGACGGATGACGATTTCCGAACCCCGGAAGGAACACTCCGGTCTCACGATTTCGAAGCGTTCAAAATGCAAATGAGTCAGGAGTTCATAAATGGAGCAGCCGATTTGGGAACGACCGATGGAACGCTGAAGCTGAATCAACCGATCGATCCGGCACGTATCAACGATTCGCTCAAGCTGTACAACGACTCGGTCCTGAACCGAAGTCTGTCCGATGAACAGTGCCGACACGTGTTTTCACTGCCACAAGGAAATATTACGGGTAAGTAAAAACAGTTTTCTTTTTTCGTTAATAGTAGGCCATTCAGTTCTGGTTTTCGCAACCATAGCTTGTCAAAATTTTCGGTCCTAGTAAAAAATAAAATCCTATAAAAAAATAAAATGTCCGCCCCGAAGCAGCCAATGTTCTTCTCGACGACCTACTCGTCCGATTACACCCGGCCCGAGAGTAACAGAGAATTGACCCTTAAGAAACTTAGCGAACCCAACAACCTGAGCCCGACTTGTTTCACCCCGGCGATAATATGCACGACTCCAGCCGTTCCCCCGGAACCGGTCGTCCATATAAATCCCCCAACCGAGTGTGGTACCAATCGGTTCCTGCAAAATCTCTGCAATAGCCACCCGGAAGTTCACGCTAAGCTAGATGCTGAAAATGCATGGATGACGCAATCCGGACGATCCCCACTCAAGTCCACATACCAAATCGATTACGCCCATCTCCAAGAATACCCGCTTGGAGTACGCCCGGAAGACAACAAATTCTACATTCGAGAATGCAACGGAACCAACTGTTCCGGGTGTGTCAACTGCGCAGGAGGTCTCTGCACTTGTCAGCTGTGTCCGCCGGGTGGACCGGCCCATGCCTGTCTAGGAAAATATCCGGATAGATCAATCCAAAAGATTACCAAAATCCCACGGGGCTACATTCAGTCCGGGCACTGGCCCGAGAGACCATACCAGGATACGAAGCTGATAACCGAGTACCGAGACAAGGTGGGCCGCATCGGAAAGCTCATCAAGCGGGAGTCGCTACACGATCATAGATCGTGTTTTACGCCGTCCATGTGTCAGCATAAGTTCTTCATGGATGGGAAACCGTTGAGCTGCTGTACGGAAAAACTTTAAAAGATTAAATTAGTTGAAACAATGGACTGTAGTCGGGGTTTATTTATTTTATTAAAAAAAAATCATCAGATTTTTCTTTGTTTTTTTTTAATTCTTTTGACTTTGATTAAAACGAATTAACACTTTATTAAGTGAAAAATATTTTTAATTAAGGGTCACACCATCCAAAGCATTCTTAACACTGTCTACAGGGACAGTCGATTAGTCTAACCACCCAGAAAACCCAGAAATGTGTAGGGATTGCGGACAGAAACGTATTGATAGAATTTACTGCCTGGAGAATCTTGGTAATGCTATCAAAATCACGATTTGCTTAGATGGGACATATTGGAGCATTTTTAGGCTTTTTCGACGATATAGTTAGAGTGAATCTTGAAATTCAACAGTGCGTCAAGAATCACGCCAAGATGTTTCACTTGTTCGACTCGAGCGATAGCCTCGTTTCCTAGATGATAAATGGCTGATAACGGAAGCCGCTTGCGGGAAAACGAATTACTGCGCATTTACTACGATCCAAGGGAAGGCAATTGGCACCACACCAAGAGGCGAAGCGGTTGAACTGGCTCTGTAGGAAGTTTACATCCTCAGGACCGTTGATGCGGCGATACAGTTTCAGATCGTCAGCATACGCTAGTTTTGGACCATCAAGAAGCAACAGCACGTCAGGAATATTATTGGTCATAGATGACTTCCTTGAGGCACTCCGGATTTGGCAAAGAATTGACTGGAAAATAATTCACCTATTCGAACAATGAGTTTTCGTCCAACCAGTTAGCTGCGGAACCATTCCAGATAGTTTAGTTTAGTTTAGTTTAGTTTATTTGTATTCAAAAGTAGCGTAAGACAATTGTCTTTTCATTTTGCCACAGCGGCGTAATCGTATTGATGGAATGCACTTGTTACTTTCATTTAAATCTCTTAGAGAATGATTGGTTTTGTCCACAATTAACATTTCTTCTAGTTAAATAACGTTGAACATTGCTTTCTAAATGTGCTTAAATTAGGAATATTTTTCATTGGGTTTGGTAGTAAATTCCAAAGAACAACACCTTTGACAAAAAATGTGCAGTTATAAAAAGACGTTGTATGATTGGGGATCACATAATTTCGCGTCCTAGTGCCGTTGAAGGGTTGGAGTATATTGAAAAGATATGAAGGACATTTATTGGTGATGATTTTATGAAACATAAGACATGACCGAACTTTAATAAAATTGTAAAACGAATATCCTAATAACTTGTGTTGCAAATGAGTAACTCGATCTAAACGGGATAGGTTAAAGACGAAACGAACGCAACAATTAAGCGCGATTTTTATTCTGTCGAGAGCTCTTGCAGAAATTGTAGGCAGTAGGAAATCACACGCAATAAAATATGGTAAAATGAATGTTTTAAAAAGTTTTAATTTGACGTTCTGGTTTAGGAAACTTGACTTAAGCTTTATGTTTCTAAGCACGCCATAAATTTTACCGCATTGGTTCAATACGTGGTTATCCCAGTCGAATCGACTGTCAACGATAAATCCTAAGCTTGTAACCTTGTTTGAAAAAACTATTTCATTATCTCCTAGTTGTAAGAAAGGCTTATTTGTGCATACAGTTCGTGTTATCAAAAGGGCATTTGATTTGGATGCATTCAACGTCATCAGATGATTTTTCGCCCACGTATTTATAGCTTGCAAATCTAGGTTCATTAACTGACCGGTTTCGACCATGCTTTGGTTTTTACAATTAATATACAGCTGAATATCGTCAGCAAACAAATGAATGGTGCAATATTTTACAATGCTTGGTAAATCGTTTATATACATAGTGAATAATATAGGGCCTAACACGGATCCTTGAGGCACTCCAGAATTAACTGGTAAAAAACTAGAAAAACTTTCATTGCTAAACACTGCTTGCTCCCGATCCTTTAGATATGAATGAATCAATTCAATAGCCGTTGGCTGAAAATCGAAATTCGTGTTTAATTTTCTACAGAGTGTTTTATGAGAAATTGTATCGAATGCCTTCGAGCAATCGAGCAGCACCATAAGAACTTTGTGGCCTTCATCTATGGATTTTGAAACATCATTGCATATTTTAAGCATGGCTGTTTTTGTACTATGTCCTGGTCTATATCCAGATTGATGCTCTGTTATTAAGTTGTTGAGATTTAAATACGTGCTTATTTGTTTTTTCATTATTCGTTCGAAAACTTTTGATAGGGCACTCAATATGCTAATTGGACGTAAATTCGATAGCGAAGATAAGTTAGTTTTTTTCTTAAAAGGGATAATTTTGGATAATTTCCAGGCTTTTGGATATATTGATGTATTTATTATACTATTGAAAATGAATGATAAGTGATTTATGATAACTGGTAAAATAAGTTTTATAAACTTTATGGGTATATCATCCATACCTACGGCATTAGATTTAACTTCATAAACGGCGTTGATGATGTCATATTCTTCGATATTATTGAATTTAAAACCTGTTGAATTTGAATGGTAGTAGTTATGGGCTTGAACTTGATGAAAAAAAAACTAGCATCACTGCATGGTGATAAACGCGTTTATCTTCGACATCATTCCGAATTGTATTTATTCCACTACCAGCGAGTTTAAATTAGTGTTGTATTACTAAATCAGTAATTGAAGTGATCGTGATTGTAGTGAGTGTATAGTTAAAGAATATAATTCGAAAAGTTTTGTGTAATTTGTGTTCAAAGTTGAAAAAAATTGGTCTCAGGATGACGCAATGATGCTCCTCTAAAGCATCGAAAAAAGCGCGATGAAAAT